>NC_056747.1:1368979038-1369304635 GCF_019279795.1 Protopterus annectens
AAAACTCAAAACTGAGCCTTGTTCCAGCAGTCTTCAATAAAACAAGTTCTAACTGCACACTCCCGCTACTGGGGTGCAGGGGAACCGTCTCCAAAAAAGCTGGCCTGGATCACTGCTCTAGTTATACAAACAAAGCTTGAATCAGCAGGCCTGAATCTAGTCCTATGCTACAGCAACAAGGCGCACCAATTTCAGAAAGAATCAGTTCGAATAAGCAGGCACAATAAGCCTGGGACCAGAAATTCCCAGCTCAGAAGGGCAGAATCCAGCCTCTCATCCCACAAGAGTGCAGACCACAAACCTTCTTAATGTAGAATTACTGGCCTGAAGCTCAAGTGCTTAAACCAGAACTAATACACTTTTAGAATAGCAGACATTGAGCTTTCAATCAGCAATTTCCAGCTTAGAAGGATGTAAGCTACCTGTCCTGCCACAACAGTGCAGACCACAAACCTTCTTAATGTAAAAAAAACTGTATGAAGCCCAAGTGTTTTAACCAAAAGACTTAGAATAACAGTTACAATTTAATCATGCTACTACCAAGCAGCAATAAGTACAGCAGAATAAATAAAATTGAATACTTTTACGAAGAGACAAAAGCAAAATAAAATAGGAGGAAACACAAATACAGTAAAAGCAGATGATTTTTTTTTTTTGTTAGTAAAGTGCAAGGAGAGAGGAAGTATGAACCTAAGTGGGTTTGCAAGGAGACAGGAAGGAAGAAGCTATGTGGGTTATTAAAGGGATAATTAATAGGGCATATTAAATATTGCACAATAATTATAAGAACCAATCAGAGGAGGTTAGTAAAGAGACCAGAAAAGCAATTCACAAAGGAACAATTGGAGGATATATGTATGGCTCCCAAGTATGCAACAAATTCCAGAATGTTTAAGATTTTTGCTTGGAAGTGTTTACATATGTATTTTTATACCCTAAAGAGACTTTTTCCTCAGGTAGATATCAAATGTTGGGGGTGTGATGGGAAAGAATGTATACATTTTGGGAATGTATTGAATTGACAGATTTTTAACAATTCCCTACAAAGTACTCTCTCAGAAATATTGGTTGAGCAAATGGGTGTCACTAAGGAAATTATACTTTTTGAGCTCGGACACAGGATCAAAATTGCCTAGACATAGTACGGACTAGTCAAGTGTATTTCTGTTGGCTGCCACAAGAAAAAAATCTAGAAAATGGAAATCAAAGTCTAAAAGTGTATTTGAAGTTCTAAATATTATAAAAGAGACCGAAGAATGGGAAGAAGGATTTAGAAAAAGGAAGAAGCAAATTACACAGAAATAAATGGAATTTGTGTGAACAGTACATGCAGAATAATGGACTGTGTTAGCTATAAAAAAGAAAATATGTGTGATTTATAATGTATGCAAATGGAAAACTAATATTTTTTCATACTAATGTAGGTGTGTCTACACCTGAAGTGATAATGTAATAAAGGTGTAAGGGGAACAAGACCTTTACTCCTGATGAACTTAAAAAAAATGATCCACCGATTCAGGAAATTATAGACCCATCAGCCTAATTAGCCTGATCTGCAAGGCCATGGAGCGAATTATCATGGACTTTAACAAGAACATTGGCAACCTCCATACACTTGATCCCACACAGTTTGGTTTCATCAACAGGGTGTCATGCCTGTTAAATTTGGTTGACTTCTTTGAGACAGTCACCAAAACCATGGATGAGGGGAAGATGGTGCACACTGTGTACCTTGGCCTGGGCAAAGTCTTCAATACTATTTCCCACTCAGGTATAATAGATAAACTCTCTCAACTCGGCATCAATCCATATGTTACCAGATGGGTAGCAAACTGGTTCACTGATAGGACATACCTAGTCAAAATAGCGGAGGCCACCTCAAGCAGCAGACCTGTAACAAGCAGTGTACCCCAGGGATTGGTCTTGGGGCCTCTGCTGTTTGGAATATACTTCTCAGAGTTGAAGGCCAAATCTAGTGGGCTATGGTTGACCAAGTTTGCAGATGACTGCAAGCTGGATGCCGTCATCAATTCCCCTACTGATGTGGACATCCTCAAAGAGGGCCTCACCCAAACAAATGACTGGTGCCAGAAACATGGCCTCAAACTGAATGCCAAAAAATGCATCATCGTCCCTTTTGGGGAGAATGACGTCCCCGCAAATTATCACATTGATAATAAGGCACTAAGCACGCAATCAGTCATGAAGGACTTGGGAACTCAGGTTGATAGCAAACTGACATTTGACCACCATATTGCCTCCATTGTAAGGAAAGCTTTCTACATGACCCACCTCATTAGTAAGAGTATCTCATCCAGGGACAAGGTGGTCATAACAACCCTGTATTCTTCCCTTATAAGACCGATTATTGAATATAATGCCCCTTTTGGCATGTACCTCGCAAAGCATATGCAGCAGCTAAAGAGACCACAGAGATTTCTCACCCAAATAATCCAGGGCCTCAAACATCTACCCTACACAGATAGGCTAAAAGCCTTGTCCCTCTACTCAGTCTCCAACAGACTCCTCAGAGGTGACCTCTGTCTGGCACACAAAGCAGTCTCTGACTCTTCCCTGATGGGACTGCTGCATATCCGCAAGTCAAGCTCCACTTGAGTAACCCACACACGAGAACTCAACCTGGTCTGTGACATCAATATAACTTGTTGGCGGGACAGATTTGTGTAACAGAGATTCCCCCTTTTGTAGAATGGACTCCCTCTCCACATAAAGCAGAGTGAGTACCTCTTTAAACCTGTTTAAGAGCAACCTGGATAACTGGATGGGTAACAGAAAATACACCCTTGGGATCCTACCTATGTCCCTGCTGGACAGTGGCATAGGGTGCTGACTTTTTGGAACATGGGCTAAATTTTTGGCTAGGCTTGTAAGGGCCTCAAGGCCAATAGCCTAGTAATTTCCTATGATCCTAAAAAGGATAACTAGACCATTATTCCTGTTTAACTCCTCTTTGGGGAGATTCTCAGCGTGAATTCCATCCTGGACTGGACTGCTGATCCTCTTCCTCCTCATCTTAACCATTATCCGGACAGGAAAGATGAGAAAAATTGGCTACTATCCCATCCTCACCACAAAGAGAGGTTGCCTTTACACATTTTATTTTGTCCTGTTTTTTCTATTGCCCGATGATCATCAGCCATCTTGTGATTCAGTTGGACCTTTAATTCTCCATGACCACAAAGCTAGCTGCTGTGGACAGTAATCCACACAGCCATCAAGAGTTTTCTTATTCATTATCCTTTTAGAAGCAATGTAATGCACTGCTTGACAAATCCTGCAGACCTAACCCTTGCATAATGCCTATAACCTGCTGTCAGGCAGGAGATTTTCTAGTGAGTCATGGCTGATCACCATTGCCCCCTCCCTGGATATACAAGTGCGTACTGGCCATTTCAATACCATTCCTCAGCTACTTCTTCTAGTGTGTGGGCCAGTACATGAACTTGGGTTGTCTGGGTCACTGTAAGGACTTCATCTAGATCACATGGTCAGCTTGTCTTCAATGTTAATTTTTAAGCCAGTTTGCATCTTTATTATTTTCCCAGTCACAAAACAATGCTGAATAAGCCTCCAGGAGAGGACAGTGGAGTGATACCACGTGTCCCATGTGAGATTTGCTCCAGCATGGGTCCCAGATACTTCTACCGTAATGACTAAAGAGAATAATGGTGCTGACAAACGATATCTCCTCTGCTATACCATGACTTGAGGCCCTCAAACGACCATGTTCCCAGTCTCCCTAGCTAATAAGGCAATGGAGAATCTGGAAGAGCTGTCTGTGGTAGATCTGGAGAAGACCATTACTGTGGTCTCCACAGTAAGTTTCCATGTATATACCCCCACGACAAAGTGCTAAAGCTGTGACTATGACAATAGGTCCAAGGTATGCTGAAACAGATGGCACTTCCCAAGCTCAGATGAACCTGAAGCAGGCTGTGCAACTCAGACTCTGATGAGCTTAGGTAGACCATTGTTGATGTTCCTTCAGAGCAAATGATTGTTTTGGGTCCATTTTTTTCAAGAGATCAGTGACCTTCAGTATGCAAAAACAGGCTTTGACCACTCATACTGGTTTTCTTCTAGACCACTATAGGTCTCTAGACATAGAATGAGGATTTTGGCATGCTGAGTTCACAACAAGGGTGTTCTACTGGCCTAGCAGTTACAATCCTCACTATAGTCTATGGCTGACGGGGGGGGGGGATCTCCAATTTTTCCCTAGCTTGGAGTATCATCAGAGGATTGCTGAGTGTAGTACCTGTGGTCAACAAATGATCCCTCCCCAGAAAGATCTACTGTGGGATGAAGCAGTCTCCTCAAACATTTTTACAACAGATACGAACTATTCCATAATGTGGCTTTAGATCATGTTCCACTTTTGGAGACAGGCAAGGTATTTTACTGTCACATGGTAACTCACAGGGTGAGAGATTGGCCTAATAGTTAAGGTGCTTACCTTAAAGACACAAGGTGCAGGGTTTAATTATCACAGGGGTAACTGGCTAGGCTTAAAATGGCCTGAAAGGGCAGGTAGCCTAATACTAACCTATGAACATTTCTGTTGTGTTGAAGGGGATTGGAACCTTTGCCTCATCTTGGTTTTCAACAAGTGTATCTGATGCATGAATACTGTACAAAGATGAAGATCAGAAACAAGAGAATGTACCCTTGGCTTTTTTTGAGTGGTGGTGGTGCTGCGGTAGCGTTGTTGCCTCACAGTAAGATGCTGTCCGGTTCGATTCTCAGCTAGAGCGTCTTGTATGGGGACATGCGTAAATGGGCGTACCTTTGTTGAAGGTTGTGCATCAGGGCTGGTAACTCGGCATGTAAAAATCAGCTACCAATCATTAGCAGACCGGAGTTCAGCTGTGGCGACCCCCTAACCGGGAAAAGCCGAAAGACACAACGACAACGTTTTGTTTCTAGGTGACTGTAAAAAGAATGAGCCCACCCTTTCACTTTTCCATCACCTTGTGGAGATTTGCTACATTTGTAGTGCTAAACATTGATTTTTCTTTTTGTTAAAAGCGTGTCTTCATTATAGTTCCGCTTCTCTTATTGAAGACATCTTCACTGGAAATGTTAATTTTAGCCTTGAAGATGTTATTTCATACATGTTGCAGTAGTCAGCAAATGGCATGTGAGCAAGGGAACCCGCAGGATTTTTTGCAGGGGGGTACAAACCCAGAGCCCCACCCACACACCCTCCACCCATGCAGCCCCACCCACACAACCACACCCCTCCACCCATGCAGCACCCCCCCACACACACACAGCCATTACAGGGTCCCATTAACTTGGCTATTTCTCCCCAGTTGCCATAAACACTGTTCAAAATTCTCAGTGTGCATACGGTTTTATGCTTTACTTCTAAAATGATTACAGATATCTAGATTTAATTAGGAATCTGTGATAATTTTTTTTACATACCCCATGTACATTGCAACTAACTCAAGGCAACTTTCAGCTGGCAGCCCTTTTGAATTCTGATTGAAAAGGCTTGGCTGTTCACTTCTCTATACTGGAATAACTTCTCATTCATTGCTAATAATCATTTTATTTACATGGGTGCTAACAGAGTTTTCCTTTTTACTTTTTACCTCCCATAAAGACAAGGTGTTTGTTTTCTCTCAAAATACTTCCCCTTGTTTTATTTATTTATAAATGACTTAGAAACAACTACTGGGGAATAGTGTTCATTAGCTCAGTATTTCTCATGTAGGACACTAAACTGAGTCCCATGAGCCTGTTCAGATTATACAGATTTAAACAGATTAGTTTATAACACTAGTGTTCTTTGGCTTCCAAGATTAGCTCTCAGTAACACAAGTTGCTGTTTAAATAAAAGCTGACATTCTGTGCTCTGAATGCACAACACATTATAGCTGTATTCAACTTAAACTGTGTGCAGTCACTGCATTATGTATATCTTTTAATTAATGCTTAATCAAGCATTTCTTCATAATCCCAACATTGGCACAGCTGCAAATCATCACTTCATCTTTTTAAAGATAATTCCAATAGCCCTAATATATGCACATTAATTATTTTTTCAATATTAGTTTTACTGAGTGGGCGAGGGAAAATTTGAGTGTTTTCTGCTTTTGCGTGGTTGACCCTTAGTTATATGAAACTGGGTCTGCATTATCACTGATGTGAACAACTTCATTATATGCTTAACTAAAAGTTTTAGACATTTTTTATTGACACAGCCATTACAGTATCCTTCCTGTTACTGTGATGAGCAAGAGTAGCCATGCCTAAGAAGTGTACATATTTATACATATGATTATAATATATACAAATTGTATTAATTATAATATAAAATAATTTAATTATATCCCTTCTATAATACAGCACCACTTGTTAGTGTGTTTTAAATTTATAGTTTTGAATATTTTTCCAGTAAGCAATGAAAGAAAACATATGAACCTATACTGACAAACTGCCAATACAGAACATTTCAACCATAAAAGACCATTTAAACTTCTGTCATTACACTCCACCAGTGTCGGTCAGTATGCACAGTCTCTGCAGAAGTAAAGGTCATCTGAATAATTTCACATTAAAGAGATTTGTAACTAATTAATAGTTTATATTAGCAAACAATTTTGCATTTCAGTGTTTCATTTACAAATTCAGTGCTTGCTGCCCTTGAAGAATTAAATTGCTTATGTTACATTAAAAAAAAATAGGCATCTCATACAAAGGAGGGCACACAGAGTGAAGAACTCCTATTTCCCTATTACTTAAAATGCATCAAATACTCAACTGAAAGGGCATGCAATACCAACACTTCAACTGCTTGGTGTAGTAGCAGCATCCACAGCCTTCTGCACCAAAAGCAATTATGGTACTAACACTGCTTCCAAATTCTACAGCGCAAACAGCGACTACCATTAGCTAAACAAAACAGTTAGTTGCACTTAGTACGAGCAACAGTAAATTTCTCTTCCCTTGAAACTCATTCCTAATGCCTTACTCTCACATCCTATATTTTTTGCTGGCATAACACTACTCAATGTTCTTTAACCACTCTGTAAATGTGGGTTAGTTCCTTCAATAATTTAATCTCCAGTTACTAATATATCATTTCTTATCCGACTAATTTTTTTACCTATTATTCAGTACTGTTTGATATTCCAATTGTATAAAAGAATAATCTTAATTATAGTTTGTCTTATTAACTTCACCGTTTTTACCACCTATATCACTTGCTTGCAAGGATACAATTCTCTTCTAGTTGTCCTTTGAATCCTCAATCTGCTGAGAATCCTGAATTGCAAGTGTGTCATCTGTAGCATCAAGTTTAATATAGGTCAAGTGAGCTATACTAGTAGAGGGTACCTCCTTTCCTTAACGTGTTCTACTTGCACTTTGCTAAACATGATTTATCATCAGCCTAGTCATTAAAATATGTAAAAGTTTTCCAAGTTGTGCCAACTGCACAAGTAAAACCATCCTCAGCAAGTCCAAATTTATTACCAACAGTAGTAAACAAACCCATCTTCTTACATGAGGAACACAAGTCTCCAAAGTTATAATGTACTGTACCTTAATATACACAAAGCATTTAGTACATTGGTCAAGATATGTAATACTTCAGCAAATCAATGATACACATTTAAAGGATGCATTTTCAGTGACAAACAATTAAAAGTAAAGAATTATAAATCAAAAATATATAAATAACGGAATTCACAGACTTTTTAAAAACTAGGAAATATAAGTCAAATTGTATGAAGGAATCACAATATAGAAACTAATAAAATAAAGTGCACTGAACTAACCTTTTATTCTGACCTACAGCACCAGGTTTGCATGTGACACTGCTAAACATCTGTAACTACTTGAGCTTGCAACCACTTGTGGTCACGGCCCAAGTTAAACATCACTTTGGGATAAGGTATGGAGTATTATACCTACAATGTGTACCAAGTTATAACTAGCTAGGCCCTTTTTAAGCAGAAACACTAGCACTTCAATCTGTCCCTTTCTTCCAACAAATAGTTAAAGAATCAGAGGTAAAAAATAAAATATATCACATAAAGGATACTCCTAAAATAAAATATATCACATAAAGGATACTCCTGCCAAGCAGTTAAACAGAAAACCACAAAACATTGAATGGCTAAAGATGCAGTCTGCTCATCATGCAACCATTGTTATCTTTTTTGTTTTAAACTCCATGGACATAGCTAAGTACAACACTCAATTAACACATACTTCTAACTATTAAGAATGAAAAAACATCTGCATATAGAGTTCATATTTCTCTCTTTCTACAAAAAAAAAACACACTTGAATACATTAAAGATGTAACACTGACAATGAAGAACAAAGTTTTTTTCCCTTTAGTTTTATGTTGCATCCTCACTAGTTTTGTTTGCACTCAGTCTCATCCTGTTATGGTTTCTATATTTATTTCCTTCCACCAAAGTAATTAACGTCTCACCTTATCATCTCAGTACACATCTTTACCACCTCAGACTTAGCTAATGCATCATATTCCCATTCAGTCTTCAGTGTAGTATATCTTCAAGACTGTACAAAAGAAATTCCTAAGAATTTTTAGATGTTATGAGTTTCTTCCAGAACTGTGCCAAAGAACAGGATCTCTCAAGAACCATACTCAGATTAGCATTCCCCTCTAGAACTGTATTGTAGCAAAAGACGCTACTTCACAGTGATAGCCGAGCACTGATCTTTAGTGTCTCCCTATGTGTACAACTACTTTGTGTCATGAATTTCAGCAGACTTTCAGCAGAGTAAAAATTCAAGAAACCAGTCCAGTGAGAGTGCATCTTCCACTGTATTATCTGCTTCTCTATATGATGCACAAGAGCTAAAACCTTTCTCTAGCACATGATCATCTACATCTTTCAGACATACTAAGACTTCCCAATTTTAAAGAACTTATTTTGCTAGTCTCATTGCAAACCCATTTCATTAACCCGTACTACCACACCTCAATGCAATGTTTCTTTTTATACAATGGCTGCACAGATTCACAGGTTATGTACTCTGTTGCCATACTAATGGGTTTACAGATCTCCTTTTACAGTATTAGCTTTCCTGAAACATTGGATACTCCTTCATATTCACTATAATAGTTCTATATGGCTGCACTTATAACTACATTGCATAGCAAAGGCCATTACAGTACTCATAACTACACTATATTTTAATGGTCACTACAGTATGCATAACTACACTATTCTACACTGTAGTGATTAATATAACAGAGACATCTTTTTAAACAGCCAGACAAGTAATAATTACATCATGGCAAGATGGAAAAAAATCATAGCAAATCAATGTTCCAATTACTCAGCACAAATTTAACCACAAAGTAAATTATACTCAGCACAAATTTAATCACAAAGTAAATTACACTCCTGCATTCATATAATGTTAGCCCTTAAAAAAGTTGCAATAAAGTTATTTTAAACTTAAAAGACTTTAGTCTACATCTCAATAAATTCACATTTCTGGTGTAACTGATCAAGAAAGCAAGCAAATAGGGCAAAGGTTGGTCTCTCACTTGTGCTTATATTTCCTGGGACAAGAGTTACCTTAAAGTAGAATGGGGGCAAAGACATAGGGGCTGACTTGCATGTCCTTATGACCGGAGGGCTTGGCTTACATACTTCTTCCATTTCTTCTACTCACTCAGAATTTACTGCAATTTTCTTTCAGGTATATAGTTAAAAACCTCTCAGGAGTAAGAGCATGCATCTGCAGACAACCTTGTTAGGCAAGACATCAGACTTGCTCCTTAAAATTATGTTTCAAAATAAATTCCAACATATGGCATTTTGATTTCCAGAAACAAAAATAAACCAACAACAAAAGGGACAATTCCTTGCACCTCAAAAGGTAATCAGACTCGGGGCGTGGCCAAGGATGAACACAGGATAGCAGCAGATTTCTTCAGCTCCACCAACTTAACTGCACTGACAGGAAATAATTACTTTAAAAATCAACTAATGAAATAATTTTCCTTCTAAATACGTTTGGAATATCAGTTTCTTGAATAATATCTAAAAAAGAAAGAAAATTTCAATAATTTTCCTGTCAGAAATCATCTTGGAAATTTCTCTTTCATCACCTCTGTTCAAAAGGAGTTCCAGTAAGGCAAACACTCAGGATTCCAGCATCAAGAAAGAGCTTCAGTCTCTGATATCTACTATTCAGCAACTAACAACCAAAATGGACAAACTGGATACTAAAACTGATAACTTCATAGAAAAAACTACAAAACAAATGGATTTGTTACATCAAGACTTGCAACAACAGAAGGCTCAGATTACAGGCATAGAAGAGACTGTTAATGATATGGAGAACAGAATCCAGGAAGAAGAAATTAACATTGAGTTTTTGCTGAAGCAGAACACACATCTACAATCCAAACTTGATGACCTGGAAAACAGATCTAGATGCAATAATATTAGGATTTTTGGACTGCCAGAAAATATAGAAGGTAACATTACTTCCTTTTTAAATACTTGGCTTCCCAAAACTCTAGACTTGTCAGAAGCATTTTCTTTTGGTATTGAAAGAGCCCATAGGTCCTTATCTAATTTAACTCTAAAAAGTATCCTAGATCAGTTATAATAAGATTTTTATCATCTTATGATAAGGAGATGGTATTAAAATCTGCATGGGCTAAAGCACCTATTAAAATTAATGAGGCAACTGTGCGTTTTGACAATGACTATTCTTCCTTGGTAATAACTAAAAGAAAAGTTTTTTTGCCATTAATAAGAGAGCTTAAGAAAGCACAGTTCAAAACTTACCTTTTATTTCCTGCCAAACTAAAAACCTTTTTGCCTGATGGCCCTAGAATTTTTGAAGACTTGGACTCCGCTTTGCTGTATATTAAAAAAAATAAGATATTAGATAAAATAGAAGATATGGAATGGGCAAGCCCTTCGCTAAAGAGGATGGCAACAGGAACTTCTTGGAAGACTTCAGAGAAGCAAAAAAAGACTAAAAAACAAATGACATGTTCTATATTTATTTTTTTTTCTCCTTCTCTCTTAATCTCTTCAAATACAGTTACTGCATCTCCAGAAAGCCACAAATCTTTTAAATATTTATTCAAAGTTATTTTTCTGTGTGCAAATAACTGTTTTTGTTTCATAAATAGTCAAACTCTCTGAGGAACAAATAACATGCTATCAATCAACTTGCTTCTCTTTGTGATAAAGAGACCCAAGGTTAGTAATTTGATACATTTTCTTTCTCTTCTTGTTTTAAATAATGGCATTCTTTTTAAACTATGCATTTAGTGAGGGGTGGGGGAGGGCAAGGAGAGAAGTATGATGAAAAATATGGAAAAAGTGAAATAACTTATTAGTTCTTTAAAACTATACATGGTGTTTAAACACTGTTGCTAAATATTATACCATGACTTTATTGCTTATACATGATTACAAATATGTCATGATATAATTGCAAATAATTAGAACTAAAATAACTAAGTAATATGTTTCATGTTTAACTTTATTAATACAAACAGCAAGTAATATTTCTTTATACTCTTTGTAGCTTCCTTTTTTTCTTTCTTCTCTCTTTCTTTTTTTCTCTACTCTCTTTCTTTTCTTCTCTCTCTCTTTCTCTCTTATAAGTACAGTTATATGCTACAGATAATACTGATATATGTATATAATAAGATTTGATGATAAAATACACAAGTAGAACCAGAGCGGAAAGGCAGCCTAGAGTTACAAAGTCCATTAATCAGCCATCAGCATAATGGTAAAAAATCCTTCTTTATTCCACAAGCAAAAAAGAGAGAACGAAATGAGCGCTTTCGCATATGTACCATACGCTTCATCAGATTTCATTATTTTCAAAAGCAGCTCAGTTTAAATAGCTATGTCTTACATCCAATTAAGATAATTACCTTATTAATTAATAAACCTTCAGACTTTTTAAAGGCACAACTAACTTCTCAGGCAATGTTGGATATATATACACTCCATTTAATATATTATGTCACAATGTAGCTTAGTTCTATGACATCCTAAATATTCCTGCACTAAAAAATATATAACAAAAACTAAATGTAAAATACCCAAATTTAAAATATGTATATATATATATATATATATATATATATAATTCATTTCTTATATATATATAAGCAGACCAATTTAATTAAAAAAATGACACAAATTCATATTAATACCCTTAAGTTGCAAGTTAGACTGAAATTAATGTATATTATAGTATATTACCCATCTTGTACAATAAAGTGCTATGTGCTCAAGACTTATTAGACTACATGTGAATATGTATCTATGTGAATATGAATAAATATGAATAAATAGATAAATAAATCAATAACACTATATAAATATATGTACATGAATATATAGCAAAATATTAATAAAATGTTAAAAGAATAAAAATGATAAATATATGTGTAGGAAATATATAAAATACAAATATGTGTTCTCTGTCGAATCTAAGAGAGTATATAAAATATATGCGACAACCAGTATATTATTTACGGTTCCTTAATACTGGTTTCAGAGGAACATGTTGATTTAAACCTGGTGGGTGGTGTGCTCTCATTTTTAATATCCATTGTAGTTCCTTTTGTTCTAGTATATTAACCATATCACCCCCACTATTATCATTCTCAATAATTTGTAAAATCCTAAATTTGAAGCTATGTTTCTCATTTTGAATTATATGTTTCGCCAATGCATTTGCTTCATTGTTCTTCATATCATATATATGATTATATATTCTCTTCTTAAACTCTCTTTTAGTAAGTCCTATATAAAATGGCAAACAATGTTCACAAGTTGCTAAATAAATGACATTGCAGGTATCACATGATGCATAAAATCTGGGTGTAAACACATAATTCAGAACAGGATGTATATATGTTTGTACTTCTGTAATGTATTTACACATGTTGCAATGTTTACATGCAAAGGTGCCCAAATTCATATTGGGCTCTATACCCATTGCCACCTTCTTCTTATGGGTTTTACATAGTAATCTCTTCAGATTCTTGTTATTCCTATAAGTGAATCTGGGGCTTTCACCTACCAATTTTAAAGTTCTATCATCTACTGTTAACACCTGCCAATGATCACTTATGTTTTTAATTCTCTTATTATAATTGGTATATGTAGTGACAAATAAGATTTGTATGAGAAAATGAAATGGGGCATATAAAAATAAGTTGTATAAAATGTTAAATAACTGTAGGCTTGATTTCTCTGTCATAGAGACTGTAATGACTTGTAAAATACTTCGCGAAGGTTTTGCACTGTTTAGTTTCATTTGTATTACTAAATGAGTGTCAGTCACTTGCATTTTCTAAAATTCCTGCCAGAATGTTAAGGGAGACAATTTGGGATGTGGTTACCTCGTGAACAGTGTCCTCGAGTTGTTTTAAAAGCTTCAACACTCAGAATACACGCAGAGAAGCTGAATGCAGTCATTTTGAACTTTGACCCCCTGATTTCACATTGCACATTCAAGAACACTGTTCCAGGAAGTAGAACTGCTGTAAATGCGACTTTGTGATGAAAAATGAAATTTATGACATCTAAATGTGAGTTATTCTTTATAACAACTTATTTAAGATGTAATTTATAAAATATGAAAGTTATGATTTTAAATGATTCAGTATGCCATAGTAAGCAAGTGAGATTTTAGAAGGCATAGAAGGTAAAACATATATACACATGTTTTTGAAAGCTTACATGACTGCAACATATTAATGTATATAAATACTTATGATTTAAACATATATGTTATAAATCATTTGACTTATCTAATTGACAAGCACAAGTATCATTATGATTATATCTTAGAAGAAACTGTCATGTGACATTTTAAAGCAGCAGTTCAGATGTATAAAATACAGATGGCTTTCTTCACAATGATTTATGTATAACTAGGAATTTACATTGCTGTGCAGTATGATTTGTAAACATATATATGAGTATAAATATTTTATTTAACTGGCAATAATAAGTATGAGAAGAAAGCTTTGGTGCAAGTAATTTAAAGTTTTTAAAACTGTTAACTGCATTTCTATGGCAGAAAGTAGGAATACTCTAATATGTGTAATGTCTGAACCATAATAGCCTAAGTTATTGAATCCAAATGAACATAAGAACTTATTTTTACAAACTTTTAACTAATATATAGATATGCCCCCCTTTTTTTTCTCTCTCTCTCTCTTCCTTTCTCTCTCTCTTCTCGGTTCCCATTATCAAGTTTATTAGAATGCTATTTTGATTATGAGTGTATTATACAAAATAGATGTACATAGTAATATGAGCTGTTTCTAAATGTTGTTTATATGAAGCTGATTTATAAATTGTTTAGTTTTGTCTTGCTAGATAATTTAATTAAATGAGGTTAACTTTAGTTAATAATAGTTAGTATTGAATTGATATGGTGGCAGCTGAGGTACTGCTGCTTAGGATAGGGGGATAACTTGAGTGGTATGTGCTACTCAAAGTTGGAGTTCTTAACTCCAGGCTGGGTGCAATGTTTAATCCTAATATTATTTTCACCTGTTTATTGTTGTTTGTATATAGTTCTGACAGCCACAACACATTTTATAAACTCATTGTCACTACAAATAAAAGTGAAGCTTATACAAAATCCCATAAGATTTTCAATAAATACAGCTATAATTAATGGTACACCTAAAGGAGGAGGTATAATATCACTTATTTTGTTAATTGTTATTCTGATTATATGTTTTATATGTTTATAAAAGCCAAATGATTTCTCTAAAAGAAATTTCTTTAAACATTAATGGACTGAATAACCCATGTAAAAGGGCAAGTTTAATGAGATACATTAATTTGCATAGGGCCAACTTAATATTCCTTCAAGAAACACATCTCCTGATAAAGGATATTGATAAATTAGCCACTAATAAATATACAGTCTTGGTTAGTTCAGAACACACTCAGAAAAAAAGAGGAGTGGCTATTTTATGGAATAAAAGTATGCCCATACCTAAAACTATTAAGTCTTATAAAGATGATAAAGGAATGTTTTGTATGGTTACAATACAGATTAATGGAAAGACATATACATTAATCAATGTATATTGGATACCAGGAATTGGCATTAATACAGTGAAACACCATCTCAATAAGATCATATTTTCTATAGGAGATATTATTTTAGCAGGTGACCAATTGTATCCTACATGAAAAAGATACTTCTACTATAGGAAAAAGGAAAATTACATCTAATGCAAAACATTTAAAGGATTTTGTTAATTTATATCATTTGAATGATATTAATAATCAGATAGATTCAAAATCATTACCATACACTTTTTTTTCTAACAGATATAAAACTTATTCAAAAATAGAGTCTTTATTTCTAACCAGATGGTAGCAGACTTAATTCTAAAATCATTTTGTGTCCTATATCAGATCATAATTCAATTGTCTTTGAGTTTATGATAAAAAATACTTACAATGTTCAGATCAAAAGGATACCAGCATACTTAACTCAACTAAAAGACTATAAAGATTATATACTTTCAGAAGTGCAACATTTTTTAGACTTAAACAATACACCTGAAGTCTCCATTGTTTATGTTTGGGATGCTTTAAAATCATATTTATATGGACAAAGTATCAGATGGTATAATAATAAAAGGAAATCTTGGGACAAGGAATTACTAGATATTCAAAGCAAATTAGACTCATATAAACATAATAATAAAGAAAATATTATGGACAAAAAAGTCATTGAAGAAATAAATAAATTAAATGAGAAATACAAAGAAATTTTAACTCAAAGTTAAAATAACATTAGAGAAATATAAGTTGTTGTCTTACTCAATAAGTCCCAAATACTTACATAGACTTAAAAATAAAACAAAAAGGTTGAACAAAATCATATCAAAGAAATTTTCTCTCCAAGGAAAAAGAAGAATGTTTCTAGTTTACCAGAAATATTAGATGAATTTAGAAATCACTTTCACAAAATTAATCATAATAACATTAACATGGAGCCTAAAGATAAAATAAAGAAATTTATAACTACAAACATGAACAAAAAACTTAACAGACTAAACTAATGGATAAAAATATTTAATATAGAGAGGTTATTACACAAATAAACAAGCTTAAATCAAACAAAGCACCAGGTAATGATGGTATTATACCAGAGATCTATAAAATTCTTCCCAAAAGTACTTATTAATACATAAGGTTTGTATTTTGGCCCAAAATGAGTTAACTCCCCCATCTTGGCAATACACATTTATTTCACCAATTTTAAAACCCAATAAAGACCCAACCAGATGCACTTCATATAGACCTATTTCATTACTTAATGTTGACTATAAAATGTTTATGAGTATTTTTGCTGATAGATTAAAGACAATCATCCCAGGCATTATAGATATAGACCAGACAGGCTTTATTGTAAATAGAAATACTTTTGATAATATAAGGAGAACTTTAACGTTAATTGATTTTGCAAATAGGAAAAAGATTTTAACACTTATTAGTCTCGATACAAGTTCAGCATTTGATCAGTAAGATAATACTTACTGAAGTGCACAAACTTCTCAGATGCATTTGTAAATCTAATTGAACATCTTTATAAAGGAGCATTGGCTTACATTAAGATAGGAACATATGTCTCACAAAAAATACCCATTTTAAAAGGTACAAAACAAGGGTGTCCACTCTCTCCACTATTATTTACTTTAATGGAGCCTTGGGCTAATTTGATCAGAAACAGTACCGATATAGAAGGATTTGATATAGATGAAAATACAATATCTAAAATTCAACTTTTTGCAGATGATGTTCTAATTACATCAGCTGGATCTAACTCTTCTATGCAGTCCTTATTTGATAAAATGATGGATTTTAAAAATATCTCTGGTCTAATATTCAATGAAGAAAAAACTAAAATATTACCAATATACATACGAAAAAATGTCCTCATTAATGATTTTAACAAATATATACCCAACTCAGGTCAGATAACTTACTTGGGTATAATATTAACTAAAGATATCAAATCTATTATACATAATAATTATAATACCTGTCTTCTTAATATACAAAATCTTTTCAATAGCTGGAACAATATGTTTTTACCATGGAAGAGAGACTCACAATTATTAAAATGATAGTATTCCCTAAGATATTATACTTAATACAATCAATAATACTCCCACCTACAAAAATAATTATTAAGAAATTGAACTCACTAATGTTAAATTTCTTATGGGCACCTAATAGACCTAGGATTGCATTAAAGAAACATACTAATAGCTGGTCTCAAGGGGGCATTTCATTTCCAGACTAATTTATATACTATCTCTTCTATTATAAAAGTTATTACTTTGTTAATAGATCAGTCATATGTTGCAAGATGGAAAGATTACTGGGAACTAATTAGTATCCACTTCATGAAAATCTCTTTAATACATAAAAATATTATTGTAAATAACCCCACGTTATGGTTACTAAAAGAATTTTGTACTTCATCCATTACACCAAAATATATAGTTAGTTACCCATTAAACATTATCAGTTATCGTAATTTTATATTCATGCATCCTAAGTATAAGGAATGGAATTTTATTCTATTCCCAATAATGTATACACAAGGTATTCTTTTGTCAACCACTTCTGAAAGAACTCTTTTAGTCACAGAGAATGATCTAAAGTATTGGTATCAGTTGCTGTCTGATAATAAAGTAAAAAAATTAGACTTCTTAAAGCAAGAATTTGATTTGAGAGAAACATGTTGGTTAGAAATTCAGACTTATAGACATCTTATTAATAAAATTGATTTAATGTCTTTAACAGTTAAAGAATCTGTTCCAATACTGATTGATTACTTGATATTAAATTTACAACATAGAGTTTCTGATAAAGGTAAGCTCTCATACATACATAAAATTATCAAGAAGAAACTCATTACAGTTCAGATACCTATTGGAATTATTTCATTTCCATTAATGGTGAATCACCAAAACAACAAGATAAACAATATATATTGGAATCTGCTTATAAAACTACTTCTTCCATTAATTGGAGACTTTTTACTTGGAAATTTTTACATAGATCCTTCTATACACCTTTAATGATGAATAAAATAAATAATAAAGACAACTTATGTAAAAGATGTAATGTAGAAATAAATGCTGATTGGGCACATATGTTTTATGACTGTATAAAATTAAAGGAATATTGGAAGTTAATCAATGATTTTTTGCAGGCCCTTTTCACAGATAATTTCATTGTTTCTAAATCACTTATATTAACACACCTGTTCCTAAAAGTGTTAAAGTTAAACTTCCCTTACTATGGTCTATTCTAGCAGTGGCTAGAAAAATAACCAGAAATTGGATTTCAGATACCCCTCCTTCATTTAATGAATTTAAAAATGTTATGACTGAAGTGTGTCATATGGAATTGATGACAATAAAATCAAGAACTACTAGAAAAACATCTTATTATATTATATGGGATACTTTACAAAACCTGTTAAAAAAAATCTTAGTTTCAATAGCATGACATTATAGTTTAATCAATTGATTTGATTTGTAGTGGATGTCTTTGTAAATACTTTGGTTATTTTATTGAATGTTATAACTATTTCTATTTTAATTGCTTGTATAAAATTATTTACTTTGTATGTTAAAAACAATAAACTTGTTTTAAAAAAAAAAGTAATCAGACTCATAGCTCTCAACCAATCAGGGACACCTTTAATACGTTACTCAGTACCAATAACTTCAGACATCGGGAGAATAAGAGAAATGTAAATACAGATTTTGAAACAAAAGAAGTCCTTAACTTAAATATTGTCATTTTTATTGTGTAATTTGTCACCTTTTCTCCAAATCACCAGTTTTAGGAGGGATTAAGAGGGACAGAGCTAAAATGCGAGTCAAAATCAGACCAGTCAGCATACCTCTCAAATATCAAGTACTGACACAGCACTTTCCTATAACTTGTACTACCTAAAGTAGGCATTATTCCTGCTTGCCCCTTAACATTTTAATGCATGAATACAACCTGATGTGTGTACTGTAATGTACACACAAACATACTTAGCTGTAGTTAGCTCTACTGTTCTGAAACTGCCATGAATCTGGAGACCTGTCACACACAATCAATCCAAGTACTTAAAAGGGGGAAAAAACATGTTTGATTCCACTTAATATAGCACATTATTACATATACAAACCATTAATGACAACAATCTGGAAAGGATATGTGCAACCTTCACAAAGTAGATTGCTTTTATCATTTTAAAAAAATAAAGTATTTTTCAATGGCATTTGTCACCAGGGAGACAAACAACCTATGATCGACAATTCAAAAAGTGGCTCTGAGGAAAGCAACTATCAAGCGCGCAACCTTCTAAGCATACAG
Source organism: Protopterus annectens (assembly GCF_019279795.1). NCBI lineage: Eukaryota > Metazoa > Chordata > Ceratodontiformes > Protopteridae > Protopterus > Protopterus annectens. Next base: position 1,368,998,478 of record NC_056747.1, read on the forward strand.
GACTTTGGAACTAGTAGAATCTATACACAAAAGCTACATCACTGAGGAAATTTACTCTGGCAGTTAATCTGCGTTTTACAGAAATACATTCTATCCTTCTGGTGTTAGCTTTGACCAAGGTAAAAACTTGAGCCTAGCCAGCCTTCTTAAGTTAAGACTTTAAGCTAGTGTCCACGTTTCAGTGTTCAAACTACCGCCGGCACAAGGAAAAGGGAAGTGGCTTGCTTAGGCCTATTCACAATGTTAAAGCGGCCAACATCACTTACCTCTGTGTCCAGAAGCTCTGAAGGAAGGTGTCTAAGTGCCACAGCTGGAAAACTCAAGTTTGCTCCTACCTTTGTGGAATCCTTCTCTGCTCCAGAAATGGCTTGCTTGCTCTGATTCTAACGGCAATACCCTCTTCCTGGACACAACACAGCATCTCTGCTGGCGCCCATCTGGAATTCAAATTCCGTGCGCGAATGCGGAAGATGAAGATGTAAACAATCGCATGTATGGAGAAGACGAAAGCAACCACCTCTGTATGACTGGACGCAAAGGGCGTTCTTAAAGAACTCCCTTAAAATTTTTTTTTTCTTAAATTAGAAGTAAATTAATCTCCTGGCCAGCCGATTCCAGGGGGTGTAAGTGCACCCCTTTGCACCTGCCTGCACCCTTGCATGTGAGGGTGAACACCCTCCATGTCTGTATTGTCCAGGGGCCTAAATCAGTCTAAATAAGTACTCTCTCATGTTCCAAGCTTAATGGAAGTAAGTATCAGTGAGCGAGGCTGTTGAGTGATCACCTAACTAAATGTCTGCATCCTGACTGAAACTGCTCCTCTTATGAGAAAGTGATCCAATTATGGTACAGTCATTGGGCGACCATAGAAAATGCAATAAATGTACCCTTCCCATAGAGCAGAGCAGCTTCCAGTTCACCAGCTCATGCGATCTTGATGAATTACTCCTCACCTATGCACAAGTTTCAGAAAGGGTTGCTGACCAAGCTTTCAACAGAATTTCTGACTGAGCCTTAAGAATTTTCAGGTCCATTTTCCACACCATGGGGTGGTTGGGCCTAGCTCTATGGTCATCCCTCCATCAAGCTTTACACACAAGCTTCTTGTAATAGCCAAATGTCTTGTGTACTACACTACTGAGAGATCAGTCTTTTAGAATTTAAAAAAGATCAACTGATGCCAGAGACAAAGGGCTATTGAAGAGGGAGAAGCTTTCTGCGTTTCATTTTCTGTACATACTCCACCTTTTTTTTTTTTTTTTTAAAAAAGATTTCTAGGAGTTAAAAGTGCATACATTATAAAAAGAAAACAGTACAACAGTTTATAATTTTTATAAACACAATTGTGATGTTAACATTTTCAAAATATTGGTCATAATGAAAATTCAGCAAGACATGCCAGTGGAATATATAATGTACCGTGTATTGCTGTACTATTCTCTGAACCTATAGACATGGCAAAATTTATGTTGTAATTTTCCATTCGCACTTATGACTATAATGCTGCACTCTGCATTGAGAGACAGGAAACAGGATAACTGTGAAAAGGTACTTCTAACTTTTGGTTGCACTCCCCCATGCAATAAACACAGGCTGATGTTCAACAGTTGGAAAATGGCTTCATTACTAAAATGCAACTGAAACAGACATATCAAGGAGCACAGCCACAAGTGTTTAAACTATTCCTGTGATGTTGCTTACAAATTGGTAGATCATACTACTGTCGAAGGAAACCTTGCAAAACATATACAAGCAGTGAATTGTGCAGATAATTCTGTAGCAGCCAAATGCTGACGTTAGAACACACAGCACTTTAATCTGCAGTAAGGGTTGTTTTTAACTTGTTCCCCTCCAATGGAGCTCTGGAAGTTTGTACGTTAAGTCCAAGCTTTCTAATAGAATTAAATTATGTTCTCACAAAAAATGTTCATAATCTCTGAAACCACAGGGGTTAAAGTGTACATGGCAGACTCTGCAGCACAAACTATTTTTATAGTGGCAGCAGTCTGCAAGTTCTAGGTCTTAAATTGGATTGCAGTCACACTAAAGTTTGTAATATTTAGTGAACTTAATATCTCAGCAACCACTCAAGTTGCACACATCAGCTGCATTTTATTTACCCAGCTTTCAGCTTTTGCCTGGACTACTTAGTTGTCAAGATATTTAGAAAAATGTAATTTTTATATCAGTAAATATAAAAACAGCAATTAATCTTTACCTTCACTATTCAGAGTGAAAATATCAATAGAGCTTTGTTTGCCATTGTGTAAGCTTTAAAGATGAAATCTTTAATGTTTTGTATGCCACATGGTTTTATAATTAATGCAAATATGAATAAGCTATATTATACACTTAAAGACATCAGTAGGCTGTAACTGCAGAAACACCTGGAGGAGTCACTGTCTAATGAATTAAAAGCCTCCTGATTGACAATGTTTTCCCCACAGGATGTGAAGTAGTAATTTTGCGACACACAACATTCACCACACTAAAAGCCATCTGACACAATGCACCCGTATCCTTCACAAGTGCTAATTGTAGTTGCTACTAAAATACAGACAAGTAAAATCAGTTACACACAGAACACGGATTAATTGTACAGTGCTCTGAATGTCAGAGTTTCAAATCCAATCATTTATAAACATTCTAAATGGTGTTTGTGCATTGTGTACTGTATGTATGTTGTAGGAGTCAATGTGGATATATGGAAATTTTGCATGTTGACTGTTGTGTAGGACTTAAAAATGGCATAATGGTTAACAGCTTCACTTCCCATGCACAAAGTGCAAGGTTCAATCCTGACCACCAGCCAGTGCCTCCATAGAGTTTGCATGTTCACCTGTCTCTCTTTGGGGATATTTCCATCTCACACTCACCCAAGAACAGAGTTGTGGGCAGCAGTACAGACTCTAGATGTTGCCTGAGGAGAGAGTTAAATTGACCACTTTGGGCATAGAGTGTGGTGCACAGTATGCGCTTAGAATTTGTATCACAGTCTGCTGTCCAGTTCAAGCTAGCCATTCGACAATGTAAACAAATTGGTTTCTAGGTGATTTTGTTGCATTAACTAACTTATGCAAAAAGGGCATTTGACAGTGATAAGTAGGTCAAGGACTTGGCCTATTCTGACCAAAGCCAGGGACCCATATGGGGTTTATGTACCCCTATTGGCTAGTGTGTGCCTGGCCTAAAGCCTAGCAGCACTGGATTAATAATCTGCTGGTTGGAATGTATCCAGTTGCCCAGCTTGGGTTACCTGGAGTAACTGTAGTTTTATACCCAGCTTTTGCTCATCAACTTGCTAAACATGAACCAAGGACTGCTATATTCAGTATAGGTTCACTGACATGACACAGCTTGGAAGTGGTTGATATAATGGTAAGAAAGAGACTGGTCAGCTACTGTATCCAGCAGACAAGACTGAAGAGCAATGCAGCAAAGTCACTCTGCTTGGAATCCACAGTCTACTACTCATGAGTGCATACTAGAAATGTGTGGGAATTGTGGTGGGAGGAAAGGCTCCAGAAGACATTGAGGGGATGCAATCAGAATTACTGACAGACTCATGGCAGAGTCCAGTGCAAGGATAGGGCCCTAGTCATAATCTCAGCCTGTAGGGTTGTGACAGCAAGGAAAGGGTACATTCAGGAAGCAGTTGTAGGATCTGCTCAATATAGGACAACATGAGTTTGTGTTGAGACATGAATGCCCAATATTGGGGCAGGCAGAACAGGCTTTATGAACAATTAGTTTCAAGCAGTGGTCAGAAGATTGTAATGTCAGAGACTAGGCTGAAGACCTGGAAGCTAACAGTGCAAAGTGTTCAAGGAATTACTCTGGGCTCTAGATCCTCAGGAAGAGGAGGCAATAAGTGCAGCTGAATGGCAGCACCTCAAAACAGCATGTGTGAAGACTATAGAAGAGATGTACACCTGAACCAGGCATGGAAATTAAGTAAATAAGGAATATGCTGGCTGTGGGATGCTGGAGTCCAGGAAGTCATCAAAAGGAATGCAGAAAAGGTGGAAGACAGAAAAGATGGACCAGGATACGGTGACAAACTGGTTGGCACTAAGAGCAGATGCAGTAACAAAGAACAGGACATCAGGTACCCTACCAGCTTCTGGAAAGTGGTTCAGTAAATGCACAAAATAAAGGCTGCAGCAATAACCTGCTCAGCAGTCTACAGGACATCAATGGCAAATAGGAGCATTTCCAGCAGCATTGGAATGAAGAAAATCTCACAGAAGCTGTACTACCCCTGACAGCCTACAGCCCACCCTGGTTGTAGTATTTAACATTTACCAGGCAAGTCCAACTGGACACCTGTCCTTTTTCAGCGGAGGCCTGGGGAGAAAAGCTCCATGGGTAATAGTAAATTTTAGTGCACTAATTACAATGCTCAACATGTAATTGAAACAAAATGCAGTATACATAAGAAAATACAAATTTGTTACATCATGGCAAAACCTAGGCTTTGAACATAGCTAGTACTTTGTTAACTATGACTTATGTCAAGATATAAGGTTAAGACAGGCCAGCAAGAATAAAGATTAAACACCGGGGAAGAAGTTGGATATGGTTAGGGACTATTCATGACGGGTTAGTACAGGAACATAGCCACTTATTTTTCTAGACAGGCTTAAAGTGATGGCTTAAAGTGGTTAGTGGACAAGGCTGAGAATGGAGTTAGGAAGAGAGTTCCATACACCAGATATATAGCTGGAAAATAGATTCTCCTGCATTGTTGTTGATCTTAGAGACAGTAAGTTCTTACTGTTAGAGCAAAGTGGTCTGCTGGAACTATAAGGAAGGAAGATATTTTGTAGTGCAGGGGTTCTGGTTGGTTGTGTTACAATTTTGTTACAATTTTGTGAGTTAGAGAGCTGGTTGTAAAGAACAATGTTGGCATGTTCAAGCCAGTCTAGTATCCTTAAAGCTGTACAATGTGTTCTGTCTTTAATTTCTCCAAGCCTTTTGGGTTTCTAATACCATGATGGGAATGGACCCCATCCCCAAATCAAGTATGATTAAAGTTCATGAAATTAGTATTGTTTCAATCTCTGATGTCAGCCAGAACTGCTCTTTGCAGCACTTGCAATGTGCCAGTAATGACTCCTTCAGTTACATGTACTGGTAACGTATCTACATACGATTGTAAATTATTTTTATAAGACCCGTGCTCCTACTACTATTGGAACTGAGTATCTTTCTTCCACATTGCTCTCGTTTCTGCCTGCAGATCCTGATACTTTATGACTGTCTCTGTACACAAGACACTAGTCACTGGATGTGACAATTTCAATGATCAATGCTACTCTTGTCTTCTCTTGGACCACTGTATCTGATTTTCTAGTATCTGTCTTTTGAACTGTTGGTAATGGATGATCCCATGTGATGTAGACCATTTTCTATGATGCTTTGTGGCTCATGTTTGTGTTTTTCAGCCACTTCAATACCATGTTTGTGCAATCCCCAGTGCAACAGTCTTGCACCCCATTATTATGCCTTTCAGTATCCAGTCCTGCCACTAGTATGTCACAACCAGCAACGAGGTGTGCAACTATTTCCAATTCGGTTTTACAAAACCTACATTTGTCTGTTTCTCCCACATGTTAAATGGATTTTCTAAACCAACGTGTATGCAGCCCACTGTCTTGGGCCACCAATATTTACCTTTCATTTCTTGATGTGAATTCGTCTCTCCTTAACCATTCCTGTGTTCGTTCCTGATCAACATACGGTTCTTCCAGAAGTTTATACTTGCAACTATATGCTTTTTCCACATTTGCCTTCTCATCCGATTCACCTTATATTCTTTCGTTTTTTGGCACATTCAGTTGCTGCCTGATTTTTGTCTACTTCTAGTTTGATTTCCATTCCTGCTTGATGCCGACAAGATTCTGCTAGATTACGCAGAGCAGTCATCTTAGATTTATTCTCATGTTTCAAAACTTTCACTATGTTGGGTCCTGTGAGGTCAGCAGATATATGTGGAGTCCCACAATTGCAGATAATCAATTTCAAGGAGGCCCATCCCTCCTTCAGAATGGGGAATATATAATCTTGGTATGCACTGATTTTTATAAATCATTTGGTGAACATGAAGCATCCTTCTTGTTTACCTGTCTAATCTATCCAACACATTATGGGCCAGTCAATTACTCCAAAACTAAGTTAGGACAGGAAGAGCAAATTGGTTTAATTTAGATTTTGTTCCTAGATGTCAGTGCTGTTTTCAGGATTAAAGTCTTCTGAAGTATTCCTTACTTTTATTCACATTTGTTCATGTTTTATTGTTGATCCTTCAGTTCCCAAACGGGTGTACACTCCTTTTTGCTCAAGTTCTTTTACATCACATTCTTGTCCCAAACTGATATTTTCCTGGCGTTGCAGTTTGCCTGCTTTAAAGGTTGCTTTTGCACATTTATCAAGATCAAATGACATTCTTATATCTGAAAAGGTTTTGATAACTTGCAGTTGTGCTTTCAGTTCCTCATCGGATGAGCTATACAGTTTAAATAATCGACAAAGAGATGTGTTTTCTAGGAGCCAGATTATAGCCATGGCCTAAGATGTTGAGTAAATAGTTTAATGGATTCAGGGCAAGGCAGAACAGTGACAGTCACCCTGGCATATCCCCCTTTAAATTTGTTATCCCTGGGATAACTATTTGTCCTTTATCATGGCTTAATTGTAAAGTGGTCTGCCACTGTTTCATGGTCACTATAATATAGTCTCAGTGTGGGGTGTATCTTATACATTTAAGTACTCTTATCCATGAATGAGGGATACCATCAAATGCTTTTTTTGTAGTCAGTCCATGCCATAATTAGATTCTTCCCCTTTTTACAGTTCTCCACTATGATTTTAACAAATTTGTACCATATGACTTTTTTGCCCTTTTGTTCTACTGCCATAATTGAGTTTTCTTCTAAATGACAAACTGTCAGCATCAATTCCCGTGTATAGTTCATACGTCGTCGGAAGACAAGTTACTGGTCTATAATATTTAGGGTACCTTGCAGGTTCACTCTTAAGTAGGAGCATTGTTTTTCCCATTAGCCAGGTTGGTGTCGTTCTGGGTGCACATATAAATAGATGTCCTTCTATTCTTATGCTGCAGTATTCTGCATATGGGTTTACCCTTCTAGTCTCGCATACATATGGTCAGTATCCAAAAGCTTTCAGTCCATCCTAGGTGCGCAAGACATCAGGTCTAGGTGAGAGTATGTGGGCCATAAAAGTGACATCTGCATTCACCAGCCTTCAAAACTTTCCAGCCGCCAGTCATACGCCAGGTGTTTCTGCTTTCACTGACGACAGATTCAAGTTTCAAGCTTAGTACCCCATTGGGGACCTTTTCAGTCCTTTTTGTATTACTGCCTTTTCAGGTCATCCAGAAAGGGTAAAGGTCAGTGTGGCCATCAGATGCCTCATAAAGACACCCACAATAAGGGTTTGTTTAGTCTCTGATGGTCACATGATTATAAGGCCTGCTCCATTTGCCAGGTGTTCATTCTGAAAATGTTGCGCAGTCATTTGCATGGATTCAGTATGTACCTAGAGAATCAGAACTTGCTTTGCGAATGGAGGGCTCATCGGATGTCACCTCTGAACCACCTAAAAAGGCCAGATCTTTGCGGCCTGTAACACTTTGAGAGCCTCTTCTAACCAATCCACAACCTGTAGCCAACATTGGCCTGGTCTTAGGATCTGGTCCTGGATCAGCCGCATTGGATGTTGCGGGTACCTCTGAGGAAGCCGTACTACCAGTGGGCAACAGCACATCTGCAGAGGCTATTCCAGAGATAGTTTCAGATGCCGGGGGAACCAGCATGTTCAGGGGAACTTTCCGATTCCCTGCCTCGGATTATGACATCCACTCCTAAACACCCATTGGAACTCTGGAGAGGAGAGAAAAAAGAAAGCACATCTCTCAGCCAGCAGAAAGTATTCCAGACTGGCAGGCCTTTAGCCAAAGCTTTTTCTCAGCTTTTATGGCCCTGAGGCCTACATCAGTTGCTTCTGCCCCTGCATCTTCTCCTCCTCTCCTTAGTCCTAGGCCTCAACCTGCAGAGACAGTTACTAGGGAAGGGTACATCTGTTCAGATTCCTCAGATGATTCCCTCTTATAATTCACAAGTTTATTCACCCTTGGGATTGGATCCAGAGGAATTTATAGACCCAGATTCTCCTCTTGAAGATTTGACCTTCTCTGAAACTATTTTTAAAATGAAGGAAACGTTTCAAATGAGAATCTACAGACATGTCTGAAATACAATGGTGCCTTATTTAGCTCAAAAGTAGCAGACCTTTTCAAATCACTGCAACAAAAACGAAGAGATATGCAGGATCTTAAGCACGTTTCCCCTATATCTAAATTTTACAGAAACTATCCTGCGAAAACTCAGTTCCTCAGGAAACACTCCAATCCTGTCCCTCAAGCTAGACACAGGCAAGCAAGAAAGAAAAATTCAACTAGAGCACCTTCCCTCCTCTAGTCAAAGGATGCCCTTTCAGGACAGGGCAGGCAGTGTCCGACTACCTGCCTCCCCCACCAGCTGCTTCCATCCCACTGTCTGCTCACCTTTCCCATTGCCTGTTTGGAATCAGGTCACTTCAGACAGGTGGGTCCTCTACATCATCCAAGACTGTTACTACCTGTCATGGATAACCACTCCATTAAGTCTAGGCAGGCCACGACCCCCTGCTCAGCAACTGCTCCTCCTGCAGCCGCCACTACTACAGTCCCTTTTAAACCAGGGAAGTATAGAAAACTCCTCCCTCCCAATTTTGAAGTGGATTTTTCCGTTTCCCAGAAAAGAGCCACGGAGACCTATCCTAGACCTTTCAAGGCTCAATCCTTAAAGGTGCCAACTTTCAAAATGCTAACCCTGTCAGCTCTAGTCCCTCTTACGTACAAAGGCTTCCTAGCTACACTAGACATCAAGGATGCCTATTTACACATTCCCATCAAACCCACACACAGAAAATACTTAAGATTCTCAGTGGGCTCCTCTCATTTACAGTTCTTTGCCTGGACTTTTGGACTTTCAACCACACACCAAATGCCTGGCTCTGGTAATGGCCTTTTGCAGGACAAAAGGAATACATATTCCCATACCTGGACATGCTTTTACAGGCTTCCAGCCAAAAAACACTCCTAACCCACATCCACTTTGTGTTCTCTCCAACAGGCTCTTGGGTTCCAAATAAACTTCCCAAAGTCCAACCTCACACCAACCCAAGACACTGTGTTCCTAGGGTGCAGAACCTGCAGACTTGATAGAAGCATACCTGCCCCCAGCAAAGGTGAGTTCTCTTACAGAACACCTGCAAGGGATTTTACATGGAATTCAACTGACTGCAAGGCAGTACCTCAAGCTTCTGGGTTACATGGCAGCTACCATTCCCATGGGACCCCTAGCTCGATTTCACATGAGAAAGCTAAAGTAGTACCTACATTCTGACTGGAGCAGCACAACCACCCACTGGAGCACATTGTGCCCTTGCTTCTGTGTCTAAAACAGGAGATCTTGTGGTGGTTAGCTCAGGTGAATTTCAACCCAGGACTCACCCTCCAATCACCTCAACCTTCTCAGGTCATGCATAGACACCTCAGACCTGGGGTGGGGGGGGGTCACTCTTGGTCATCGAAAAGTACAAGGCCTGTGGACAGACAGAAAACAGAACAAATCAATGCCAGAGAAAGGGCAATTATCCTATCCCTTCCAGCATTCATTCCTTTCCTTCAGGAGGGGCCCCTTCCAATATACAAACACCACAGTCCTGTGGTATATCAACAAATGAGGAATCAAGTCCCATCTGCTCTGCAGACTTGCTATACTAGTGTGGCTATCTGCTCTGCAGACTTGCTATACTAGTGTGGGAAGTAGCCACTTCTCAGGGAATTACCTTGAAAGCAGCATACATTTCCTCTCCACAACTCCCAAGCAGCTTTTTTGAGCAGAACCAGCACAATCATAAATGGATGCGTCACAGGGATGTCTTCCTGGACCTGGTCCACAGATGGGGTACACCTCAAATAGACCTGTTTGCCTCTGCCAACTGGCAACTTCCTGGATACTGCACCAGGACACCAGACCCACAGGCACTGGCAACAGATGCCTTCACTATCTTATGGAAGGGGAAATACCTTTATGCATTCCCCCCCTTCCCTCATTCAGCAGGTCCTGCTACGGATTCAGCATAACAATCCAAAAATCTTGCTGGTGACTCCCTATTGGCTCCAACAGCACTGGTTCCCCTTACTCCTTCAATTGTCCAAGAAAAATCCCCCAGAGTGGACCTCTTCACACAGCCCAAGGGCTCTCTAATCCATCCACAGTGGCAGCTGCTACACCTGAACCTGTGCTGGATAGGTGTTTGATCCTATACAGACACCTTTACAATGAGGATGTGCTCAATGTCCTACAGGAGGCCAGGAAACCTAACACTAGAAAATCTTACCTGTCTAAATGGTAAAGTTTCTTGGTGTGAAAATAAGCAGCTGGTCCCACTTACTAGCGACATTCCCCTAGTGCTGTCTTATTTGTGTGAGTTACTTCAGTCCAGCTTGGCCTACTCATCTAATAAAGCACATCTCTGCATGCCTGACCATGGATCCCCGTGGCATCCAGGCTCCCTTTGAAGCTCTTCCTCAAAGGGGTCCTGCATCTCAGCCCCCCCCCCGAAACCTCCTCGGGATCTCAACTGTGTGCTGGAGAAGCTTACAATTCCACCCCTTGAGCCAGCTGATCAAGCTTGCCTAAAGCTTTGCACCTGGAAGACTGTCCTAATAGCTATCACTCTACAGCCAGAAGGGTATCAGAGCTCCAGACACTAATGGATACTCCTCCTTTTCTTGAATTACCTGTTCTAAAGACTTAAGCCTTGCCTGCGATATAAACAGGATCTGCTGGAGATATGCATGTATCCCAGAGACTACCCAGTCTATGGAACAGACTCCACATTCATGGGAAGCAGAGTTCTTCCCTAACCAAATTCAAGTATAACTTGGACAATTGGATGGGTAACCGGAAAGTCATCCCTGGTTTGGCACCTATGTCTTTAATGGATACAGTTAACCCATAAATGGTTCATCTCCCAGGCCCATGCTTACACACAAGGATATCAGAACTTCAAATTTGGGATGCTTGGCTAGGCTTAAAGGCTCGTGGTCATTAGATTCACAGGTGTTTACTAGGCTAAGTTGTCTGTTCATGGGGAAGGCAGAGATGCACCTGGAGTAACCCACTGGTGGACAGTGTCCAAGAACACATCCCTGTGAAGCATCCATTCATGGGGTTGTGTTTTGGAGCTGCTCCGTGTTTGCCAATACATTCAAGCTTGAGGGAATGTATATGGCCTGAAGGTGTGGGCGTGCAACTTCAGCCAGTTCCCACACTTGCAGGTCTAGTCCACAGAGGCGGCAAGACCTGGTCCACCCCCCCCCCTTTTAGCACTGTCTAAAAATGTGTAAGGGCCCTGGAATGAGGAGACACTGATCTGTCTGGCATGCCAGTAGCAGTGCTCTCATTTCTTTTATGTGATCTTCTCAGTGAACAGGTACCTTGTGCTTTCATGGAGCCGAAGGCTGCTCCCCAGCCTGGGTCTGAGGCATCTGTGTACATCTCTTGTGGTGTAGGATGAAGTGGGAGGCCTGGGTTGGCAGCAAATTGTTGAATCCACCAGGTTATTTTCCTTTTCAGGCAGGGAAGGGGGATTTGGAACTCCGGAGGGTGTGCATGCTGTGTCCACATCAATTTTAGGAACCACTGCAATTTCATGTGCATTTTTGACAGAGGAAGCATAGGGATGGTGAATGCCATGAAACTCAGGGTCCTGAGAATGGTTCTGGTGGAGATGAGTGATGAGGCTTTGAAAGCCAACAGGGAGCTCCTGGACCTTCTAAATGGTGAGGGAAACCTTCATAAGGTCCGTTTGGATCTTGCATCCCAGGAAAATATGGTCCTGTGGTGGGGAGAGAACAGATTTTTGATAATTTATAGTGAATCCCAGGGAAAGGATGGAAACTTGCATGGTTGAGATTTTGCTCTAGCACCTCTAGACTATCTGCTTGGAAAATATCGTCCAGGTATGGGAAAACTTAGATGCCCTGCAGAATGCCACCACTGTTGCTAGGCATTTTATGAATACCTTTGGGGTGGTACAGAGATCAAAGGGAAAAACTGAAACCTGAAGTATTCAGAGGTTAACATCATTAACTATTTTCTGTAGCTCGGTTGAACTGGAATATGAAGGTAGATGTCCTGTCTATTGAGGTCATAAAGGCTTGACGTAAGATCAGAGGAAAGTTTGTAATGCGAGCATCCTGAAGGTGGGTACTTTCAGGTAGATGTTAGAGATAAGATGAGTCTCCAGGGGCCTTCTTTCCTTGGAGCTATAAACATCCTGGAATAAACATCCTGGAATAAATCTCCGTGCCTCTTTGAACAGGGATTAGTTGAATGGTGCCTTGGTGCAGCAGGTTTTGCAACACCTGTGGAAACAGTGGAAGTCGTTCTTTGGGTGAATGGGGAATGCCCCTAAAAGGAGGTAGACTCCCAAACCATGAAGTTTGTTTTTTATGATGGAAAGCAAAGAATCTGGAGTAGCCAAGCTGGACTTGGATGGAAAAGGATTGGGGGGGGGGGGGTGATATGGCGTCAAATGGACCCTGGCCTGGCTGGAAAAAGGGATGTTTTTGTGGTGGGGTTTGGAGGAGCCCAAAAATGATTCATATTTTCAGACTTGTCTTAGATTGAGGTGGCCTGGATTGTCTGACAAACCAGCTTATAAGGGTAATTTCTCTGGAACGTTGGGACAGGAGATGCCAGGTGTCATGTCCTGCATCTCCTGAGAATTTTAACTAGGTCAGCAACTGCAGGGTGAAACAGGGCTGAATTGTCCAGAGGACCATCAATTTGGATTAGATACCTCTGGTAAGGGTTGGAGTCTTTAAACATGCAAATCTAAAGACAGATCCTGAGGCAGCTGCCCTAGTTGAAGCCTCTGTAGCACCATAGTTGCATTTAATTGAGTGGCGGGTGACCAGAGAGGTTGCATCCAACAAGGGCATAGCAAGAGATTTATTCTCAGAGTAAGGCAAATCTGAAATAATTTTAATTTTAGATAGAGCTATTTTGCCATGTAGGTTTGGTGTTCTAAAGGCAAGGGTGGCAGACATGTACACTTCCCCTAGTCTCTCCAAATGTCTGCAGTCCTTGTCAGAAGGAAGCAGGAAGGTTGAAGGAAGAAACCTAGAGGGTTTGTCTGAAGCTACAGTGATGACAGATGGGTCAGCCAGAGGTGCTTGGACTAAACTTGCAGTCACCTGATGAAATAGTTTAGGTGCAGGAGGTTGCAACTCAAGTTTTGCTTGAAGATGCAATGCAGATGCATCTAAGAATGCAGAAAGGATGTGGGATAGCTGAGGAACTGGGGGTGTCCACCTGCAGTAAGTCATAGCATTTTTGAACATCTGCCATTTGTGCTGTCCTACTTGAAATTAACATTTCTGTTGACTGGGAAAGTGACTACGACAGAGCCTATTTTCAACAGAGGCCCAGGGAGAAACACTACAGATGCACGTGTTTGGAATGTGGGAGGAAACTGGAGCACCCAGAGGAAACAGGGAGGACATGCAAACTCTGCACAGAAGGCACCCCAGCTGAGAACTGAACTGGAGAACCTCTTGCTGTGAGGTGACAATACAGCTGCACCACTGCACTGCCCAGTGTTCCTGCATCTTGGTCAGAGTGTCAAGTACATTTCCTCTCCTGGAAAATCAGCCCCATTAGGGTCTGCCTCAGGGAGAGGAGGTGAAGCAATCCAGGGGGAGGTAGGTACCATAACCCCAGGAGGTGGTCTAAGGGACACGAGAGCATTAAAAATGCTCTAAGAGCAAGCCTGCCAACACTTTTGGGATCAGATGGTGGAGAAACATGTTTAACCTTGTTTTTTGCTAGGAATATTAGCTTTGTGTAGAGATGGTGGGCCAGACGGCCTACACTCAATGTCTGAATCCACTTCCCAACTAGAAGTGTCATGATTCCCCTAGGGAATCCAGAGATTAGTCTGTTCCCCTTGGACGTCCGATCTAGACACATGCAGTACCTTCAAAGACGTGCCAATATCCTGCTCCAAGGCAACCTCTGTTATGGCTTTGTACTGTGGATTGGATGACTGCCCTGATCTCCAGAATAGCAATCTCAGGAGAGAAACCCAGCACTGGAGGTGCAGCAGGCTTTGTCTGGTTTTCTTGGCCTTCTGCTTCACTAATAACTGCCTCAATCTGAAAGACCCTCCATCCTTTTAGGAAGAAGATTTAACTGCTGATTTTCTAAGTAGATGGAAACAGAATTCAGCCTTAAGGTTTTGGGAACAAAGGATTTGCAAACAGTGCAAGCCTGACAGTCGTGGGAAGGCCCAAGACAGAAAAGGCACTGCTGGTTGTTGTTTGGAATTGGACCGCCACAAGCATTTACCCTTGGTGGATGACATTAAGCCTTCTACACAACCAAAGAGTAAAAGGATTCCCCAATAGGGCACTTACATGTTGAACCTGAAATTTCTTCAGCGAGCAGACTATGCACAGAAGACTTGTTCCATCTGGTGGCAAAGCTTAGAAGATGGTGCATGCATATGTCACTTATGGCCTACATCCATTAGCGGCCTACATGTGATGTACCACGCACTAAAGACTTTGTATACTGGCCAACATCTGGTCACTTGGCAATCTCCCTCATGTAATGAACACTGGAACAGCAAAGCAGGACATTTTCCACTACCCATTCCTTAAATTCCTCTTCAGACAGATGGGAAAGTGCCAGTCTCATTTTTATATAATTAAAACATGATCTGTAATTATTGGAAGAGTGTCAAGACCTTCAAAGGCACATGTTTCCATGAAATTTAAACAGTCTAATCTCGCCCAGTTTTGGAGGGAATGATTCAATCCAAACTCTTTACTGAATTCACATCTTCCATGCAGAGTAAGAAATTTCAAAAAAAATCTTCCCTCCTTTGCTACATTTTCTCTTCTGGCCCTCCCACACATCCTCAGTTGCAAAGAAATTTCAGGCCCCACCCAATTCCTTGTTGAAAGTGGATTGCTCCCAGAATTTTCTTAAACTCCCATTATAGAAGTTTTAGGTAGAATACAAATAAATGCCAGTATAATCCTTGCCAGTAGCCCCAGTAATACAATCACTATTGGAGCTCCTTTTGCAATTAATACAATTACTCCTCTTTGCCCTAGGTATTCTGATGAATAACCATCTTATCAAGTTCATGTTCGGTTCTTTCCAACGGTCTCTTGTTAAATAGCTACTTGCTTACTTTTTTTGTAATTATCTGTGAGGCCACTGACATTTAGCATTCCAGAAAGCATCACTGTATCAAGTTACTCACCTTTTAACAAAAAAGCTGTGGAATGGTGATTATCACTGGGACAAAGCAGAAATTTTGTAAGATTCCAAGAGCAGAAGTTATTTCTTACATTTCATTTAATTGCACTTCACTTATAACTGCTATACAACTAATCTACTACATGTTACACTGTTATAAAGCTTTACTGTTTCACTGCATTTGTGCAGTTTAATACTGCTTTAACTATTTTTCATTGCTATATACTGTTTCATTACTCTAATTGCATTTTTATTGAATTACTTAACTGTAAACTGCTTTTTCATACAGAGTTGTATTTTCTGTTTGTGGGTGCTCTGTGCATTTGAGGTTTGTATTCTTGTCAGGATCATATAACCTATTTGGTTTGCAGTTAAAGAAATCTCTAGAGTCTCCTTGCTACTTTCCATTTAAAACTTCCATTTAGTGGTTACAGCTAGTAGCTGTAATAGCTTCCCACCCACCCTTCTGGTGTCTTGTTCTTATACTTGGTAGCTTTGGAGTTGCCTACCCATACTGCAAATTTGATCTGGGACATGCTCCCAGTCTAGTGTCATTAGCTCATTCTACCCAATACAGAACATTTAAGGCCAACTCACTTAGGTTAACCTTGAATTCTCTTCCATTCCTGCTTTCTCCCTTTCCACGTCACTAATTTTTTTTTTTTGCTAGAATCTCCTAGAGTTCTGACAGTGTGCTTCTCAGCTAAGTATTTTTTAGCTCTTGACTATTCAGAGTTGAATAAAATAATGGAATAGTTTGAATAAATTGCATTTAAGCTGTATTTGCTCTAATATTGCTACACAGTCAAGTGCGTTAGCTTGCACTGCACTTGAATTGTTTAGTGCTGTTTTAGCACTGTTTTAGCTGCCTTTCTGTACGAAATTACAAGCTTGGTTCCTCCCTTTCCTGTAACTAGTCTAGTCCAGATACAGATTTGCCATATCCAGGACTGTTTGTAAGCTTCTGAGTCCCCCCTCAAGCCTTTGTTTTGGAGGGAAGCCTTCTAGCGTGGGAGTGTAAGCACTAGGTAGCCTATCTTCCACAAAAGGAGTTGTTTCTGGGCCAGAAATTGTAGTTTATTGGCCATTTGGGCAGTTTTTCCATCTCAACTTTAATTTAAAAGCCTGTGTTTGCACCGGTTTTCCCCATCTTTCCTGTAACTAGTCCAGTCCAGATAGAGACTGGCTCCAGGACCGTCTGTAAGCTTCTGAGTGGTGCCAAAGTCTACTCTTCAATTTTTCCCTCTCCTGCACTTTTAGTCTAGCACTTTACCAGACTTCTTGTAGCAATTATTGTAGCACACAAGTGCTACCAACACTAATTATACAAGGAAACAGATCCAGTACTTACTAATGCCAACCCCTCCAGGCATCTCTAAAGGTCAGTTCCCTGTGCTTTCTCCTATTAACCTGGAGAACTTGGGCAGACTGAGGCAATGTAGCAACTGCCAACCCTCTCCTCTTACCTCCCAACACTCAGATTTGCGAGAGATGCACTTTTATATCCAAACTGGAAGCCACGCACTCTCCAGCACAGATCAGAATAGTTTAAGACAAGGTAAACACTTGCACCACACCACATGGAACAGTGCTCCAGAACACGCCAGCACTGCCTTCACAAAAACACAAGCCACACCCACCTTCATGGAGGCTCAAAAATCTGTCAAAAGAGCAGACACCTCCAAGACAGAAACACATGCTACCATCACACCATTAATCATGAGACAACTCTCCTAAAGTGTGCCACTCAAAGCCCCCTTCAAGGCAAAACATGCCCAACACACTAGTCATAGGTGACTCGATAGTGAGTCACACTGTCCCACTCTAGGTTAAGGAGAAAGTAAGTCGGCCGACTGTCAGGTGCAGGATCTGCCACAATGCATGCACTCGGGTCCCTCAACAAGTACAAATACGACTCATTGTACATGTGGGTATGAATGACTGAAGACATACCTCCCTGGACTACATGAAAAGAAACATGGAGCTCTTTGATTATGTAGCCTAGGCAGGTATGACCCTAGCCCTGAGCAGCATGCCACCAGATGGATACCACAGTACAAGCAGAAAATGACTGATGTCAACAATTGGCTAAGTTTCTGGTGTCATTTTAAGGGGATCCAGTATCTGCCTGGGATGACGGGATTGACTGACCTCAATGCTTTGCCAGAGATGGCCTGCATCTGTCACCCTGGGGCTTTTGCATACTGGCAAAGGCTCTTGCCACCCCTACAGTGCCTTTTTTAGGCGGCGTTGCAAAGACCAAATTACCACCGCAACAGCTACAAACAAATGCAATCTGAGGGTCATGCTGCTCAATGCTAGAAGTCTAAATCTCCAAAATGCACTCACTTGAAACATTTAAAATGGAGAACAGACATTTGTGCTGTAACAGAGACCTGGTTCAAGGCAGCAGAAAGCACCTCTACACTACCAGGCTACAACTCATTCCACACCTTTTGGCCCCAGAACTTTGAAGCTCCAAAGGCAGTGGTGTTTCCATATTCATAAAGGGTGCACACACCTCCAAGACTGGTAGCCCACACAGATACTTCAGGTGCAGCTAACCTTGGGTAAGACAGCGATACAGGTCATAGCCTGCTATAGGTCCCCAACCATGTTCCAATACTCACTCCACGTTCCTAAGCACCCTGGAGAATTTTAGAGTCCAACCTAACACACTCATTCTAGGAGTCTTCAACTACTACCCCTCCATTAACTGGGAAAACTCCTCATGTACCAATACACTTGCCTAATGTTTCCTGGAGTGAATTCCAATGCCCTGGACCAGCTCGTTCTTACTCCAAGAGGTAGCAACATCCATGATCTGGTCATTACTAACATAGGTGACTGTTTCTCTACACCAATAGTCAGCTCCTCCCTGGTTAGATCAGACCACAAACTAATCACCTTGGAAATCCACCCCCCACCACCACAAAGGTAACCAGCATGAAAAACTTCTCCAAAGCTAACTCTGGGTGCCTAAAACAGGTGGTTAACTTCACAGTACCCATGCAAATGGAGAATAGTTGCATGACCCCCGAATACACCAATGCACCATACAAACAAACACTTACACAAATGCATGGATCTCGCCATACCCAATAGAACACTCTCCTCAAAAAAAAAGACAATATGGTGGTCCCCTGCCCTAAACTCTACAACAAGAGGAAACTGATGCGAAATAAGGTGAAGCCACAAGACTGGAAAAACTCCCTTAACGGTCTCAACAAAAAGTTGAAATGCCTCAAATCCTCTAAAGGTGGCTATGAAAACAGAATTGTAGCAGTTAGTAAGACAACCAGAAGGCCTTCTACAATTATATAAAGAATCTCCATGGCAAAACCCAGATTTGCTCTGATACACTGCACAATAGTACCTCCTACACTGAGCCAAGATATTGCCAATATACTGGCAGACAGATTCAATGCCAACTTTACCCCTCCCCCTCCAAAGGACTAATCACAATACCATAGATTGCCAGGCACCCAGTATTACTACTGCACAGGTTAAAACAGCACTGTCCAAGGCCAAGAATACAGCTTCTATGGGACCTGACAATATCCTTGGCTGTGTTCTACATGAACTACAGAGTGAACTGGCACCTCACCTGTGTGCCCTGTTCAATCACAGCCTCACCTCACACTTTGTCCCTACTGAATGGCTCACTGCTAGTCATCTCTCCACAAAAGGAAAGACTACATACTGTGGGAACTATAGTCCCATTAGCCTGACAAGTCAGATATACAAAGCTATGGAACGCATAATCATGGACCTAAAAGGATATAGGCAATCTCCAAACTCTGGAGCCCACACAGTTTGGTTTTGTGAAGGGTAGATCATGCCTGAAGGGTAGATCATGCCTGCTCAGCTTGGCAGACAGTTGTGGATGAAGGAAAGGTGGTTCATACAGCCTACCTTGATCGGGCCAAGGTCTTTGATACCATTCCCCACCCAAGAATCATAGAAAAACTCACTAAGTTAGGCATCAACCCCTATATCACTAGGTGGGTTGCAAACTGGCTCACAGATATAACCCACAGTGTGAAAGTAGCAGACTCAAAGTCAAACTGCCGACTAGTCACAAGTGGAGTGCCACAGGGTTTGCTCCTGGGTCCTCTTCTGTTTGGTATCCACTTCTCTGAAGTCCAGGCCAACATGAAGGGACTAGCTGACTGAATTCAGACTATTGCAAGTTGGGAGCCATTAACTCTTAAGCTCAATGCCAAAAAATGTAGTCATCCTCTTTGGGGAAAAACGTTTCCCCATGAATTACCACACTAATGGTAGTCCACTGAACACAGAAAGCGTTAAGAAATCTGGGAACACAGGTTGACAGCAACCTCTTGATCACCACATTACCACTAAAATACATACTGAAGGAAAACTGCTGTTACTCCAGAACCTCCCCCCCAACTTCTTCTGGATTAGGTTTCCTTTACCTTTTATGCAACATTGGCAATGGACAGTTTCCTACAATATTTCCTCCTTTTGAAAGGTACCTGTACATCAGCTCCATATGTCCATTTCCTTCCTGTACCTGGAAAGGCTCCAACCTGCTGCCAGTTTGTGATGCACCTCCTCTCCAAAATGTCACTCACTGCACTTATTTATGCTTTGCAGAAAAACTCCAAAGGTAGCCTCTGTCGTGTACTGCAGCATTAGGACTGCTTTCCCCTGATAAAACATACGCAAGGGCTTTGCTAACTGCGGTAAGTGATCCACTACTTTTAAACTGAAAAGGGCAAACAGCCTGATGGTATGGGGCCAAGTGCCAAACTACAGTTTGATCCCTGGGTTCAGACACACTGGGAAGCAAAGCACCTCAGAAGCTGCAAACATCCTAAGATGTCCCTTGAAAGGTCTGCATCCTAACAAGCACATTTCCTGCAGCATAAAGGGGTAGACCTTTCCCCCTCATATTATACAAGGCTATATTCAAGAATTCCACACTGCACACCCAAAATGAAAACATTTTAAGCAAGAGATGCCACAATTTAGAACATACTGGCACTCAGAGCATCTGTTCCAAATTCCTTGAGGATCAGCAAAAGAACCCTCCAAGTCAACTAACAAGGACCAACAAATACAAGTGGCCATCCTTTAATCTTATGGCAGCACTAAAACCCCGTATTTGTGACAAAGCATGCCACTGGCAAGCTCCGCCAGACTGGGTCAGTATTAAACAAAATACCAGCTAAGAAATTTACACTGGCACAGAAGGAGGTGACCAACAGTATATCAGCATCAACCTCCTTTTGAATATAGGTGTTACCAACAGTGACTATTACCTATAAACACTGTTTACACTGCCATGTGGCTAGCATTTTGAATTAATTTTTGATGGGGGGGCACTTCATTTTCTACAATACGAACGCAGAAAAAAACTGGTTATTTAATGCATGCCATCACTGGGTGGCCTCTGACCTACATTTTATTCAGATACACTGTTTTAATAAAGAGTTTAGGTGCACGTACATCTTTCATGTGAAAAGACATTGTTCACAATTTTTAAACTCTATTAATGAAACCATGAACAAACCCTCATGCAATACAAAGCAAATGAAATTCTACATAAACCAAGGTAAAGGTTACTCACAGCATACCACCGTTATGTCCTTGACTTGTTAAATGGCCTGCCTCAAGCACCTTTTAAAATGCAATGTATTCAAGGAATGAGGTGTGACCCCTGAACTTTTACTGCAGCAGAAAATCTTTTCAGGAAGCACCAGTGAAAGATGTGCAGAAGTGTCTACAGTAGACACAAATGACCAAGAACTCCCCAGCAATCTTCATGTGAGCAAGCCTCATACATGTACATGGGCTCAGTAGCTGGTCACAATAAGAAAACAATACATTTAAATTTTATTTTTTAATGTAAAAGACAATACTTGAAACATTTTGAAATTCAACACAATACTTCCATGATAACATGTGGAATGGCATTGCCTCTGTTGTGCCTCTGAGGTCCCCAGAAGCCTACAATCACAGGCCTGATAGTGCTATATGTGAATGTTTACATGGCAAACAGGATCAAGAAGGCAACCATCAGACAGAAAAGGCCCATGGCTTCAGAAAGGGCAAATCCCAGGATGGCGTAGGAAAACAGCTGCTGTTTCAGTGAAGGGTTTCTGTGGAAGAAAAGACCAATTCAGTTAAATGCAGTCAGCACATTTGTACTGCACGCTTACAACAGCCCTGGTTCTACATATTAAGGATTGCAGATACCAAAATAAAATCAGCATTACCAGCGAAATTTACACATGCAAATACAGTACATGTAAGCAAAACTAGTGTACACACTCTGCATACAAAAAAGTAGCAAAGTAGGGAGAAACAGGGCTAACTACATATGTAAATGTGAAGACTTTCAGCCACTACACAGGCCAAAAGCTTAGGAATTAGTTGTGACTTAAGGCCACTTAGAATCAAATACTTAAAAATGTAGAAAGCCCTGACTGGTTGTAGACATTACAGCTTGTGGTGTTTATGTAAATGAAAACCACATGGAATTCAAACGAGAGAACTCCAAAGGAAGACAATGAGGGATACAGATCAAATTACAAGCTTAGACAGCTTTACATTCAGCCTACAAGTCTATTAACATCTCACAAAATTCAGAATAACCCCATACCTGTACCCCTATACACACCATTTGCAGTTAACAGGATACAGTCAATTCTCTGAAAGTTAAAATGGAACAGCTTTAACAGGCTTTGCAGAGTTTTAGAGGCTGGCATGCCAAAGGTTTCTCTTAAGGTACACTCATTGCTTTTCAAACTAATTCTGACTGCCAAACACAAATGCACCCCTCTAGTACCATCAGATAGGTTTGTGCAACTAGTGTTGCCAACAGGAAAACGAAATAGTCTACACTCCTTCCAGCGGAGAGAATTTGTCCTACGGTCAACCTCAGTTTCAGCTGAAGGTAGGCATGCTAATCAACCATTTTTGGTTCCAGGATGGCAAAACAGAAATAATGTGGGTATACCAGTAGATAAAGTTAACAGTGGTCAAAAATCTCACAAGTAACTCTTTATGGTTAACCCGAAGGGAAGCTTTAACGCAGGAATAAATTAGTGGCAGAAAGTACAACTGTGTACACTTACCATAAATGCAGA
Organism: Protopterus annectens; assembly: GCF_019279795.1. Taxonomy (NCBI): domain Eukaryota; kingdom Metazoa; phylum Chordata; order Ceratodontiformes; family Protopteridae; genus Protopterus; species Protopterus annectens. The sequence goes on from NC_056747.1 coordinate 1,369,021,009, forward strand.
TGTTACTGTTGCAGTCATTACACTTGGGTAATCCTGCTGGCAGGTTGCCCTCAGTTGGCCTGAATTCCAAAGTCTTGGGTCCTGCATCAGCCGTTGTTGCCCCTTCCCCGGCACCAGGTCATCAGGAGTATAAAAGAGGCAGACCATGCCATTTTCTTTAGTTTCTTGGCCCAGATATCAGGTGCCCTGAAAAAGGGTAGTCAAAATGTATATCTATATATAAAATAACATGCAGCAATTTAAACTTTACCTTCATCCACAAGCAAATACACCACAAGTTGTATAACAAAGGAAAGAGGCTCCATCAGAAGAAAAGGGAGGGATGGCGAGTGGGTAACCTGGACTGCAACGGTGAATACACTCTAACATCTACATTTATGGTAAGTGTACACAACTGCACTATGTTCTTAGTGTTTCACTGTTGCAGTCATTACATTTGGGTAGATTCCCAAAGCTATGGTTGGGAGGCTGGAGCTAAACAGCATTAGGAGCGGCTATGAGACCCTGCAGAACTGCAGTGGCAAAGCCTGCCCTGGATTTAGAGTAGAGTGGCAGATGGTGCTTTGTAAAGGTGTGCACTGAACTCAAGTAGCTGCCTCTAAACTGTCCTTGGTTGGTACTCCCCTGAGAAAGGCTGCTGAAGTGGCAGGGATGTGGCCTAATGCCCTTAGGCACTGGCTTGCCAGGTTGTGAATAGCAGAAACGAATGCAGTGGCCTATCCACTTTGAAATAGTCTGCTTTGAGATGGCCTTTCCTTGTGATCTTGGAGCATATAACACTAGTAATGGCTCTGTTTTTCTGAAAACTATGGTTCTATCCAAGTAGAATCTAAGCTGTGTACATCCAAAGAATGCAGAATTCTTTTCCCCTTCTGTGGATTTGGATAAAAAGTTGGCAGATGAATGGCTTGGTTTAGAGCCACACTGGACACCACTTTAGGCATAAATGTTGGGTTTGTCCTCAGGGAGACCCTGTCCGGATAAAAAATGATAAAAGGTTCCACAGCCATGACAGCCTGCAGCTCTGAAACTAGTCTTGCAGAAGTTATTGCTAGCAGCAGAGCTGTTTTCCCAAGATAAAAACTTTTATCAGCAGTAGCCGCTTGCTCAAAGGGAGGCAGGGTGAGTTTTTCCAAGACATAGTTGAGGTCCCATGCAGGCATTGGTGATCTCCTTGGAGGCCTTAATTTTCTGGCTCCTCTGAGGTACTGTTTTAATAAAGGATGAGAAGATTGGTGGCTCTGCATTGTAATGAGCCGAAGGCATGAATTTTAATAGATGAAAAAGATGGGCCTTTGTCCAGAATCTCAGTTAAGTATTGTAAAATCTGAGGGAACCAGGCACAAGGAACAGTTACAGCTGTGCCAAATATTCAAGCACAGAATAGTTTCCATTTTCCAGAATAAAATTTTCTAGAACTAGGCCTTCTGGCTTTCACAATGACACCAAACACAGCTTTGCTGAGAGGTGTGTTTAGTATGACTACATTATCTGCCATGCTGCCAGGTTTAAGTCCTGAGCTGGCTGTGCAAGATCTGATTGTTTTGCTGGGACAGTAGATGCAGTACTTGAGGTAGGGTCCAAGCTAGGCATGGAGACAAGCTCCTTAATATTGGGTACCAGTGCTGGCGGGGCCAGTCTGGTGCAATCCGTATCTTTGGCTTCTCCTGTCTGGCGGGGCCAGTCTGGTGCAATCCGTATCTTTGGCTTCTCCTGTCTGATCTTTAGGAGTACCTTGGGGAGGAGAGGCAGAGGGGGAAAGGCATATACGGATAGGTTTTTTTCCAGCTGAAGGATAGGGCATCCACTTTCCATGCTTGTCTGATAAATCCTTGTGCAGAATCTCTAGTTGGTAGTTGGAGAGGCAAATAGATCTATGTCAGAAGGATAGGGCATCCACTTTCCATGCTTGTCTGATAAATCCTTGTGCAGAATCTCTAGTTGGTAGTTGGAAAGGCAAATAGATCTATGTCAGAACATCCCCATTTTCTTGTTATGCTGAAGACTTGTGGATCCAGCTGCCACTTGGATATCCATGAGGTTTCTGCTTAGTCTGCCAGAGTATCTCTCCTTCCTGGCAGGAACTGTGCCTGCAGATGTACTTGGGGTAAGTCAATGCTGTGTCCCACAAAGTCATGGCTAGTCTGCAAAGGGGGTAAGAATGTGTGCCTCCCTGCTTGTTTATATACCACAGGACCATGGTTGTCCTGGTCGAAGTAAGTCCTTTAAGGCTGTCAGGGCATTTTGAACAGCTAGCATCTTTTTGATTGATATGTAGATGCATTTGGTTTGAGGTCCATGTTCCCTGAATGCATCTTCCTGCCATGTGGGCCCCCCCAGGCATAATCTGATGCATCCGTTGTTAGTGTTTGCCTGGCTGGGGGTAATGTGAACGGCTGTCCCTTGTTTTGGTGACAAGCCTTTGCCCAACATCGAAACTCCTGTTGCAGGCAGGGAATGAGAGTAATTAGTTTCCAGGCTGTGGCAATGTTGAGTCCAAACACTTTAGGTACCATTGAAGTTTCCTCATATGCAGTCTTGCATATGGAATTAGTAGGATGCAGGATGCCATGAAACCCAAAGCCTGCAGAATTTTTCTTGCAGATAACTGGGCCTTTGTTGTTAACTGGGCCTTTGTTGCTAACATTCTGAAGTAGGTAGTCAGTTGCCTTTGTCTGGTGTGAGATAAGCCATCTGGGCAGTTGTACTTAAGCTTGCACCCAGGAATATTATCACTTGAGAGGGTACTAATTTTGATTTTTCATTGACTGTACCCTAGGCATGTTAGAAGCTTTTTCACAAACGCCAGATGCTGTAGAAGGATGTCCTTGTTCTCTGCTTGAATTAGACAGTCGTCCAAGTAAGGATATATTTGTATTCCTCTGTCTGCAGAATGCAATTACTGGTGCCAGGCACTTTGGCTTATTTACTGTGCCCAGGGTCTTTACAAAGGGCAGTGCAGAGAATTGGTAATGCATTGAGCCAGCCTTGAATCTGAGGTATCTTCTGCACATTTGTCTGACTGGGACATGCAGGTATGCCTCTTTCAGGTCTAAAGTCACAAGCCAAGTGTTCTTGCCCAGCATGGGCTGTAGCTGCTGCAAAGTCAACATTTTGAATTTTGGTATATCCAGGAATTATTCAGAATCGATAGGTCCAGTATTGGCCTCCAGGCCTGGTCCTTTCTGGGTACAAAGAAAGGTCTTTAAAATCCTTGTCCCCGCTCTTGCTCTGGCACTTTTTGAATGGCCCTCATGTCCATGAGGGATAAGACTTGTTTTTGTGCCTCTGCCCATTTCTTGGCAGATCTGGTCAGCCGTTTGCCTTTGGCAGGGTATGGAAATGGAACTTGTAGCCTTGTGATACGATATTTAGAACCCACTTATGGGTTATAATGTGCCAATTCTGGGAAAATTTTCCCCCTAAGTGTGCTGCCAGGAAATAAGTGCTTGGTGCAGGCAGGGGGAAGTAATTGGGACTGTTTTCTATAAGGTTGTGATTCGTTTTCTCCACTTTTGGAGGTAGAAGCACCCCATTGCTTTGACCTGTATGAACCTTGTGCCTGGGATCTGCCTCTAGGGCGTCTGGGTCTGCCCCTTTGAGGTCTGCGACACAGGAAAGGACCAATTCTTTGTTGGCCAGTGTCTACTCAATTTAGGTGGCTGTACTTGTAAGAAATCTTTGACCGTTTGCATAGATTTAGCCTGGTCTTCTATTTTCTTTAACACCTCTTCTGCCTCAACACCAAACAAATCATGCTGTAAAGGTGCATAATTTTGTACCTTTAACCAGGCATACCTTCTAATTGGAGCCTGTAACTGCGGCCCTGCAAGAGGCTTCTAAAGAATCAAAACCACATTGCAAAGTACGCTTTCCAACTTGTTCAGCTGCATGCAAAACATCCTGCATTTCCTAGTTTTCTGCACATTCAGAGTTTAACATTTTGTTTAAGCAATGCCATGACATGTTGATATTTGAGCATATGAAACTGACAGTTTAAGGCCCTTCTAGCCAAGGTAGTAGATGTGTAAACCTTTTTTCCCCATCTATTCAGTGCCCTAGAATCCTGTCAGAAGGTGTAGGGTTTTTTTTTTTTTTTTTTTTACACCGGAAGCCTCAACTCCCTTGGGACCCTGAGAAATAGTTTCTGGGTCTGCAGAAGAGATTTTAAAAAGGAATTTATGTGAGTCAGGAACCCTGTAATATCTGTCAGGCTTAACAGGAGCTGGAGGTAAGGAGTCAGTGGTAAGACTAGACTCCAAAAACACATCTACAATGTCTAACAGGAGGGATGGCTAATGGCTTGTGCTGAGGTAACAGGAAATCCCTGAGCCTCTTTAGACTCTGAAAAATCTTGGCTCTCCCAGAGGAAATGCTCTCTCATGGTATGTAAAGTTTCCCCAAAAGAGTAGTCCTCAGAAGCTGAAGGTAAGAATTCTTCAGCATCAGAATCCTCATAGGGGGAAAATATTCCTGATTAGATGAGGAATCAGAAGAAATGGAAAATTGATCTGAAGATTCATAGTCAGTCTCTTGCCTAGGCCTCTTAGGAGGGGGATGGGAACCCCTGATTAAGGTAATCAAGTATTCGGCCATTTTGAGCATGATTTTTGGGCATGGAGGCCTGTCCACGTGGCTCGATGGCTCGAGGTTGCTTCTTTGCCTTTGAAGGTGCTTTAGTCTTTGCCTTCGAAGTCTGTTTAAAGTATAGATGTTTGGGTCTGAATACACCCTCAGAAGCCGGTGCCTGCTCAGCGGCTCTGGACCCATCTGAAAGGTTAGCGTCTGAGGCTCCAATGCCTAGAGTTTCCAGTGGCATGGCTGACTCCACGTGGGAGTCTGTAGCGGCCTGCAACTAAAGTAGCTGTCGTCAGGGGCTGTGAAAGCACCTCACTGAGAATCAGCGAACCGGCGACTGGCTTAGAAGCTTCGTTGTCGGATTTGGACCTCTGCTGTCTTTCTTTGTTTTTTTGTGAACTCCGGTAGTCTGATGGCTTTCAGACGACATTTCTGGATAATTAAAACTGCATCCAAAGTAGTTTAAAGCAAAATCATACCAACGCTTAGTGCGTTGGTTAAATCTAGCGCAAAACAGACAACCCAGAATGTTATGATCAGGGCCTAGGCAAGGAATACAGTAAGAATGAAAGTCCTTATGAGGTATTTGCTTCCCACAAGAAATACAATTAACTTTGATATCGGTTCTGGAGCAAGAAAAGTTTCCCCAATGGGGTACTTAGCTTTATAGAAGACTTCAGATCTGAAATTCAAACACGAAAATCTCAGGAGTTGGCCGACCGGCACTTGCAAACTGCTTCTGTTTCGGGCACCACATGGCAAGAAAGACCAAAGAAAATGGTGTCTGCTGCATCTTTTATACCCCTGACAACTTGACGTCAGGGAAGGGGCGACGACAGCAGACTCAGGACCCAAGACTTTGGAATTCAGGCCGACTGAGGCAACCTGCCAGCAGGATTACCCAAATGTAATTACTGCAACAGTGAAACACGAAGATAACAAGCTACATAGCAAGGGTCAGAATAGAGAGATGAAGTCAGCAAGCAAAGGAGAGTAGTGGCGCTGAAATTTAATTCATCCTCAAGTCCTGGCGAGTACCTTCACGAGATAGACCCAGTTTTCTACAAAATCTCACCAAGGTGACACTGATATATAGCATATCAGACAGAAGTAGGTCAAAAAAAGACAGCTGGGTGCACAAGACCCAGGACAAAGTGCCCAATCCTGGTAAGTGCACTGGTACAAATGACAGTGCAGAATCCTCAATACAGAAACATTGCTACAATGGGGTCAGGCCCAGGGGGAGGATGGCCCCCTGTTGTAGAAGTGGCAGTCCACAAAACAGACAATAGAGTACACTATTTAGGATAAGAAATTATGTATTACTATTATGCAAAAAGCCCAGAATTTCCAGACAAGATGTACAAAAAGATTGAGATAATTTACAAGAAATACTTCTACAAAAAAAAAATAGTTAAGCTTCAAATAAAAATTTGTGGTTATTAAAACAGATTTTAAAAAGCAGTATATAAACCAAGAAACTTCCTCATATGCTGCTTTTTCCAAAAGAATCAGATACAAAACAAAACCTAGAAATTTTTGAAAATAAATATGGACATGGGGAAAAGATTTGATATGGTGCAATATCTATGCAAAGGAAAAAGCCAAATTAAACAAATAAGGCAACCCCAAAGATATTTGGGAAATACAGGCAAAGGCATCCAGACAGGGAAAATTTTACAATAATATCAGAGGGAATGCAGAAAAGATTAGTAAAGAAGTTAAAATAGAAGTTGAAGTGCTGCGAAGTGAAGGCTTTTATGTAGGTCTTAACAGGTTAGATTACAGCAAGATGGAACGAGTCCCCAAAGTAAGGAAAAACAAGATCAGGAGACATCTGAAGAAATATGGACATGGGAAAGAAGAGTTAATATGGTGCATATCTATGCAAAAGAGAAAGCAAAACCAATGCAAAAAGAGCAGCACCAAAGATATTTGCAGAAATACAGGTAATTGAATCTAGACATGGGAAACTTTACAATAAAGAAAATAAGACCGAGGAAAAGATCAGTAACTGAGAATTAAAGTAATAGAAACGGAGGTTATGGAGCACCTCTAAAGTAATGGATTCAGTGTAGAAAATCTTTAGAAAGCACCACAACAGGATAGAGCAATGGATATCCAAATGAAGGGGAAATCAGTGGAATGGGAAGCAACTGGTCAGGTGTCATAGGAAGATATTTTAGAGCCTTCCACAAGAAACGAGTAACATTCACTTGAAGCTGGACAGTGAATGTTGGAGTGACAGGCCAGTGAATTCTCATATGACAGCAACAGATGGCACAGGATGAAATTGGTGAATATGTCACAGGAAGATGCAATAAAGCTTCCTACAGAACACCCACAGGAAGTGGAAAACAAAAATGTGCCCTCAGTTTACAAGAAACTGAGCTAAAAGAGAAGAGTTGCTTGATTTAGAGAGACTGCAGAAGGTCAATAAAACCCAAAAAGTCAGAAGTTTGATAAAAACAAATTAACATTAGGACTGTCCAGAGATCCACGACATACAAGTACACAGGATACATTACTGTGCAGCTAAACTGATAACATTCTACCACAAGAACACAGGGTAGGTAGTGAAGGAGAGAAAGGAGAAATAGAATGCCATCATGAAAATATTGAATAGAAAACTATAAAGCAGTTAAGGCAAGTGTTACTGAGACTACAGAACAGGGAATAGAACAAAAATACCACGATAAATGTGATAAAAGCAAATGCGCAGTATTAGAACATATCATGCACCATTGCAAATAAACTAAAAAATTTCAGTATAGGAGGAAAGACTTGGAAGATGCAATATAATGAAGTACAAAATAAGCAATTTATTGATTAACCAAAAAGGTTTGCGAGGGAATTGGGAAACGAAGTAAAAGGAACTGGAAGACTGCCAAAAAAAGTAAGATACATTTTGGAGAAATATCTATGAAGATCCTGTGGAGCATAAGATGCTAAATGGATAGAAGTTAAACAATGAATAAGTTTAAAGGTACAGAATATGAAATGGGATGAACAGCCAAAGAGATTAAGTTAAGAAAAGCCTCTAATTGGAGGACCCCAGGCCCAGATGCAGTACCTATTAACTTTGCATTAAGATTTAGTCACAAGTACGAACTATTTATATGCGCACCCTGAACAGACACCAAATTGGCTAACAGAAAATCTCCTACTCGAGTGAACCTGCAAGCTACCTTATAGGCCAATAACTTGCCTTCTGACAATGTATAAACTATACATGGGAATTGATGTCGACAAAGTCATGCAGAAGAAAACTCAACTATGGCAGTAGAACAAGAGGGCAATAAAAGAAAGTCATAGGTCATAGTGGAGAACTGCAAGGGGAATAATAGACAGACTACAAAAGCATTTGATAGTATCCACATATCTGGATAAAAAGTGCTTAAAAATGTACAAAAATACATCCTACACTGAATGACTACATTAAGAATTTCCTATTAGAGTGTTGCCGTTTACTGATGTGTCTTCAACAGACATCAGTTTGACTGGTTCGTTTTTGGACATCATGAAACTGTGGCAGACCACTCTGCAGTTAAGCCATAAAGGAAAAATTATCCCAGGGATAAAAATTCAAAGGGGGATATTCCAGGGTGACAAGTCCATACTATTCTGCCTTGCCCTTAACCCATTAAGCAGTCTACTTAATAGCTTAGGCCATGGCTATAATTTGACTCCTAGAAAACATTGTAAAGACTTTGTTGATTTAAAAACTGTATAGCTCAGATGAGGAACTGAAAGCACAGCTGCAAATTGCTAACTTTTTCAGAAGATACAAAAATGTCATTTGGTCTTGATAAATGTGCAATAAATGAGTGCACACCAAGATTATATATTCCCCATTCTGAAGGAGGGATGGACCCCCTTGAAATTGATTTTACATGCACAGATCTGCAATTGTGCGACTCCACACATACTAGCCTCCAAAGACCCAAACGCAGTGAAAGTTTTGAAACAGAAGAATGAATCTAAGATGACCTCACTGCTTAATCTAGCAGAAGCAGGAATGGAAGTCAAACCAGAAGTAGATAAAAACAGGCAGCAGCTGAATGTGCCAAAAAAACAAATACAAGGTGAAGGACCAGATGAGAACACAAGAAATGTGGAAAAATGCATAAATATAATATAGTTTAAAGTAAAGAAAACTTCTGGAAGAAGTTTGTTGATCAGTAACGAATGCAGGAATGGTCAAGGAGGTGCGAACTCAAACCAAGAGATGAAAAGTTAATACTGGCGGCACATGATAGTGGGCTTTGTACACCATTTATAAAGTCCATTGAATATGTGGGAGAAAGATAAGATAAATGAAGGTTTTGCAAGCCAAAGAACTGGAAACTGTTGCACAACTGGTTGCGACATACTAATGGCAGGACTGTATACTGAAAGGCATAATGTGGCAAGACTGCTGCTCTGGGGATTGTGCAAACATTACGGTACTGAAGTAGCTGAAAAAAAATGTGATCCACAAATCATAGAAAAGGTCTACATCATAGGATCACCCATTACCAACAGTTCAAAAGATAGATGCTAGAAAAAAGTACAGTTCTGTACACTTACTAAGTGTAGATGTTAGAGTGTATTCACTGTTGCAATCACACTTGGGATATCCTGCCATGGGTAGTACTCTGTCGGCCCAAATACCAGAGGCTTAGTATTTCTGTGTCGGTTGCTGTCACTCCAGGATTGTAGTCAGTGGTATAAGTCAGACAGCTGATGCAATTGCATCAGTTTTACTTGCCCCAAATAGGGAGCTAGGTTACGGTGGAACACCACCAGTAGAAAGTAAAAGCCAAAAATCCCTGTAAGGAGTGAGGAAGAGAGAGAAGGGGGATTGAGGGTGGGACACCAGGACTGCAACAGTGAATGCAACATCTACATTTATGGTGTGTGTACACGAGACTGCACTATGTTCCTAGTGTTTCACTGTTGCAGTCACACTTGGATGGATTCCCAAAGCTGAAAAGGGTGGATTCCCAAAGCTGAAAAAGGTGGAGGCAGTGAAGACTGGGGCTGGCTAGGATGCCCTGCAAGAGTGCAGTTGCAAAGCCTGCCCTGGATTTGAAGATAAGCAGGTAATGCTTGAAGGTATAAACAGAACTCCATGTTGCAGCCACCAGGATATCCCTGGTAGGGACCCCTCTGAGAAAAGCTGCAGAGGTGGAGGTTGCCCTGGTGGAATGTGTCCTGACCTCCTTAGGGGGCAGTTTCCAGTGGTAACTGTAGCAGAAATTGATAGTGTGCTATCCATGATAGTTTGTTTGGATATGGCCTTGCCCTCTGCCCCCGCTGCAAAGCTGACTAGCAATTGGTCAGTTTTCCTAAAGGATTTAGTCCTATCCAGGTAGAATCTGAGCCTATGTGCACATTTAGAGAATGCAGAATCCTTTCCCCCCTTGTTTTGTGGGTTAGGGAAAAAGGTGTGCAAATTAATTGATTGGTTGAGAGCCACACTGGACACCACTTTAGGCATGAAAGTTGGGTTAGTCCTGAGGGAGACCCTGTCAGCATGAAAAATGATGAAGGGCTCTACAGCCATGAGTGCTTGTAGCTCTGAAACTCTTCTAGCTTTAGTGATGGCCAGAAGCAAAGCTGTTTTCCAAGAGGAATTTTAACTTTGCTGAAGCTGTAGGCTTAAAGGGGGCAGTGTGAGCTTTTCCAACACAAAGTTAAGGTCCCAAGCTGGGGTAGGAGCTCTTCTGGGTGGCCTAAGTGTTAGCCCCTCTTAGGAACAGTTTGATGAGGGTGAGAAAAAAAGAGGTGGCTCTGTGCTGTAATGGGGCAGAAAGGATAGGCCCCTGTGTAGTAGGTCTGCTAGGTAAGCCAGGATGAGAGGTAGGGAGGGCTGTGCTGTTTCATCTCCTTTAGCCTGGATCCAGATGCAATTGGCCTAACATACAACATCCAGGACTTGCTTGCTTAGGCTGGCAACTAGAGGAGATGTCAGGGAATAAGCCAGGCTGCCAGGTTCAGGGTCTGCAATCATGGATGCATGAACTCTCCATTTTGCTGGGTCAGGGGAGTTGGGATCTGAGGTGGTGCCATGATGGCAGGTGTGAGACTGCACAGTAGTGGGTACCAGTGCTGGCATGGCCAGTCTGGGGCAAGAGTGCTCTTGGTTTTCCTCATTTTGAATAGTACCCTTTAAAAGTAGAGGTAGAATGGGAAATGCACAGATTGAGAGGTTTACCCATTGGAAGGATAGGGCATCCACTTTCCAGGCCTTGGTGCGAGGTTCCCTGGTGCAGAATTTGCTGAGCTGGTAATTATGGAGGCAAAGAGGTCCAACCTTTGGGGTGCTCCATTTCTGAGCTACAAGAGGTCCACATTCGGGGTGCCTCATTTCTGGGTTACAAGGTTGAAGGCGCTGTGGTCTAGTTGCCACTCATGTGGGTCTAGGAGGTTTTCTGCTTAGGTTATCTACCAGAGAGTTTTGGGAGCCTGGCAGAAATTGTGCTTGCAGGTGAATTTGCATGGCTGAAGCAGTGTGCTAAAAGGGTCATGGCGAGCCTATAGAGGGGATAAGAGTGAGTTCCTCCCTGCTTGTTTATGTATCACATTAGTGATAAACAGACAACATCACAGTAGAGGCCTCAGGGACAGTAGGGGTCTAAAAGCTGTCAGTGTGCTGAACTAGCATCTCTTTCTGGTTGATGTGCAGATGTATTAGGGTCTGGGTGGCATGGGGTTGTGAGAAGAGAAGACCCTTGTTGTGGTTGCATGCTGCTGCCCACCAAAGAAAATCTTTCCTTAGACGGTGTAATCATAGGTATGGTAGTTTCCAGGTCCTGAGATTGTTGACTCCAGCAAGTCATCCTATACAAGCACCTTAGAGGTATGTTCATTACTCACATACATTGAAACACCTCCAGTCCTTTTCTGTGCAGCAACTGGTTTAAAAATATGTGGAAGGCACTGAAACCTTGCACTGTCAGGGTACTCCAACTTTAAGCCATGTCTTGGTAACTGCACAGATGTCAGAGTGAGAGCTTGGCAGGGGTGTAGTTTTAAATTTAGGCTCCTGGCATACAGAATCAACTTCAGGTTCAGAAGCATTGATTTTGCTTTATCGGCAGGTTTGTCAATTTGGCATTACCTAAAAAGGCACTTTGGAGGTTGGATAAAGTATAGGTCGGTGTTCAAAAGCCTAGAGGAGAAAGCTGCAGACTATCTTTGGCAAAGCAATGTGGTCTGTTAATCATGTCCTCCTAAACTGGCACCCAATTGACCCCCTTAGAATGACACCAGAAAGAGCAAGCTGAACTCATTTTTTTGCTTAGTGTGGCATCCCCCTCTGATGGCAATATGCTGGTCAAAGCAGTCTGAAAGCTCAATGTCTCTATATAGTCCAGGGAGGTATATCTCTGGTTAATTACACCTAGATGGGACTACAATGGTATACTGGTACCCGTGATGTAATGACTATTGCATGTGTGATGTAATTCTGGCTCCAGATAAGCAACCAATAGTTGCCTTCTTCAGTCCGGTTAGAAGAGTATCAGTACATCTTACAATGGAGTCTCTTATAAGAGTCTGGGATGTGCCCGTGAGGCTTAATCTTGGGGCTCCACTGAGTGACAGTGTGATGTTCGGTAGTGTCAAAACAGGCCCTTTCCAAATGGCTGAAGGTTATCAACTATTCCAGGTAGGGACAAGGCCCATTCCATCAGGAACCTTGGTTTCATCTATGGCTTTGTGGAACAGGCTGGATTCTCAAAGTTGCTACATGGTCCTCCAATACACTCAACAGCACTACCTAGGTCCAGATCAAGCTTTGCTAGACCATTCTCCAGGGGTGGGTGGACTCATTTCCATCTCCCAAATGTAGTTAGCTAGGGTAATCTACCCACGTACAGGCTACTGCAGCTTTGATTAATGCGACTAACCGTACAGTTGTGCAAGCTGAACCTAGATGTTCAAATGATCACTGCTGCAGTAGCCACTCCCCCTCCATTTGTTTTGTGGTGTCTTGATGCCAGGGGCATAGGACATTTTGGTTGCTCCTAGCATTGTCCTTCCAGGGATAAGCCCCCCCTCTCTGCAACAGAAGCTCTGAAGGGCTTTGCACAAACCGATCTGGGCACGTGGCAGGCCTGACACTTTGGAAGCTGGCTGTTATCTATATGGGTTATATCTTGGTAAGGATAAGGCTACTGCAGCAGCAATCATTTGAATATCTACTGTTATGGCAAATTCAGGTTGCACATCTGTACATTTCCATCGCACTAAAACTTAAAATACCAGCAAAACAGAACAATGTGGGGAACACTTCAGTCTCATCCTCAGTTCTCCTAGGAAACTAACCCAGGTGCACAAGAGATGCTGGATCAAAAGTCCTGAATTCCACTTCATCCTGCCCATCAAGCCATTTTGTCTTCCATGTTCTCACAGCTTCTACAGTTCATTTTCATTTTTCCTACTCTGCTCTCCATCTAAATATCATCTGCATTCTAATCCCTCTCCTCTTCAGACTCAAACCTCCAGCAGACAGAAATCTAGTGTTCCACCCATTTTCTACAACTACCACCACTTTTCCCCACTGTGACAGTGGACCATCTGCTGTCCTGTGTTCCTGCTTACTACCTCCCACAAATGTAAGCCCTCCCAAGACTATGGACCACCTCCATACCTGGGTTTTGGATTTGGCAGGTCTTCAAGGCTTGGTTCTGTATCTGTCAGGGCCACATCTCACAGCCAATACCCATGCTGATCCATAAACTGAGCTCTTAAACACTTCAGTTTACCATGGACAAGTTTCTAACTTCCAGAACACTACAGACACTACTCCATATCCCCAGAGGACAATGTTTATCCTTCTTACTTCCAGGAATATAACTTCCTATAAGCAACAACCACTTTAATCCTAGAGCAGTTCCCATACCCCTAGACAGACTGGTACACATACCTCTTAACATATGGCATGCAAAGAGAAATTTGGATTTGCTAAACAGAAATTAGAGATCAAAGAGCTGGCAAACTCAATATTCGTTATCTGGTCCTCAAATACTGCCTGTACTTGCTCAAATCCCCTAAGCTCTCCATTACGTCGAACCATAAGTTCATGGCATTTGCTCCCGAGAACCAACATATTTCCATAGTCCCTGATTAGCTTATGAAAAAAAAGAACCACAATTTATAAAGCTAAGCAACACTGCTCTGAACTTTTCCTTAAGGCTCCCCCCTCCAGACAAGTGCCCTCCAGGCAATTGTGACAAAAGCTCATCACAAGCTTCACTATTTAAACCCCTAAACAGGCACCACTCATCTCAGAAGACCTTAGAGACCAACAAACACCACTGGTCCAGACAGCCTACTTCAGTGCTTAACAGACATGTACTTGCCTCAGCTTGGCCACCAATTATGTTCCTAATCCTGCTGTTCTGCTGTGGTTAAGCAGTTCAAGGATGGCCCTGCTATGGGTCATTGACATTCTATGCCAGCCTCAGTCTAATCATTAAAGCTAGAGCTTAGTTTTAAGCACATCTAGTACCTTATTGGGCTCAAGTCTTGTCAACCGAGGATGTTCAGCTGTAGACAGTGGTCATGCTGTTCATACAGCTCATCTTTATCCAAGCCAGGCATTCATCCTTACTCATGGCAGGATTAGAAGGAAAACTTACCTTATGTGGCAAGATAACCATTTGAAGAGGCACCTGGCTGCATGAACAAAGCTAACAGAGTCCTGCAGGAGTATGCACTGGGTTGCTTTGTTCAGTCATTTACTTCTCCAGTCAAACTGATGCTAAAAACAGCTGGCTACCAAACTTTGCAGACTACAATGGGTGCAACTCACTCCTGATCCAAGCTATCAGAATTCTTAATTCAAACTCTGTCCATCTATGTCCAACCTGACCCCCTGGTATACCCCTCCCTAATCCCTGCGCAGCTCTGAAACTTAAACCCAACAAGAACATAGGTAAAACACTCTAAACACTCCCATCTCCCTTACCTGGAACAATCTTCCACTCCATATTAGAAGTCATACTTCCCCAACTTCAAACATGACCCAATAGTTTTCCTCCATAACCCTGTATGTACAGGTAATCATCCTACTTAACCCCTTCCCTCTCCACACACCCACCTCACCACCAAGTCTGATCTACAAGACCTTTCCTCTTTCTATAACTTTATCCAACTGCTATTTCTGTACCCTCTAGTTCACTACAACCTTCCTCTATCTTTTGCACCATTCCCTCTTCTGACCTATGGCCCCCCCCCTTGTGCAGTCACCCAACTCTACTTTTCCTCAATTCTGAAGCCCCTGCACATTTCTTCTAGCCACAAATTTACGAGAGACAGAGACAGACATCAAATGTGTCCCCTTCAGAAACCCAACAAACACCCATCATATGGGAGAAAGGCTTAAACTGAGTAGCACTGAATTGCTAAAAAGGTAAGTTTCTGAAAACAATACTACAATTACCCACACAGTACAGACAACACATCCTTACAAAATGAAGAGGTAGTTGGGACCAGGGCACTTGGGTTGACTGTCCCTTTTTCAATCACATGGCAGATCTGGCATAAAAGCCAAAATCCTTTTTGATGTAGATCCAAAGATGGCCTGTTCTATAAATCAGCATGGATCAGCACCATTATATAGAACATAATGGATCCTTTGTAGGCGTGACTCACTTAACTTTGAAGTTGTGGTTGCAAAGTAGACAATTTCTGGTCTTTAACAGCCTTGGTTACCAGGCTCAAAAGTGCTGGCAATCTGATTTGTTTACTGTACCATTACAGATCCAGTAGTCATTTAGCTATGCTGTTTGATTTGAGATTAGGTAAACACTAACCAGACCTAAACATTCAGCCGATAAGATCGAAATTCATCACCTTACGACTTCAACCTCTGAAGGAACCTTACTTTGCAGGTTAAGCAATGTGATTCAAAATCTAAGCCTGTACAGCTCAGACCAACTTTGCTCTCCTTTGGGAAGAAGCCATGGATGTGTACCAGAAAGGAGTACATGGAAATTAAACCAGAAGTCTTGAGCTCCTAGGAAAGTACAGTTGTGTACACTTGCCATAAATGTAGATGTTAGTGTATTCACTGTTGCAGTTATTATAACTGGGTAATCTGCTGGCAGGTTGCTCTCAGTTGGCCTGAACAAAGTCTTGGGTCCTGCGTCAGTTGCAGTCTCCTCTTCCATGACGTCAGGGGTATAAAACATGCAGCAGATGCCATTTTATTCAGTTTTTCTTGAGGAAGGGGAAGGAGGAAGGAAAACGTATGCAAATGCACTTTTAGCATCAACTACCTTCATCTAAAAGCAAATACACCACAAAGGCTTTAGTATATAGTAAAGGAAAGAAAAGTTATAGAAAAGGGGGATAGTGGGTAACCCAGTAACAGTGAATACATGCGAACATCTACATTTATGGCAAGTGTACACAGCTGTACTATGTTCTTAGTGTTTCACTGTTGCAATCATTACAATTGGGTAGAATCCCAAAGCTATAGATGGGAGGATGGAACTAAATAGCAATAGGAACAGCTATAAGGCCCTGCAGAACTGCAGTGGCAAAGCCTGCCCTGGATTTGTAGGAGAGGCAAACGATAATGCTTTGTGAAGGTATGATCAGAGTTCCAATTAGCAGCCTCTAGAATGTGTCTGGTTGGAACCCCTCTGAGAAAAGCTGCAGAGGTAGAGGCAGCCCTGGTGGAATGTGACCCGATCCCCTTGGACACTAGTTTACCATGGTGCAAGTTAGCAGAAACAAATGCAGTGGCTTATCCACTTAGAAATGGTCTGCTTTGAAATAGCCTTCCCCTCTGTCCCTGCAGCAAATGCTACCAGTGGTTGCTCAGACTGAGATTTCGTCCTGTTTAAGTAGAATCCTAGTCTTGTGTACGTCCAATGAATGCAGAATCCGTTCCGCCTTGTCCTGCGGATTTGGGTAAAATGTTGGCAGGTGAATTGTCTGGTTACGAGTCACACTGGATACCACCTTAGGCATAAAAAGGATTGGTCCTTTGGGACACCCTGTCTGGGTAAAATGTAATAAAGGCTCCGAAGCCATGAGAGCCTGTAGTTCTGAAACCCCTCTTGCTGAAGTGACTGCCAAGAGAAAAGCTGTTTTCCAAGATAGAAATTTTATATCTGCAGTGGTTGCTGGTTCAAAAGGAGGCAGGGTGAGTTTTTCCAGCACAAAATTGAGGTCCCATGCAGGAGTTGGTGATCTTCTGAGAGGCCTTAAATTTTTAGCTCCCCTAAGATATGGTTTTAAGGGGAGGATGAGAAAAGAGGGGAGGCTTTGTGCTGTAATGAACCGAGATGGCAGAGGCATGGATGTTTATTGAAGAAAAAAGATAGGCCCTTGTCAAGCATCAGTCAAATATTGAGAAATCTGAGGAATATTGGGCTTTGCTATGTCTGTTCCTTGTGCTTGGTTCCAAGCACAATCTCTTCCATTTATCAGCATAAGACTTTCTAGCACTAGGCCTTCTGTCTTCCAAAATGACATACTTCTCAGTAAATCTGTGATGGGTTTGAATAATTAAATGATCAGCCACGCTGCAAGATTCAGAGTTTGGAGCAGAGTGTGCAGAATTTGATTGTTCTGCCGAGACAGTAGAGGAGGTATTTGAGGCAAGTACCAAAGGAGGAAGTTGACATTCTGTAGAATTGGGTACCAGTGCTGGCTTTTCCTGTCTGACTTGGTAAGACCTTGGAGAGAAGAGGCAGAGGGGGAAAGCATAAACTGATAGGGCATCCACTTTCCATGCTTTTCTCTGATAAGCTCGTGCAGAATTTGTCAAGCAGATAATTTTGGGGAGAGGCAAATAGATCTATGTCTGGGCTCCCCCATTTCTGTGTTAACATGCTGAAGATTTGTGGATCCAGTTTCCATTCATGCAGGTCCATAAGATTTCTGCTTAGGTAGTCTGCCAGAGTAGTTAGCTTTGACTTACCAAATGCTCTCCCTGCCAGGTGGGCTCCCCAAGCATAATCTGATGCGTTTGTAGTTAGGATTTGGGTGGCAGGGGGTAGAGTGAATGACAGTCCTTTGTTTTGGTGACATGTCTCTGCCCAAAGAAACTCCTGTTGTAGGCAGGGAATGAGAGGAATCATTGTTTCCAGGCTGTGACAATGTTGGCTCCATAAACTTTAGGTACCACTGAAGTGTCCTCATATGCAGTCTCGCATATGGAATTAGTAGAATGCAGGATGCCATGAACCCCAAAGCCTGAAAAATTTGTCTTGCAGATAACTGGGTTTTTGTTGCCATCTGTTTGAAGTATGTTGTCAGTTGCCTTTGTGTGGCATAAGGTAAGCCATCTGGGCAGTTGTATTCAAGCTTGCACACAGGAATGTAATTAGAGAGGGTACCAGTTGCGATTTCTTTTCATTTATTGTGTACCCTAGGCATGTTAGAAGCCTTTTTATAAATGCCAGATGTTGAAGTGTCCTTGCTTGAACGAGAGTCGTCCAGATAAGGATACATTTGTATGCTTTTTACTTTGCAGAATGCAATTACTGGTGCCAGGCACTTTGTAAAGACCCTGGGTGCAGTAGATAAGCCAAGGGCAGTGCAGAGAATTGGTAATGCAAAATACCTGCCTTGAAGCGGAGGTATCTTCTGCAGGATTCCCTTATTGGGATATGCAGGTATGCCTAGAGTCCCTAACCAAGCGTTCCTGCCCAGCATAGGCAGTAGCTGTTGTAAAGTCAGCATTTTGAATTTTGGAATGTCCAGGAATGTGTTCAAAATCAATAAGTCCAGTATTGGACACCAGGCATTGCCTTTTCTGGGTACCAGGAAAAGTCTTTAATAAAAGCCTTGTCCTTTTTCCTTTCCTGGTAATGGATGACTAGCCCCCATATCCATGAGACATAACTTGTTTCTGTGCCTCTGCCCACAGATTGTGGCAGATCTGGCCATCTGTTTGGAAATGGCAAAGTATGGAAATGAAATCTGTACCCCTGGGATACTATGTTTAATACCCACTTGTCCTTGGTAATTAACTGCCAATTTTGTGTGGGAAGTGCTAGTTTTCCACCCAAGGGGGCTGCCAAAAGATAAGTGCTTGGTGAAGGTAGAGGAAAGTCATTGGGACTGCTTACTGTAGGGTTGTGCTTTGTTTCCTCCAGATTTGGAGGTGGAGGCACCCCATTGCTTTGACTTGTAAGAACCCTGTGATTGGTATCTGGAGCCTTTTGAGCATCTGGATTTTCCTTGAGCGGCTCTGCTGGATATAGGAAAGGACCAATTTTTAGAAGGCCCGTGCCTACTGAACCTGGGTGGCTGCACTTGCAATACATCTTTTACAGTTTGCATAGATTTAGCTTGGTCTTCCATTTTTTTTAAAACCTCTTCTGCCTTATTACCAGAGTATCATGCTGCAAGGGGGCATCTAACAATTTAGCTTTAACCTGATCAAGCAGACTTTGCTCCTTGAGCCAGGCATGCCTTCTAATCACAGATCAAGTAACTGCGGCCCTGCAAGACGACTCCAAGGAATCAAAACTACATTGCAAAGTATGCTTTCCAACTTGTTCTGCTAAATGCAATAACTATTTTCCACACAATCAAATCATTTTCTGTTTCAGTAAACCCATAACATTGTTTATATTTAAGCATATGAAACTGGCAGTTTAAGGCCCTGATTGCCAAGGTTGCAGACATATAAACCTTTTCCCCATCTATCCAGCACCCTGGAATCTGAGGGGGTAGGATTTTTGCCTGTAGAGGCCTTTATACCCTTGGGACCCTGTGAAATAGTCTCAGGATCAGCAGCAGGATTTTTAAATAGAAATTTGTGCAAGTCAAGAACCCTGTAATATCTGTCTGGCTTACTAGGAGCCAGAGGTAGGGAATCAGGAGCCATGCTTGATTCCAAAAACACGTCTAATACAGGAGGTATTGCCAAAGGCCTATGCTGAGGAAGGAAATCCCTAAGCCTCTGATTCGGAGAAGTCCTGACTCTCCCAATGAAAATGTTCCCTTAAAGTGTGCAAAGTCTCTCCAAAAGAGTAATCAGGAGGAGATGCAGATGGGATGGATTCCTCTGCATCAGAATCCTCATAGGGTGGAATAGAAAATTTCTGATCAGAAGAAATGGAAACCTGATCTGAAGATTCATAATCAGTGCCTTGCCTAGGCCTCTTAGCAGGGGGGGTTGGGAACCTCTGATCAAGGTAATCAAGTACTCAGCCATTTTGATAATTTTTTTTTAGGCATAGGGGCCTGAGCACGTGGCTCGTGTCGGTTTTTTAGACAAATGTTTGAGGCTGTCAACAGTTTAATATAGAAATGATGAGGCCTAAAAACACCCTCAGAAGCTGGTGCCTGCTCAGCAGCTCCAGACCCATCCAAGGGAGAGATCTGTGGGTTCAATACTCTGAGAATCTCACAGCATACTGGACTCCAAATGGGTCTGTGAGGCCTGTGACTCAAAAGTAGCGGGTAAAGGGCTGCGAAAGCACCTCACTGAGTACTGGCGAACTGGCTTAGCTTTGTCTGTTTTGGACTGCGATGGTCTGTCTTTGTGAACTCCGGTAGTCTGATTGCTAACCAACATTTCAGGATAATTAAATCAAGCAAAAATATACTGACGCTTAGTGTGTTGGTTAAATCTAGCACAAAACAGACAGCAAGGCACGTTATGATCTGGGCCTAGGCAAGGAATATGGTACAAATGAAAATCCTTGCAGTATTTGCTTCCCACAAGTAATGCAATTATTAACTTTTACTGACACTGGTAAGGAGCAAGAAAAAAAAAAAGTTTCCCCAACAGGGTACTTGGCTTTAGTTTGAAGACTTCGGTTCTGAAACTCTTCAGGAGTCTGCCAACCAGCACTTGAAAACTGCTGGTGCTTCGGGCACCACGCAATAAGACTGAATAAAATGGCATCTGCTGCATGTTATACCCTGACTACATGGAAGGAGACCGCAACCGATGCAGTACCCAAGACTTTGTTATTCAGGCTGACTGAGGGCAACCTGCCAGCAGATTACCCAATTGTAATGACTGCAACAGTGAAACACTAACATTCTAGTAGATTAACAGGAGACCAAAGTTAAAGCAACACTATTCATACAGTGCAGAGTTTCTGTACCACCTCTATCCCATGCTAATAGATGGGGAGAGGTAAGCATACATAAAGCCAAAGAAGTTTGAGGGCTGTCGCAGCACAGGTGAACATTCAGCCCAACTAACCTCAGCTGCCACCCTTCGGCCACTAGGCCAGGATCATGAGATCTCTACAATAAACACAAGTACACTGTGCTAGCTGAAAGACTAGCGTTGGGTCTTATCCCTCTATTCTACTGTGCCAGACACTACCAAGAATCACGGTGACAAAGTAAATGTAGTTATTTGGCATTAGACCCAGAGCAGTGCAACAAAGACTAGACATGTCTTTGTAACCGATGTTGCAACTAATGCTGTCCGTACTAGGACCCCTCTATTTTTGGCACCCACTTCCAGTCCCCTCTGGGCTGGGAAGAGCTTTTAACTACATTTGCAGAGGACTATAAAGTTTCTGTCAAGTCTTTCAGATGCATATTCATTACAGGAACCAACCCTCGTAAGCTAGTGGTATATCCATCCTCAACCTCCCTTCTCATTTTTGCACATGGGGTCAAGGTATCACTTCAATAGTGACCATCTAGAGCAAAGGCTTATACTGCTGGGTGGGTAACCCTGCCACGGTAGTTCATCCATACCACACTCTGCATGCACACTCACCTAGGGCCAAACATGCACACCCCTAGGGCCAATAAGTGTCCAAACTACCACATTCCAAAGACATGCAGCAGGGAGGAAACCCATGCAAACAGAACATGGACTGCACAGAAGGCACCCCAGTCAGAATATCAAACAGGGGAACCTTGTGCTGCGCGGCGACAACTGCTGCACCACTGTGCTGCCCAAGTGGTACATATAAAAAGAAAAAGCTCAAGTCAACAGTTGGTAACCTCTCTTCCTTCAATAGTGTATGAAGCACACCGATTTCATACTAGCTACTGCAGGTAATATATGCCTTTGTGTTCTACACCACTAGGGATGCCCATTGCTTGGCCAGTATGGTAAAGCTTAAAAAAGGATCTTGTTAGCTCCACAAGTCACATTTATGCTCCTCATACAGAATGTACAGCATGAAAGGGACATATGGACGCAGAACTGAACTACTCCAAAAGAGAACTGTCATAGGACAAAACCCATGCACATCCAGAAGGAAAAATGTGAATAAAGATGGGAGTTGGAGGGAGCAAATACTGCAGCAGTGAAGCGGACATCTACTGTTATGGTAAGATTTACGCAACCGTAATGTCCTTTCATCATTGTTGCACGGTTCTTAAGAGTAAAAAGCTCAAAACAGAATGGGAGGTGTAAGGTTTGGAAGAGCCCTCAAACCCAGTTTCAAAACCTGCTCTATCCCTAGAAACCATATACAACTGATAATGCTTAGTAAAGGTATGCGCTAAAGCCCAAGTAGCAGCTTCTTGGGAGATTGTGTACAACCCCTTGAAAAGGCACCAGAAGAGGCAATGGCCCTAGCAGAATGTAGAATGAGCTTTAATAGAAGCAGAGACTTACCATGAAAACAAAAATTGCCTTAGATATCCAAGAGATGGTTTGCTTAGAAAACAGCAAAACCCGAAGACCTGGGTGAAAGTAAATAGACGGGATAAAACTAGGACCATTTGTAAATCCAAACAGTACCAGAGCGGTCTGTGCAAATCTAAGGTATACAAGACAGTCTGCGTAGCAAACGGAGGAAAAGGGAAAAGGAGTTAGACCGACTTAAGGACAGCTCATTTACCACCGCTGGTGTAAAAGGATTAGTATGAAGGGACACCCTGTCCCTGTGTAAAAAAAAAAAAAAAAAAAACAGAGTGGCCATAAGGGCCTGGAGCTCAAACCCCCAGAGCAGAAGTGAGCCAGCTACAACAGTCTTCTAGGTACAGTGTTGCAAAGCAGCAAAACTGCAAGCTCAAAAGGAGCAGAAATCCATTTTTGGGAAACAAAACTAAGAGCCCAAGTAGGAATAGGTATTCTTGGATGCTGAATAAGGACACCTTTAAGAAATTCTTTGACCTCAAAACAAGTCAAAGGAGGTGTCAAGAGCAAACTAGCAACAATGGCTCACAAATGGACCTTCACAGAACAAATAGGCCAAGTAAGACTGAAGCAACTCCCAAGGGGAACAGAGAGGCTCCCACTGAAAAAAAAAAAAGGGTCCTGGTTACAAGCATGGCACCAGACCAAACCTCTATTTGGACATCAGATTTTCTGGTTAAGGGTTCCTTGCCTAATAAAACCCCGAGCAAGTCCTCAGAAAAGAGGTGCTGAAAAGGTATCAAAACCCTATCACCCACAGTGTCAGTTAATGAGTAGACAAGTGGGGATGGATGAGACCCTGTCCTGTGAGAGGAGATGCAACCTGTGAGGTAACATGCATCTGGCCAGGGGCAACCAGTGCTGTGGTGGCCAAAAGGCCTCACTAGCAAGATTTTTATTAAGTCCATCTGAATCTTCTGCAGGACTACTGAAGTAGGGGAATGCGAGCGAAGGCAGAGAAGCATCCCTTTCCAAAGGGAAGATTAAATAGGGGAATGGGAGTGAAGGCAGAGAAGCATCCCTTCCCAAAGGGAAGATTAAATAGGGGAATGGGAGTGAAGGCAGAGAAGCATCCCTTCCCAAAGGGAAGATTAAATAGGGGAATGGGAGTGAAGGCAGAGAAGCATCCCTTCCCAAAGGGAAGATTAAAGTTTTCCAGGCCAGATGACATGGTACTCTAACACAGGAGAGGAAGCTGCCTGCTCAGAGAGGAGGCAATGATCTGAGGAATACCCCACTGACAGAAAATGTTCAGAAGCATGTTTGTGAAGCATCCATTCAAGAGCCTGTGTTTTGGACCTGCTCAGAATCTGCCACAAGATTGTCTTCTGAAGGAATGTATACCGTCTAGTTAACAGAGGGCCACCTCCCAAGCCTGAAACACCATCCTGCAGAGGTAAGATTTTGTGCTCCCTGCTTGACATACCACATCAATGAAGTGGTGTCTGTACACCTTCAGGGGGCCTGGAGAGAATCATGGGGTGAGACGCCTGAAGGGCCAGAATCAGAGCCCTCATCTCGGATGTTGATATGATCTTATTTCAATGTCATAGTCATCTGTGAATAGCTCCTGAGAAGGGACTGGAGGCTGAAAAGGGCCAGCCTGGGTTGAGAGCAAACTCAAATCTACCATTAATTCCTTGAGATAGTGGAGAGGTACACTGAAAGTCAGAGGGTGATTATGCAGCAGCCAAACTGACTCGAGGTACCATTGCAGCTCCTGCATATGTAGTCTAGCAAAAGGAAGCATCAGAACAGAAGTGGTCATGAATCCCAGGGCTCAAAGAAACTTCCTGGCTGGCATGGCAATCTGTGGAAGAGCCTGAAAAAGTCAATGACAATACCTTTGGAGGCATGAGGCCATTGGCAGTCAGAATCCATCCTGCAACCCAGATACACATGATCCAGGGAGGGAGTCAGGATGGGCTCTTCAGTTTGGGGTCTGCTGTCTGCTATCAACTTAGCAGAGAGCTGTTTAACTACAGATCCTGCAACAATCAACTGGGAGAAGGTGCCTGAAACAGGTCCATCTAGACTAGGATGAATCTGAATGCCTTGGATCCTTCGGGAGGCAATCACAGGAGCTAGAAAGTACAGTTGTGTACACTTACCATAAATGTAGATGGTGCCCTCAGTCGGCCTGATTAACAAAAGTCTTGGGTCCTGCGTCGGTTGCAGTCCCTTCTTCCAGGACGTCAGGTAGTCTAAAACATGCAGCCGACGTCATTACCTCAGTTTCTTGCCCCAGATGTCAGGTGCCCCCCAAATGGGGAGCAAAATAAAATTTTAAAACACAATATACCTCCAACCAAAAGCAAATACACCAAAAAGGCTTAAGCATAGTAACAGAAAGTAGAGGTATACTCAGAAAAATGGGGCTGGAGGGAGGGTAACCAGGACTGCAACAGTGAATACATGAATATCTACATTTATGGTAAACCGTACTATGTTAGTGTTTCACTGTTGCAGTCATTACATTTGGGTAGATTCCCAAAGCTATGGTTGGGAGGATGGATTTATACAGCATTAGGACCAGCTATAAGGCACTACAAGACAGCAGTGGCAAAGCCAGCTCTAGATTTAGAGAAAATTGGTAAATGATCATGCTTGGTGAAAGTATGTACAGAACTCCAGGTAGCAGCTTCTAGAATATCCCTGGTAGAAACTCCTCAGAAAAGCTGCAGAAGTAGATGCAGCCCTGGTGAAATGAGATCTGATCCCCTGGGGAATAGGTTTTCCATAGTGCTTTTAGTAGAAATGAATGCAATGGCTTATCCATTTAGAAATGGTTTGTTTTGAAATAGCCTTTCCCTCTGCCCCTGCAGCAAATGCTACCAGCAGTTCAGATTTTCTTCAAGTTTTAGTCCTGTCCAAGTAGAATCTAAGTTGCCTGTGCACATCTAAGGAATGCAAAATCTGTTCTCCTTTGTTTTGTGGATTGGGAAAGAAAGTTGGCAAATGAATGGACTGGTTAAGAGCCACACTGGATACTACCTTGGGCATGAAGGATGGATTGGTCCTGTGTGACACCCTGTCTGCATGAAAGATGATGAAAGGCTCCACTGCCACAAGGGCCTGTAACTCAGAAATCCTACCTGAAGTGATTGCTAGAAGGAAGGCTGTTTTCTAAGAAAGAAATCTGCAGTAGCAGATGGCTCGAAAGGAGGTAGAGCAAGTTTCTCCAATACAAAGTTAAGGTCCCAGGCAGGGGTTGGACCTCTCCTGGGTGATTAAGTTTTTGGCCCCTTTGAGGTACTGCTTGAGCAGAGGATGAAAGAAGAGGGGAGGTTCTGTGTTATGAGCTGAAATGGCTGAGGCGTGGATTTTAATGGAGGAAAAAAAGAGACTTGTGAAGCATCTCAGTTAAGTATTGTAAAATCTGAGGTAAATTGGAAGCTGCTGTGCTCACTCCTTGAGAATGATTCCAAGCCAGAATCTTTTCCATTTGTCAGCATAAGATTTTCTAGTACTAGGTCTCACCTCCAGGATTACATCCATCACAGGCTTGAGGGATGCCAAGGGTGAATTTAAGTGATTAGCCAAGCTACAAGGTTCAATGTTGGGAGCAGAGGGTGCAGAATCTGGTTCTCCTGCCAAGACAGTAAGGTAGGTGTCTGAGGCAGGTGCCATGGTGATATTTGTGACACTGCGCAGGAGCAGGTACCAGTGATGGCGTGGCCAGTCTGGAGCAATCAAAATCATTCTTGGTTTGTCCTGTTACTCAACAGAACTTTGCAGAGTAGAGGCAGAGGTGGAAAGGCGTAAACTGATGTTTTTCCAGCTGAAGGACAGAGAATCCACTTTCCAGGCTTTTTTGTGGGGAATCGTTGTGCAAAATTTGTCCAACTGGTAGTTCCGGGGGGAGGCAAATAGATCCATGTCTGGGCTCCCCCATTTGCTTGTCAACATGTTGAAAATCTGTGGTTCCAGTCTCCACTCCTGTGGGTCCATGAGATTTTTGCATAGTCAAGTCTGCCAGTGTATTTAATTTCCCTGGCAGGAATTGAGCTTGTAGGTGCACTTGGTAGCTCAAGGCAGTGTTCCACAATGCCATGGCTAGTCTGCAGAGGGGGTAGGAATGTGTACCCCCCTGCTTATGTACCACATTAATCTTATTGTCTGTGTTTACCATTAGTTGCCCTGGAAGAATGTAGTCCTTTAAGGCTGTCGGAGCATTCTGTACAGCTAATATTTCTTTGATATGTAGGTGCATTTGATTTGAGTTCCATTTACCCTGAATGCACTTCTCTGCCAGGTGAGCTGCCCATGCATAGTCTGATGCGCCTGTAGTTAGGGTATGGACAGCAGGGGGTAGCGTGATTGGTATTCCCTTGTTTTGGTGGCAGGCCTCTACCCACCATAGGAACTCCAGGTGTAGGCAAGGTATGATAGGAGTCATTGTTTCCAGGTTGTGACAATGTTGACTAGTACCACTGAAGTTTCCTCATATGCAGTCTTGCATATGGAATTAGAAGAATGCAGGAAGCCATGAACCCCAAGGCATTCAGAATTTGTCTTGCAGATAGTAGGGTTTTTGTGGCCACTTGTTTGAAGTTACCATATGAATTTTCTTCTCTGGCATGAGGAAAGCCATCTGGGCAGTTATAGTCAAGCTTGCACCCAGGAATGTAATCTGTTGAGGGTACCAGTTGCGATTTTTGTTTTAGTTTGTGTACCCAAGACAAGTTAGAACCCTGTTTACAAACGCCAGATGATTTAGAAGTATGGCCTGCTTTCTGACTGAATTAGACAATTGTCCAGGTATGGATAAATTTGAATATTTCTTTGCCTGCAAAATGTAATTCCTGGAGCCAGGAACTTTGTGAATACCCTGGGCGCAGCAGACAAGCCAAAGGGCAGTGTAGAGAACTGATAATGCAAGTAGCCTGCTTTGAAGTGTAGGTATCTTCTGCAAGATTCCCCGATTGGAATATGCAGGTAAGCTTCTTTTAAATCTATAGTTGCCAACTAGGCATCTTTGCCTAGCACAGAAGTAACCAGTGAAGTCAGCATTTTGAATTTTGGAAATTGGATGCCATGATTTGTCTTTTCTATGTACCAGGAAAAGCCTGGAATAGAAACCTTGTGCCTTTTCCTCTTCTGGTACCAGTTGAATAGCCCCCATGTTTAAGAGGGAAAGTACTTGTCTGTGCCTCTGCCCTGTTTGTGCTTTGGGGGCAGGTCTGGCCATCTGGTTGGTGTTGGCAACATGTGGAAATGAAATCTGTATCCCTGGGACATTTAAAACCCATTTGTCCTGGGTTATGAGTTCCCAGTTTTTTTGCATGAAAATCAATCTTTCCTCCCAAAGGGGCAGCTGAAAGGCAAGTGCTTGGTAATTTTAAAGGAAAGTCATGAGACCGTTTACCATAGGGGGGTGTCCCAGCTTTGGAAGTGGAGGCCCCCCATTGCTTAGGTCTGAGAGTCCCCTGGGACTGAAACCTGGTGCTTTTTGGTGTCTGGATTTGGCTTGAGAGGATCTGGAAGGAGCTGGAAAGGACCAATTATTGGTAGGCCAGTGCCTACTAAATCTTTGAGGTTGCACTTGTTAAGAAATATTACTTTGCAAAGATTTAGCTTCATCTTCAATCTTTTTTAAAACTTCAGCCTTATTGCCAAAGCAGTCCTGATTTAAAGGAGCATCCAACAATTTTGCTTTCACATGATCAGGCAGCGATTGCTCCTTAAGCCAAGCATGCCTTTTAAGCACATAGCCAGTAACAGCAGCCCTGCAAGAGGGCTTTAAAGAATCAAAACCACATTGCAAAGTATGTTTTCCAACTTGTTCAGCAAAATGCAATAAATCCTGTAAATCTATTTTCCAGAGTCAGAAATCATTTGTTTAATCAGTCCAATAATATACTGTTGAGATTTTAGCATATGAAATTGACAGCTTAAAGCCCCAATAGCCAAGGTTGCAGAAGTAAACCTTTTTACCCAGTCTATCCAGCACCCTGGAGTATATCAGAAGGGGTAGGATTTTTAGAAGTAGAAGCCTTAATGCCCTTGGGCCCCAAATGGTTTCAGAATCTGCAACACGATTTTTGAAAAGGAACCTGTAGGACTCTGGAACCCTGTAGTATCTGTCAGGTTTACAAGGAGCTGGAGGCAGGGAATCAGGGGCCATAATGGATTCTGAAAACACGATGCCTAGTACAGAAGGTATAGCCAAAGGCCTATGCAGAGGTAAAAGAAAATCCCCAAGCCTCTTATTCCTGACTTTCCCAGTGGAAATGCTCCCATAAGGTATGTAAAGTTTCACCAAAGGAGAAATCCTCGGGGGGGGGGGGGGGGGGCAGAGGGAATGGAATCTTCTGCATCAGAATCCTCATATGTAGGTATGGACAAATCCAGGTCATTAGAAAAGTCAGAAGAAACAGAATCCTGATCAGAAGATTCTGAGTCAAGCTCAGGCCTAGACCTCTTAGAAGGGGGGCTGACTGCCCCCGATTAGATCTTCAGCCATTTTGATAATTTGTTTTTTTTTAGGCATAGGGGCCTGAACATGTGGCCTGGGCGTCTGTTTTTGACAGATTTAGGCCTTTGTATTGAAGATGGAGTTTGTTTGAAATGCAAGTGTGTAGGCCTGAATACACCCTCAGAAGCCAGTGCCTGCACAGCAGCTCCAGACATTGTGCGGCATACCGGACTCCAAATGGGTCTCAGGGGCTGTGAAAGCACCTCATTGAGTACCAGCAAACTGGTAACTGGCTTAGAAGCATAGTCAGTTTTGGACCTCAATGGCCAGTCTGAATTTTTTCAGAAATCCCAGTAGTTGGATGGCTAACAAACTATTTCTGGATAATTAAACAGAAAACAGAAATATTTAGAGGCAAAAATGTATTGACAGACAGTGCGCCGATTAAAGCACAAAACTGACAGCAAGGTATGTCGTGGTCAGGGCCTAGGCAAGGAATACAGTACAGATGAAAATCTTTGAGGTATTTGCTTTCCACAGGTAATGCAATTATTAACTTTTACTGACAATCGGTAAGGAGCAAGAAAAAGTTTCCCCAACGAGGTACTTAGCTTTAAGTTGAAGACTTTGGTTCTGAAACCTGAAAATGAAAATTTCTTGAGTCTGCTGACTGGCACTTGTGAACTGCTTCTGCTTCGGGCAACGCACGGCAAGAGACTGAGGTAATGACTGCTGCATGTTTTATACACCCCCCCCCCCCAACATGGAAGGGATGCAGGACCCAAGACTTTGTTAAATCAGGCTGACTTGAGGGCAGCCTGCCAGCAGATTACCCAAATGTAATGACTCTGAAACACAGAACATCTGAAAATGAGAGGAAGACAAACGTAAAAACTTCCTGTAGATGTAGAGATGGTGAATAAGGATATGAAGGCAAGCAGATCCAGAGACACCAGAAAAGGCTGCGGGAATGAGAAGCATTCCGAAAAGGGATCGAGCTGAGAGATCCAAAATATGTCTAAGTACCTTCCTTTCAAGGAACCAGGAACATCCTGGAATAAAAATCCTATCCCACCTGGAGGAAAGGGGAGAACAGGTAATATGGTCCCTTGGTTCGACAGGGACCCCAAAAATTCTGAGAAATGAGGAAATTGAGGAATCCCTGAAAAAGGAAGGTTTTCATGCCATGAAGCAACCCAGATGGATGAGAGAAAGAACCCAAGAGGATGAAGCGAGGAGACACCACTTTGGAAGACAAAGGAAGAGCCAAAGGGACAAAGGAACTTGGTCTAAAGGCAGGGGGAACTGTCAAAGACAAGCAGGCTTAGAGAAGGAAAGGCTTCTTGGCCACAGAATCTTAGACAGGGGCCCATCTCCCACCCTTCCTGCCCTTAGGGCCCTGGCAAAGGTTGCCTGAAAACAGCACACCTAGGATAATTCTGGAAGTTGGTGATAGGAGAGAAAATGTTTCAGGTTCTGCAAGGCTTTGCCTTTTTGAAGGGACTTAAACAAGGCAGCAGCCCAAAAAGGAGCATCTGACTTGGCCTTAATGCCCCCAGGAAGAGACTGGAGATGAAGCCAAGAAAAATGCCTTAAGGACCCAAAAGCCACAGCCCTAGAAGAGACGTCAACAGCATCACAGCTACACTTAGGTTCTGCTTCTCAAGTGGCTCGCCACTCCGATAAGGCAGATAATCAGCCACCAGAATTAGGGAGGCCAGCAAGAACCTGACAAGCCTGAGCAACCAAGGCCACAGCATACCTGGTCCAGGCGAGTTTGGTAATCACCCTAAACGCCAAGGTAGTACTGTAAACTTGCTTGCCAATCCTCTCCACTGCCCCACTATCGTTCAGAAGAGAGAAGTTTAGGCTTGTCAGAAGAAACTGACACCATAGCAGGAACAGCAGGACTTAAATAAGATGGGTTTATTACATTTCTTGGAAACCACAATGAAATTTAAGGCATCAAACACAGGAGGAGATTGTTAGAAGTATCTACCTGAAGGAACTCATACCATCTTCTCTGAATATCAGGCACTTAAGAATCCCACTAAAAGAAATTCATTATCCTAGCAACTGTCCCCAAAAAGGACAATTCCTCAGAGGGAGACTCAGGGCCAACAGCCTCCATCAGAACTCATAAGCCAAAGGTGAAAGCATCTGTGAATAGGGCAAAGACCCCTCAGACAAATCTTCACTTGAGGAATCCTTAAACTGTGTATAAGGGATAGAGGTCTGAGGAAGGGATACTGAACCCCCTTTGAGGCTTTAGGGCCATTAAGGCAGAGAACAAGCCATGAATAAACTCTTCTATTCTCTTTGAGGAGCCATAGGGCAAGGGGAAATGTGCTTCAGTTATCTTTTCTTAGAAGGGACATCAGCCTTAAATAATCTGAGGTTCCAACCCTAGCAGAACTTCCTCCAACCAATATCTGCAGAATCGGTCTAGATCCCTCTGAGGGAATAAACCACAGTTGCTGCTCAACATCCGGAGTAGACACCTGCAAAGTCTCAGATGTGTGAAAAAATGGCTCCATGACAGCCTCCAGCAGGGTGATGGCACAGAAATCAGATGTAAACACTGAATGACTACAGAGCTATTATTGGCTTTGAGAGGGATGTCCAGTGGAGGCTGGACAGCTAAATAATCCAGCTGAGACTTCTTGGCCTTCTTACCAAGTGGGAAGATCTTTGGGTTAAAAGATTCTGCCATGGTACCCTGAGCTGTCTATGCCACAGGTTTAAGATAATGGCCAGGAAAGAAACTGCTTTTGAGTGACGACACTACAAGAGGTATGGTCATGAGAAGTGCTTACAGACACTCCTCGTGATAAGTTCTGGGGAATCTGCTTCCCACACTGACATTTCCCCTCTTGGATAACGAACTCTAGGTTGTGATAAATACAAGACCAAGAAGCAACCGTTTTAAAAATTCAGTAAAAAAACCAGTGGGGCACTTACCTGGCATTCTAAAGGTCAAAACAGTAACAAAAACCGGCAACAATGGCGCTCAAACTGGTGGCGAAAGTTCTGGGTAGATGCATCTGTACGTCCTCTATGCCCTATGTTTTGTACGAAGAGCACAAGTGTGATGTATGGGGCAAAGGAGATGCTTTAAGCTTTACCATACTGGCCAGGCAACAGACTGCCCAGGATGGGACATCCCTTCTTATACTGTAATTTAATACAAGACATCTACTATGGCTTCTGCTCCAATGTCATTTCATCTGTCTCAGTCTCAGTGTGCACCCCAATACGAGTCTCTGGTACTTAATTTCAACAAGCTCCAGCTTCAACTACTCCGGTTTGAGCCATGTAGCACTACTGGTGATACCACTGCTAGCCACACAGCAGTACTGGTGATACCACTTTGTACACCTTTTCAGCTTCTTTGGCATACTTGTCATACACTACACCTGAGACTCTGCCAATTTGCTGCAGTTCCTATGATTCTAGTTTTTACCTCTCTCGCATCTTAATTTTCCGATTTTCCCCATTACCACTTAGTTTCATGCCATGTGCCTTCAGGCTTTGCATTCCATTCCTACACTTGCTGATGTTCTTGCACAGTCTGCCTGTAATGCCAAATCTACATACAGCAACTTTGTTAACTTGTCCCCTCCAATATGTTTGGCGCTAATGTATTCCACCACCAAAACAGCAGTCGGCTCAGAGATGAACTCTGGTGCACACCCACTAGGGACCCCTCTAAGACAAAACACTGGTCGTGAGTCAATGGGTCCTTTTACATAGCTTGCACTAATTCTAGCAATGTTTGAGACTTCAAACCATCGCAAGCCTGCCCAATTCAGCTTTTTTGTGACCCTGTCGTACTTTCTCTAAGTCTAGGAATGCTCAGATTTCTAGCTCCTTCTCAACTATGTCTCACTGCAAACACCCGAATCTGAATCAGAACTGCTCAACTTCCATCTTGCTTTCTAGTCTGTTCATTCATTACCCTCTCCACAGCTTTCATGCAATGTGGCAGGAGTTATGCCTCTACTGCCCACAGTTGTGAATGTCCTTAGATCTTGTACACTGGCACTAGTATGCTTATTCTCCAGTCATCTGCCATTTACCTTTTTCTTCATATCACAAGTTCCCATCAGGAGTCATTTCACCCTTATTTCACCTAACATCTTGATCATATCTGCTGTCACCTCATCCGAGCCTGCTGCTTTCCCTGACTTAAATCTTCCTTAGTGCTATTCTTACTTCTAGGGTGAACTCTCTCATTGTAGGCTATTTCTGGGGCAGTACAGTTTGAGGTTTTCTTCATTCAGAAGCTGCTGGAAATACTCCTTCCATCTGCCTTTGATGTCCTGTGGTCTGGTGAGCAGGTTGTTGCTGGCATTCCTTATAAAATGGTGTCAAAGAAACATCTTTATCACGTATGACAGGCAGTCATTTATATAAATGAATACTGTCCAGTGTTCATTGCAAGCATTTTACATCACAAGCCATATTGACAATTTTAGTTGCAAACGTACATCACTTACCTGCCCAAACTGCACAGCTCATTAGAATCCTGTTTAAGCCTCATTCCTCCAGTTATGTATAGATATTCCCGTTTTCCTATACAATTTGCTCTTACTTTAAGGATCCCAGTTCCAGTTCTGTTAGTCACTTCTAGTACAGTTCCAGTTCTGTTAGTCACTTCTAGTACAGTTCCAGTTCTGTTAATAGTCACTTCTAGTACATTTGTAACTTATTTCCATTTTCTAGCAACTCTCGACAGCCACCAGACTTGGCAAGGCCTTACTATGTCTCGGCAATTCTGATTCTGTGCCATAGCTCAAAACATTATTTCCCTAGTTGCATCAATTTGCTCATGCAGTACCTGAAAGCAGTCTGCAGGGAATCCAAAGTGTGACAAATAATTACACTCCCAGAAAACATGTTCCCAATTGACTTCATCACACCAACACTTGCCAGAGTAAAAATTCTCTGGAGTCTACTTAGGATTTTTGCTTACATAGATATTTAATACCAAAGTCTTCTAGATTTTGTTGCATATCTGGGAGAAGACATCCCCTATTGTATAAGCAATTCACAATGTCTTTCCAATCCTTTTGAACCTCCTCGGATTCTTGAGGAATATTTTTATATGCTCCAATTATTCCTTTAACAGCAGCTTCTGCTCTTGATTCTAACTACCAGTGCTGGGCTTTAGGACCCCCCTCCCCCTCCATTTCTCTGCCTATATTCATATCAATCCTTGATAGGAAGGCAACCTCTAACCTGCAGTCCAAATAAATTCTTGGCATCTTCCCATACTATTACCTTTCCTTATCTAGTTATTTGCTCCCAATACTTTGGTTCCTTTGCCAGTTCAAATTCCAACCCCCTTTTGCCTATTGTTTGCATCCCAAATTGCAGTCATCGTTCTCGCCAGAACCTCCTTTCTCCAGTCCTGTTGGTTTAGTTTAGAACACAGAACAATCACAGATTATATTCATAAAGTAGCAGAAAGGTCTACTTCCAAAATCCCAGTCTCCTTGGCCTTCCCTCTATTTCATCATCCCTTTTTACTTTATAGGTTTCCGCTTGTGCTATATAGGAGCCTTAATTGTATAGCTCTGAAATACCCCTTAAAAAAAAAAAATCGGGTAATCCCAATCCACCCTGTTCTATTGGAATAATCTTATCCCACTTGACTTTTGCAGTCTTCCCCTCCCAGATAAAAATCCTTCAGCTCTAATTGCTATCCATAACTTGGTTGATGATCTTGTACACAGGCCAGGCCTATTTTTAAAGGGACTAAACATTTTAACTGCTTGCATCTTACTAACCATATCACATGGCTTCTAATTTCTTAATTTCTGTATTTTTTGTTTAGTCTTCCCACATATCTAGTTGCCAAACTGGAATAATTTTTATTCCATACTCCAACATATCACGTCCCCATAAATATGGATATTGCTGAACCAATGTGTGGTTACATAATTTACCGCTATTGCCTTTGTTTTAGCTTCATTAATTCTGCATCTTGAAAGATCTGAAGTGGTCTCAAAATGTTTCACAGCACTAATATTCTGATTTCATCAGGTATAACATCTGCAAAACAGACCACCTTTGACTATTATATCCTTGAATTTGAGTTTTTGCCAATGGTTCTAAATAGAATACAAATAAAGGAGAAACAGGATACCCCTGCCATTCATGTCCGATCCCTTATATACCTTCCCAATCAACCTTTTAATTTTATCAGAGAATGGAAATGCTTCAATTGCCCTGCTTCCAGTCATCCTTGCAACATGTTTTTGCGCCATCTACTGACTTGCAGTGCCTATGATGCCTTGCACTTTGCTATCAACTCCTTTCTTAGCTTCTGTTAACCAGTATTCCTTCCTAGCCTGGTTGGTCTCCCACTTTCCTGCATGCCTTCTCAGGCTTCTGCATTCCACCACCAGCTTTAAAACTTTTCCATACCAGGCTTGGCCACTCATCTGTCCTTGCATGCTTTGAGGTGCTGCCATTCTTCAACCCCACCCTTCCTCCTCTTGAGGTGCTACAGCCCAGAGTACTTCCTTGAACTGTTGTGCTTTCGCTGCAGTCAGTTTCCAGGTCTTCAAAGTCTGTTGACCTTACAGCCTTCTCTGACCACTGCTTGCAGCAGATTGTGCGGCAATCCTTGGTTTATGCTGTGAGCAGACTTTCAATACAGAACTTTGCAATTGCTGAATCTGTCCCAGTGCCCTTTCCATACTAGAAGGAAGAAGTAAGTCTACAGAGTTCAATGTTGGCCACTTTCGTATGTGATCCGACGGTCTCTTTCTGAACTATGCTGGCTACTATCAAGCCATTTTCCAGACAGAACTCTAGCATTAGCTCTCCTTTATTCCTGTTGTCTATCCCATGTGAACACAAGCAGCCATCTCCTGTTCTGTGTGTATTCAGAGCACCTTAACAGCAATTCCCATTATATTTTAGCAGGTCCTGCAACTGCTGTTTGAATGCACTCTTCCTCACTATTAACCCTACTGTTGGGCATGGGTCAGTATTCATAATTTCAGCCCATTAGGTTGGAGTAAGATTGCCATAAGTCAGTCACCAATTCTGAAAATTCAGTTCTCAAGCCTCTTCCTTAAATCACAATTCCCACCATTTCTAGCCTGTCCTCTTTAGTAGACTGGATCACAAGCCAAATGGCTTTGCTGTACTCTTTCCATAGTCTCCTGGACACATTGGATATACTCTTCACTATGGTCTACTGCCAAGCAGTGTCCTCTCAGGGAAGCTACACAGAGTGCAGCAATTCTTAAGTTCACATTTGGAAGGTTGACTGGGTTACCTGGGATAGTTCAGAGTGAAAGCTGGACATAAAACCAAGCAGGCCAGTAGCTTATGGACCCAGTATTTGTGGCAGGCACCCACTGGGTATTACACCAGCTCTCCCCAATGCAAAAATGTCTAAAAATTGAATCTTGAGGTGCTTCTACAGATGAAGCATCCAGGTCTATGTAGTCACTGAAACTTGGCTTAAAAGCAAGTACACTCCTTCTGTACCATGCCTTCAGACTAGTCTGTTTAGGTGAAGACTGCCTCCAGGCAGAACCCTAGGGACTCCACTCTGAACTACAGATCACCAAATATTACTACCAATAGCTCATTAGCAAAAGTACAGGCACACGACCTTACAGTACACGTCTTAACTTCTCCGTTCCAGTATCCTTTACAAATGGGATGTCCTGCAGAGGACAGCCAAACCTCCAGCTGACAAAGCCTTACCTCCTTTCAGATACCATATGTTGCACAATATCCTGCACTTAAGGAACATATTACACAA
Organism: Protopterus annectens; assembly: GCF_019279795.1. Taxonomy (NCBI): domain Eukaryota; kingdom Metazoa; phylum Chordata; order Ceratodontiformes; family Protopteridae; genus Protopterus; species Protopterus annectens. Next base: position 1,369,057,375 of record NC_056747.1, read on the forward strand.
GGGATCTACAAGCACCTAATCCTCAAAATTTAACTGCCCCAGAACCAGAGCAACCCAAGAGGAAAAGCAATTTTATATGCATCTAGAATATGAAGAAAAATAAGGAACCCCTTGGCCAGAGGAAAGCCAAACAAGTGGAAGGAGGGAGGGACGGAATACTGCAATGCTGAGCAGGGAGGACATCTGTTAAGCCAAGACCATACACAACTGTGCTATGCGATTCCTCACTGTTGCAGTATTCTTCAGAAATGAGTGAAGTACAAAAGCTACTGGAGAGGATGGGTGGAGAAGACAGGAGCCCAACAGCCCATGTAGGACAGCACCAACAAAAGAGCCTGGCTCGAGAAATCACACCAAACTTAGATGCACTAAAGGTATGGACACAAAGACAAGTAGCAGCTTCCAAAAGGAAAAATATGAATAGCTTTACTCAGATAAAAACTACCTTAGGCATAAAAGGATTGGTACAAGGAACTCCAGTCTCCGAAAAGAAAAATAAGAGGAACTGCCATGAATGCCTGAAGTTCAAAAATCCTCTTGGCAGAAGTAAGGGCTACCGAAAACAGTCACCCCCCCAGAGTACAGTGCAATAAACTAAGCTAAAATGAGGCAGTGTGTTCTTCTAGAGCAGAGGTTCCAAGCAGGAGGAAGGGGAGCAATACACTCAAATGAAGCAGCATCTGTTCTTCTAGAACAAACAGAGGTCCCAAGGAGGAGGAAGCGGACCAATACGAAGGATGCCTTATACAACCTGAAGTCCAACACATTTTAAATTTGACAAATTAGAAAATCCTATCTAGATAGTGTGTTCTTGGCTGCCTGCAAAACCAAAAGCACATACTCACAAAACTCTGGTCTAAAGGAATCAAAACCCTATCATCCAAAGAGTTACTTATAGGGAGAGTAAATTACTGTGAAAGATACTTTGCTAAAAAAATCCATCCTGAGAGAGAACATGTCCCCTTTTCAGATGAAAAGGAAGGGGAAATCAGTGCCATCTGGGACAAACTGGAGTCAATAATTTGGGCCCTTCCACAAGATATTGTGCAGGACATTTGGCAACAGAGGGGCATGAATATGGAAAACATCCCCTTCCACGAAAACACTGCATTCAGTTTAAGCCAGAACTCTGAAACAGAACTTGGGAAGTTCAGTTTAGAGGGGAGGTACAGTGGTGCAGCAGTTAGTGCTGAAATGGGCTCTGTCCCAAATCTACTTTCCTGGTATGCAAAATGTTAGATCTACTTGGGAGTAGACCACTGATGTACAATGTCCATGAAAGCCTCACTGAAGAATCCATTCATGAGCATCTGTCCTACATCTGCTCACAGGAAATGTATACTGCTTGGAAGAGTTGTCAGTTAGACTGCAAACTCCTAAACCTGAAGAGCTAACATGCACAGGTGTTAAGGTTTTGTGCCTTCTTTCTTGATCACAAACATGGTGTCTGAAAATCGTCAGAGGACCTGGAATAAAGGGAGTGCAAAGCATGAACCACAATTAGAGCTCTGACTTACTTTAGGTGGATATGGTCCACTTGTTCCTGGGAAGACCAAACTCCCTGGACTGAGATTTATGGAAAAGGCACACTATCCCTGATCAGAAGCATCTGTGTACAGGTCCCGAGTGGGAAGAGGAACCTTGAAAGGCAGGCCAGGATTCAAATAAATCTGCTGAATCCAGTGGAACTAGAGCTCGAGATAAGCCAAGAGAGGGATAAGATCTCGAGGATAGCAATGTTGAAGCCAAACAGTTTTGGGCTACCACTAAAACTTCCATGTGGAGTCTGGCAAAGGGGACCTGGCAAAAGGGACCTTACAAATGGGGTGGATACCATGAACCCTAGTGTGAATTTCTAGTGCAGAGGAGACTGAATAAACTCAAGGAAAGGACCATGGGGGGAGGAAGCAAAGCCATAACTGGCAAAGTCTGAAAACCCAGAAAAAAAAAAGTCTTAAGGTAAACTGATTTAGGATTACCACACTGCAGAAAAGCATAGTGCATTTGAGATCCTGAAGCAGGAGGTGCTGAGGGGGTCTTTTAATCTAAGGGAAAATCTGAATTCCCTGAAGTCTGCAGATTGCTACCACCAGGGCTGACATTTTCTGAACAGGGAGCGAACAGGAATGTGGTGGGCTGACATTTTCTGAAGCAGGAGTGAAGGGCCAAAATAAAGGAGGAAGGGACTTTCCATCATTCAGAATTGCTATTTCATGGATTGGAAGCACCCAGGAGTTTGATAATGCATTGCCCAAGTGGAAAAGGTAGAGGATGGGACAGTGTTAAATGGCAGCAGATGCTTCAAAAGAAAGCTCATTAGTAAACAGCCTCTCAGGACTAAAATCTTTCAAGAGGGCATCTCTAACTTCTGTACAAAATCTTGGGAGGGGTAATTTCTCAAACTTAAAAATGGAAAGATCGATCTGCTGAAGAGCTACTTTACCTTCCTCTTATTTCTGTAAGGTTTGAAAAGATCAGCTGCAAGAGCCAGAGATTCTGGTTGCCGAAAGGAGTCCCGTCACCTTTTCCCGAATGTAGTCAGGAAGGGATTGTAGCTACAAACAGGAATACTCCCTCCTAACCTGGAAGCAGCTGCCCGAGAGGGAGGAAGCAGCATCACTACTATGTTCAACAGTGAGAAGCACAACTCCGCTCAAAGGGGAGTGGCGGAGGAGCAACATTCTAAATCAGGCAAATAATGCCAGAGATAAGAACCAGCACATGTCTGTAAGAGTCTGGTAGTTTACAGCCCTGAAAGCAAAGCTCATCAGTAGCCAGGGAAAAAGTTAATGCATGTTGAGAAGGGCTTTTATATAAACATTTGAGCTTCAGAAACTACAGAACTGGTCAGGTTTCTTGGGAGCAGGAAGCAGCGTCAAACTTCAGCAAAGAAAAGGTGCCCAAAAGAACATCCAAGACTGGAGGGACTACTGAATGCTGGGTGAAATTAGTCTACAAAAAGGTCGCAGTAGCTCTTCAGGATAATCAGCAATCTGGGAACAATCCTACTTAAAACTGTTCCCATCATTTGTACAACAGCATCCCCAAAGTAAGCCAAAGACTCCTCATCCTTCTCAGAGGAAGTTGCCAGGACACTTGGGAGTGGAGGAACAGAGAAAGGAACCATACTCGGGTACCCCACACCTTAGATTTAGGATGGGTGGAGATGGTGCCTGGAAGGAGCCAAAGCTTTGGTATGCTGGTCACTTGGCTGTCCTCAGCAGATCTCCCGTTTATAAACACTTTCATTCTCCAGGAGATATAGAATGTGATTAGCAAAGCTCCCCATTTTGGGTAACTATCTTCAAAAAACTGGGGACACCTGTACCTACAAATATAGGAGATACTTAAAAAAACGAGTAGTTGGTAAAATAAACCTACTAGGACACATTTACCAAATTCTTACAAATATAGCCTCTTGAACTACACTGGTATTTCCCCAGTGAAGTCTGGGCATACAAAAATTCCATATAGCTCCTACAGAAAATACCACTGAATTTATGGACTGCAAACATGCAAGCCACTTATTCAGAGTATCAATTCACTTAGTCTGGGCAAGTACAGTCACAAGTGAAGCTTGCTGCTATATTAAGGAATTTTACACCCACTTAAAAATGCATAGAAGTTTCTACCAGAGCAAAGCATCATAGGAAAAAAAAATCACCAGACCACTTAAATTTTAGTAGATCCAAAACTAAGGATATCAAAAGCACTACAAATCCCGATTATCTGGACTGCTAAAGTAGCCCACAAACTATTAACATCCAAGATACCAGCCAAGTGGAACACCCTACATAGCTCAGCTTATTCAATATGGATTTTAACCAGGCAGACATTGACAATATCCTTGTAAACAAAATAAGTAACAACTTCACCCTGTATACTCAAAGCCAGGAAATCTCCCGATCCCTTACTCCCAATAGCTAGTGCTTTACAAACTAAGAGCAAAATACTTCCATATCACCAAACAATACCAGCTTGTTTAGTGCAAAACATGCCCGTGCAATCACTCAAGCTGTTTAGCACAAGTTTAACTGGTGCTCCTTGGAGTGGAGAACTGAAGTGCCCCTCCATAAGAGGGGTCTTACAACTAACCTGGGTAATTAGACCCATCAGCTTTACAAGCATCATCTGAAAGCCATAGACCATTTTAGGCCCTGCCTACAGTTCAGCTTTGTGAAGGGCAATCCTGTAATTGGGAAAGCTTCTTCAAAAGCATTATAAAGGCTGTAGATAGTAGCTAACCATGGCCTTTGAAAACATTTCCCAGGCTGGCATCATACAAAGTATGAAATAAACCCAAGGGTGGTAAGATGTACAGCAGACTGGAAGAACTTGCACTGTACAAGCTGCAGGTGCTGCAGACGTGACCAGCATTGAGGCCTTGGCATTTACTTCTCAGATCTCCAAGGAGGGAGCAAAGACCTTTGGCTAACTGTTTTGAAAAAGTACAGTTGTGTACAACACAAATGTAGACATTAGTCTATTCACTGTTGCAGTCCTTACAAAATGGAGTTATCCAGCTCCCAGTAGCCCACAGTTGGCCAGAATACCAAAGCCTTGGTACAAGACGTCTGCTGCCTTTGGCTGTAAACCTGATGTCAGGTATAAAGGAAGGCAGCAAACAATTTCAAATTTTTCTTGCCACAACTGTCAGGAGCCCCCAAGGCAGCTAGACCAGGAAAAATCCCTGGAAACATACCATCCACAAAACAGATAATCTGTGCCTTATGAAAAATGGGGGATGGAGGGGGGGGGGGACCAGAACTGCAACAGTGAATACACTAACATCTACATTTATGGTAAGTGTACACAACTGTACTATGTTAGTGTTTCACTGTTGCAGTCCTTACAAAATGGGTTGATTCCCAAAGCCCAAGAAAAAAGGGAGGAGGAATACCCACTATTTAAGGGTTGGTAAGGCTGCCCTGCAACACTGCAGTGGCAAAACCACAGCAGATTTAGAAAACAATGGCAACATTGTAATGCTTTGTGAAACTGAACAGAAGTCCACGTAGCTGCTTCCAGGATGTCCTTAGTAGGTACACCTCTTACAAGCTGCTGAGGTGGACGTTGCTCTAGTAGAACGGGTCCCGATATGGAGGAACCTTCCCATGCTGCAAGTGAATACAATGGGCAATCCATTTAGAAATAGCTTTGCCCCAAGCTCCAGATGCAAAACTGACCAACTGGTCATACTTCGAAAGGTTTTAGCCCTGTCCAGATAAAATCTAAGCTGTCTATGCACATCAAGGGAGTGCAGAAGTCTCTCCTCTATTCTGAGGTTTAGGAAAGTTAGGCAGATAAAGAGTCAAGCTAGAAACCACCTTATGCATAAAAGGAAGGATTGGTTCGAAGGGAAACCCTATCCACATGGGAGATAAAAGGCTACTGCCATTAAGGCCTGCAGCTTAGAAACTCCTCTAGCTGAAGTAATGGCCAAGAAAAATGCAGTTTTCCAGGAAAGAAACCTTAAATCTGCTGAGGAAGTTGGTTCAAAGGAAGGCAGAGTAAGTTTCTCAAGCACAAAATTAAGATCCCAAGCAGGAGTAGGTGCCCTTCTGAGAGGCTTTAAATTGCTAACCCCCCTGAGGAACTGCTTAAGGATGTGAGAGGAGTTGTTCATAGGAACAATAAGCAGAAATCGCTGAGGCATGAATCTTGAAAAGGAAAGCCCACCATTAAGCAAGTGCGCCAGGTAATCAAGAATAAGAGGAAAAGAAGGTTGAGAAGAGTCTTTAGCTTGCATCCAAATACAGAATCTTTTCCATTTATCTGCGCAAGATTTCCTAGTGCTAGGCCTCCTGGCCTCACAAAGAACATCAACTACCTGTTGAGATAGTATGAGCCAGGCCGCCAAATGCATAGTCTGAAGAGGATGTAGAAATTCTCTTCCTGAGCCAAGAGATTTGGTATCAGGGGAAGTTGCCAAGGCTGAGACTGGACCAGACTGTGAAGCAGTGGATACCAATGCTGTCTGGGCCAGTCTGGAGCTATGATAATGGCCCTTGGGTTTTCATCCTTTATCTTCAGCAGTACTCTGGGAAGAAGAGGCAGAGGAGGAAAGGCATAACTTGAAAGATGTGTCCAGGGGAAGGACATAGCATCCACTCTCCAGGCTTTGTCGTGATGTTCCCTGGTGCAAAAGATTGGAAGATGGTTGTTCAGAGATATCTACCTGGGGAGAACCCCAACGCTGAATGATACAATAGAAGATGGTCTTGTTCAGTTGCCACTAGTGAGGATCCAGGACCTGCCTGCTCAACCTGACAAGGTGTTCTCTGCCTGGAAGAAACAGCTATCAGATGTAGGTCCATGGAGATTATGGACCATAGAATCATGCTTTGTCTGCACAGGGGGTAAGAGTGAGTCTCTCCCTGCTTGTTGATTTACCAGATGACTGGTCTGTCCTGACTAGAAGAGTTCCAGGAGAAAGAAGATGCTTGAATTGCTGGACTGCTATCAGTTTTCAGATTTATGTGCAGGTGAATCTGTTGGCTGCTCCAAGTCCCCTGCCTGCATCTGCCATCTAGATACACTCCCCAAGCGTAGTCTGTGGCGAGTCATGCTTGCAGGAGATGGTTGAAAAGGCAGGCCTTTGTTCTGTGAACAAGCTGTCGCCCACCAAAGAAACTGTCTGCAGACAGGGAATCAGAGGAAGTAAAGTCAAGAGCCTGTGTTGACACCATAGGTTCTTGAGGTACAATTGCATTTTCCTCATATGCAGTTTTGCATATGGAATCAGAATACATGAAGCCATGAATCCCAGGGCTTGCAGGAATTGCCTTGCAGAGAGCTGGGTCATGCTTGCCAAATCGTTGAAGTTGAAAGCTGAATTTGTTTCTTTTGAGGGAGGAATACCATCTGGGCGGCTGTATTCAGACTCCCAGGAATACCATCTGGGCGGCTGTATTCAGACTCTCCCAGGAATACAATCTCCCTTGTAGGTACTATTCTTGACTTCTTTGTTGAGTGTAGCCCAAAGAGGCAAGAAGGTTCCTTACAAAATCCAAATATTTTTAGAAGTTGTTCTGGAGAGTTTGCTTGAATGAGGCAATCAAAGGGTAAATTTGAATATTTCTCTGCCTGCAAAAAGCAATGACCAGAGCCAGGCATTTTGTAAAAACTCTGGGATCAGTAGATAAGCCAAAGGGCAGTGCAGAGAATTGGTAGTGTCACTTTCCAGCTCTGAAATTAAAGGTACTGCCTGCAGCTTTCCTGAATTGGTATATGCAGATAAGCTTCGAGATCCAAAGTCCGCCAAGAATCCTTGGCCAGCATTAGCAGCAACTGCTGAAGTGAGCATTTTGAATTTGGGAATCACCAGAAAAATGCCCAGTATGGACAAGTCCAGAATGGGGTGCTAGGTGCCCCTTTTTTGGGAACCAGAAGAGGTCTTTAGTAGAAATCTTGGCCTAAAGTACAGGAACTGGCTCTATTGCTCCCAGGATCAGCAAGGAAGAAATTTGCTCTTCTGCCCTTTGATTTGGGGGAATATCTGAGTATTCCTGGTGAACAAGGAAAGTGTGAAATGAAAGCTTGCAGCCCTGGTATACTATTTTGAGTACCCATTTGTCATCTGATGGACAAAACGTCTGCAAAATTGGCCAACCTCCCCCCCCCAAAGGGGACCCTGGGCCAGCAGGGGGAAGGTTGCTTAGAACTCCCAGATCTTGAAGAGGAAGCATGCCATTGTTTAGTCTTTTGAGCACAGGTCTGTCCTAGAAGACCTATAACCCCTAGACCTAGTGCATCCGTTTACCGGGATCAGGAAAAGTTAGAAGGGTAATGCCTACAAAAAAGGATGAACTTGCAGAAACATTGCGTAGATTTGGCTTTATCCTCCAATCTTTAAGACATCTTCTGCTTTGTTACTGAAAAGATTGTCCTTGTGCAAAGGTACATCCAGTAACTTAGATTTAACAGGCTCAGAAAGGGGCTGTTCCCTAAGCCAAGCACATCTTCTGATAACGGATCCAGTGGCAGCTGCCCTGCAAGAAACATCCAAATTGTCAAAACCACAGTGTAAAGAATGTTTAGTCACAAGAATGGCAGAATTCAATAAATCTTGCATACTCTCTGCCAGGGAAGGAACACTAGCAATTTTAGCCTCAATAGCCTCCAATGTATGCTGCTGAAGCTTAAGCATATGAGAAAGACATGAGACCTAATAAGCAAGGGTGGCAGAAGTATAAACCTTTTTTACCCCACCTGTCCAAGGCCCTAGATTCTCCGTCAGAGGGAACAGGATTTTTTTGCAACTGTAGCCTTAACACCTTTAGGGCCCTGAGAAATAGTCTCTGGATCAGCAGTAGGATTCCTAAAAAGAAACTGATGAGAATAAGGAACTCTAATACCAGTCGGGTTTCCTGGGAGCAGGAGGAACAGAATTAGGAGTCAAAGAATTCTCCAAGAAAACTACTTCCAACACTGGAGGGATAGCCAGAGGTTTATGCTGTGGTAAAGCCAAGAACTCCCTAATCCTTTTCTTAGACGGAGGATAGTCCTGACTCTCCCACTTGAAAGGCTCTGAGTGTTCAGAGCATCTCCAAAAGAAAAATCTTCTGGAGGAGAGGCAGAAGGGAGATTCTTCTGCATCAGAATCCTCAAAACCAGAATAAAGTAGAGTCTTCCTCATCAGCAGAATTGCTGGAAACATCAGAACCTGAGGGAGACAAAACTTCAGGGGACAATTCTCTAGCCCTCTTAGGAGGTAGAGAGCCCCAGGTGAGTCAAAAGATCACCAACCATCTGTGACTGAGGAATTTGAGGGGAAGCTAGCACCTGCTTTTGAGTAAATTTGCAGCTGAAAGGTCTGCTAGAAAGCCGGGGGGACTAGGTCTAGCCACAGCAGTAGTCTGAACAGAAGTAGTCAGTCTGGGTCTAGTCTCAGGCCAAAGGAAAGAGGCCTCAGAAGCCGGGCCTGCTTAGCAGCTCCGGACCCAAAGGTAGCGACTGGTGGAGGGTCAGAAGACCAAGTGGAAGCCTGTGGCATGGAGGACTACTAAAGAGTCTCAGCAAAGGCCTGTGGCTGAACATCCATGGACTGCATGGGCAGTGAAAGTGCTTCAGAGAACCACTGGGCAGATGACCAAATGAAATGTCGGCCAACCTGACCCTAGGCCTGTCCGTCTTTATCCTTGTGCTTTAGGAACGTTGGAAGTTGGGAGACCAGAAGACACCATACTGATGAACCTAGGCCAAACTAAATGTTTATATAACATTTCTATGGCGTATAGTACACGGATTAAAGCAGAGATCAGTTAGGACGTAGTGCTCAAGGCCTAAGCAAGGGATACAGTAAGAATGAAGATCAGTGTGGAATCATTTCACAGTTAAGACAAACATTCACTAAAGCAAGAAAAGAGGGTCCCCAACAGGGTACTCAACTGAGGATGTCTTCAACTGAATTAGTCTGAATACAAAAGGTAACCGGCCGACTGGCACTCGTGACGATTGCTTCTGCCCCCGCAACAAGAAAGACAGAGGAAATGGTGTCTGCTGCCTTCCTTTATACCTTGACATCTGATTTACAGCCGAAGGCAGCCAATGTCATACACCAAGGTTTTGGTATTCTGGCTGACTGGGCTACTGGGAGCTGGATAACCCATTTTGTAAGGACTACAACAGTGAAACACTATTAACATCTGGGGTTAACATCCTGACACCCAAACCCTCCAGAATAAAAAGCTTCCTAGCAAACTCATGGCATACCAAAGATGGATTCAAACCCAGTGTTTTTTTTTTAAACTACTAGTGGTAAACAACCCCTCCCCTCATACTATAGACACCACCTCTACAAAACAAAAAATGAAGTGGGTACTTTGATAGTTCCTTCTGAGCACCATGTGAGACCAGTGCCAAGAACTCCTAGCCCAGTTAGTTGACAGATGAAGGTTGAGGTACACAGCATTGATTAGGCCAAGTCAGCTAAGTCATCAACTTTAGGACGTTTGACATGTTCAGTGAGGTACAGTTAGAGCCCAGACATTTCAGCCAAAAGGACTGCAGGCCTAAAGTCCTTGAGCAACTAAGAGGCTGAAAACTATTCAGTGTGCTATAGACTTCGGGGACATTAGTCTTGCAGACTAAGCCATTAGAGACCCAATTGTTTGGACCTCCTGCTCCTCCACAAGTCTAACTTCAGCACTAGAACCAAGGGCCCAAGTCTTCACAAGCAGATATGTGGAGGGACAGATTTATAGCCCAGCACCTCCCAAAACTTTAGGTATTTCCCCATTTTAAGCAGTTCAAATAGCCTCCTTTAAACAGAACTAGATAACTGCATGGGTACCCACAAATTTACTCTGGGATTTACCAGTATTATGGCCCTTCTGGAGAAGGTGTGGCCTGAAGGAGGGTACTGGCAAGGAATGAACAGTCTGTTAATTTCACATTTGTAGATGCTCCAGTGACACTAACAGGCATTAAAAGCAGGACCCAGACAGGTACCACCTGCAAGGGTAGGGTTACAGATATGAATTGTAAAGCTCTAAAACTTGTAAAAAAATAACCGCAAAAATGCTGAAAAAATGACCACAGGTGGCAAGAAATCCAAGGAACAAGATATCCACTGTATATTAGTTAACGGACAGGCTGGGTAACAATGGATACATGATTTTACTAGTAGGTAGTTATTTTAAATGAATTGCTCATCTTGCACGTCAAGTAACTATTTAGCACAATTTTTAAAGTTTTTTTTCAGGTCATTAGTGTACATATTCATTTTTGGTCAGTTTTATTCATGCTTGCTTATTTATTCATGCTTATTCATTTAGTGTTTGCACTTATATTGAAATGTTTAAACATTTGTAACTTTTGCTTTTAGAAGCAGATTGATGTTCAGCATGTGACCCTTTAAATAGCTGCATTTTGCATTAGTTCTATGAGCAAGACTTCATCAGACAAATGGAAGCAAGATGAAAGCACCTACACTACTTGTTATGAATTAAAACTTCTCTGGATTATATGTCTTGTTCCTTGGATTTGTCTTGCCACCTGTGGTCGTTTTTCAGCATGAGTTGTAAAGCTGTAAGATTGTGTTATATTTAAGCAAATAGTGAAACATGAGGTAAAGACTGATGAAGCTACAATTAAAAACTTCTGCTACAGAAGAGCCTAGATAAACTTGCACACTGTACCAGGCAAAATGCAAAATGCAAAAAAAAAACACACAAATAAAGCTCACCCCAGCCCATAATCACTAGGATACACTTGTCATGCGACCTTGGATGAGCAGAAGCTTGCAAAATACTGTTATAACTACGTAAAGATAATATACAAGAATGTAGGCCCTATGAATCACTGATGCAATACTCAAACCAAAATTAGAAAATTAAGCACCAAACATTTGTGATAGTGATGTTACACATTTTAAACTTATGACTAAAATAAGTGATTCCATATGTGGAGGTGACTTAATACAACATACTGAACTGGAAGAGTTTGTGGATTTTTAAGGTACAAAGCTCATTTTACCAGGCTTAAATGAATATGTATCTTTCAAACCCCTTCTGAAACAATTACAAAAGAGGGTTTAGTTTTATGTATTTAACCTGTTCTACATTTGACTTGTATGCCTGAAGCTTAAGTGAAACTGTCAAGTTGCATAATAAATATTGAATTTTATTTTGTGCCAATGTGGTTCCAGTGAATTTTCCATTTATCATACCCCAAACTGCTAATAAATTTAGAATCCACTTCAAAACCAGAAGTGAATGGCACAGCACTCCACAAAAAGCAAATGAGGAAAAGAGGTTTTTAAATCTAGCGTACCCTTGGTCCAATCTGAGAGGCTCTCCAGCCAACACAGATCTAGAGACTATTTGCTCACAAGTACCCTATGCAAGGCAATGCAGTGGGCTGTTGTGCAACAAGTGTAGTTACTAGTAACAAGTAGATTGTCTTTGTAGGCTTGGCCCTCTGAGCTGCAGGGATAATTTTTGCACCAGGTACCATTTGTGTACGAACACTGGCAGAGGCCCTGGTGAGAAAAACAGGTAGTGTACATTTAACCCTCACCCATGGCAGCTGCACCTACTTCAGAAACAGCAAGTAATCTTGAACCCACTTCATAGCTAGAAGCAGTAAATTGCCTGAGGCAGAGTTTATGACAGGGCATTGCTTTAAGGGGTTCAATGCCTTGCCAGGCAGGCAACGTCACCACAATCCCTATAAAGGAAGTTTCTGTAAAATGTTCTGCATCAGGCAAGCTTTACTACATTCTATGGAACTGTGGACAGCATGGAAATAAGAGGAAGATCTCTGCAAACTTCCCTAACCAGCAGCAAAGGTATGCATGACGAAGGTACAGGATACTGCCCTGCTGGAGTGGTTTCAGTTTCGACCAATGGGCATTTGATGCTTGGATCCAGGACAAGTGAAACAGCTTAGAATATCTGGATGAAAAGGTAACAAAATGTGCTAGCTTTAAGTCAGTGGTACAGTCATAGTAAATTAGCCACTTCAAATGTAGGGGCACAACAAACAAGATAAACTGAACGACTGCATACAAACTGCTGTCAGTCTACAAAACTGCATCCTTAAAAAGGATCTTACCTAGCATAACCGATGATTAAACTGCCAAAAACTGTACCGATACCAGCACCAGAACCTGCTACTCCAACTGTGGCAGCACCAGCACCAATGAATTTTGCAGCAGTGTCAATGTCTTTGGATACTGCACTTGTGTGGAAACCCCTTGGCACAATCTGCATTGTGGAGCCATCGGCCTGGGAGACAAACTGTGGAGGATAAAGATGTTGAGAACACAACAGTAAGGATATTACTAAGATCAGAGCTTTATGATAATCAAGTTTTACTTCTACAGGAAGCAACTACTGAACTACAAGCACATACCTTACATCAGCACACCTGTTACTAAACTTTTCAACTCACATTTACTGTAAAACACTGATGAAGGCCTCAGATTCACTTCATGGCCCATTCCTAGACAGTAGTCAGTCAAAAGTTCCGTCACTGAAGCAGCATTGCATTTCAAATTCTGCCGCAGCTCTGCATTTCAAATTCTGCCCCTCATGAAGCAATGTCATGTCAAACACTGCCCTCTGTTGCCAGCTAGACTTTTTACCCCCCTCCCCCAATTTACTGGTGATGCAGGGAAGGGTGAAAGAAACCTTTCCGGGTACATTCCCACTAAACTTCCCTCACATATCCCATTGTTCCTTTGCCGGTCTTCGTAACTACGCCTCCCTCTGAATCCTGCACATGAGTTACAGTAAACACTGACACACAAGTGCACTAAATGTGAGGTGTACAAAAAAAGAAATGCACTCTTCAGTAGACAAACTGCACTCAGACCTCAGGAGTCACCTATCAAGCAAACAATAGATGACACTGGAGGCAGGCTGCCATGTCCCTGACCAGTCAAATCTGTTGAATCTTAACTTGCAACAGGCGTCCCTGTACCAAGGTGGACAGACCCAGGCAGACCCCTTTTAATAAGCATAAATCTCAAGCACCAATGTTCTGGTTACTCCCACACAGATGCAACAAAGTTTCAGTAAGGAGAAATCCGCTTCATGTGGAATTGGCCAAGACTACATTTTGTGTCCTACTTAAGCTTAACAGGATTCAGGAAGGCTTACTGCAATGGGGAAACCTTCACTAAGGCTTCTGCATCATGGTAAGCCTGATTCAGAGACTGGTCCCTTGCTATATTCCTTCCCATAACTGCTGAGAGGGCTTGCAGAAGCTACTGCACATTAATGTGGTAATCTAGGGTAGCAGCTGCAGGTCGTGCTCTCCCTAGGAATGATCACTGCTCTTCACTTGCCCTGCAGAGTTCACTGTTAATTCCATGAAGAGTCAATGATGTCTGCATTCACCTACAAAGTAGTGGTACAAGTACACTGGGGACATGTTTTTACTAAGCTCCAGACTTGAGCAGCTAGTGTCCCACTGAAAGAGTGATCGGAGACAGATTTTCATTTTGTACTGCACGTTTGAACCGTTTCCTCACCGTAGCACTTACTGAACTGCATTTTCTGCTTTGTGCACTTTGCTGTAGCACAGACTAAATTTAGACCTGCTGAATCTAGTGCTGTATGGAAAACTAGCACCAAAACCAGGCTCTTGTTGGAGAGGGTTCCCCTGCAGCCTTGTTGCAGGAGCATGCAGATGTAACATTTGCTTGAAGGTTTACTGGAATGGGGCTCAGTTTTAAGCTAAAATTCCATTTACTTACGTCTGATACACAAGCCATCAGTTTGGTTTCCACAAAGCACACCATTGCACACTACTCTTCTGGTGGTCATAGATGCAGACTTTTCCACCTACAAAGTTTTCCCTTGGTACTTGGCCATTGCTCCAGTGACTTCTCACCCATGTGCTTTAATGGCAGAAGATACTCTGCTATGCTTCTGGGATACCATCACAGATCTTGACCACTCTTTACCTAGTCCTTATCCTCCCCATTTTTGAGCACAAAGTAATTTGCCTAGCACTATAGACTCACAGCTTCTTCAGCCAGCCTGGTTGAAATGGGCATACTAAGGCAATGTAGAAGTTGCCTCATGTATACCAACAACCCACTCCTAGACCACACATTTAATATGCGAGAGAAGCATCTAGAATCCAGGCTCTCTTGCTCACCAGTCAGTACATCTGACACTTGTCCAACCTGGTGAGAGGTCAGTCAGTCATCTGTCAGGTGCCAGGATTCGCCACATCACACATGCACTCAAGTCCCTCAACAGGCACGGTTATGACTGTCCTAGTTCATGTTGGTGTGAATGACTAGATGTACCCAACTGGACTGAGGGACAGGCCTGTCCCTAGCCTTACGCAGCATACTACTACTGCTCAGGATGCCTCAATACATTTTGTAAAGTGTCATCCTAAGGGGATCCAGTATCTGACAGCCTGGGATATGGTAGACCGATCCCACTGCTTTGCCAGAGATGGTCTTAGACACCCCCTGGGTTTTCAGTTACAGGCCAAGGCTCTTGCCACTCCCATGCTGCCTTTGGTAATGTTACAACACATTCCTGAAGTAAAAACAACCTCAAGGTTATACTGCTCAATGCTAGCAGTCTAAACCTGAAACTGCACTCACCGGAAAGCAACCCCTACCTTGTAAGAAGCCGACATGTGCAGTCACAGACCTGGTTTAAGGCTGTGGAGAGCACCAGAGTCATACCAGGTTACATTTCCTTCCACACGTTCAAACCACAAAAACTGAAGGTGAAAACCAAAGGAAGTGATGTATCAACATTCATTAAAGGTTGGTTATACAGCATGATTCCCTTGAATTACTTCAGGTACAACTGACTGTTGGTAAAACCCCTATACAAGCCATTGCCAGCTACAGGATGCCATTCATGAATCAGAACATCCACTCAGCCTACTTAGACCTATTGGAGTCTATCCTGATACAACCAAATACCCCGTTTTGGGCTACTTTTAATTACCCTTCCATTGACTACGTTACAAGTCTAACTCACCTGACCTGAGGTTACTGGATTTAGTCAACTCCAATGCCGTGGATCAGTTGGCTGAACCCCCCACTAGGGGTTCAAATATCCTGGCTATGGTGTTCAACATGGGGGACTGTTGGACCTCCCCAGTCTACTGTCCTCTCTGGCAAGGTCTGACCACATGGGGGACTGTTGTGCCACCCCAGTATACTGCCCTCTGGTAAGGTCTGACCAGTCTTGTTAGAAGTTAACTAGCAGATCCGCCTCCTTAGCAGCAACAAAAACGCACTTCTCCAAGGCCAATTACAACCTATGTGAAACCATAAATAGCTTCAAAATTTTTCCTCACAGATGGAACTGACACCTATGTTGGGTTATACACCAATGCTTTTTACAAATCTGTAAAATTGTTTTGACTCTGCTGCACTTAACAGGAACAAAGTTAAAGGAAGATCAAATCTGCATGGTAGAGATCTGCTATTAACAGGCTATACAATAAAAACTGCTGTCCAAGACTAAGGAAAGGTCTCAAAACTGGACACACTCCCTCCTCAAACAAGCAAATATACTCTTTGCGAAGCCCTCAAAAAGCAAACTATGAATCCAAATTAGCTCCCCAAACTAACCATAAGATAACCTCAAAAGGAAAGTCCCAAATTTGCATTGAACTCTTAAAGGTACTATATACAGAGCCTGTGGATATACTTCACTCCCCTGTCCCCACCACACATACCCCTACGCATTCCTATCACTTATCCACCACTAACCATCTCCAAGGAAGAGGGCTTAAACACCCTTTCCAAAGCCAAAAACACAGCCTCTGCAGGACAAGATAACATGCCAGGCTGTGTTCTACATAGGTAGAAATAAGTTAGGTACTCACCATAACGTTCCATCCGAGTAGGTATCTTCATTTGTCTGCAACCTTTGGGATATGGATCAGATCTCGGATCAGAGCCGGCAACTTCTACCACAGCATAGAGCTCCTAGCTCCTCCCTTTACCCATAATCCCCTGCCAACCCTGACTGACCTCAGATAAAGTTTGCCCGATATAACCATTGTTACTGTGCCCCAGAAGGGGCTTATCCAAGACTGATCCTAGAATCCTATAGGTCAGGGGGAAAGAGGGTGGATGGTTGCAGACAAATGAAGATACCTACTCAGATAGAATGCTTTGGTGAATGAATACATAACTTAATCTGAAGTAGGAACTTCATTTGTCAACAACCTTTGGGACAGAGTCCCCAGCTACCTGAATCCTGGGTGGCCTTTATGGAATATTCTGGAGCACTGCAGAGCCAAAGGACGCCCTACCTCTGGAGGCATCCAGTTTGTAATGGCTGATAAAGGTATGAGATTAGGCCCAAGTGGCTGCGGAACAAATATCATCTAAGGGAACCCTAGATTTAAAAGCCACCGAAGTAGCGACGGCCCTAGTAGAATGAGCTCGGACTCAGAGGCGCAGGCCTTCCCGAACTCTGACACGCCAAGATACAACTAGCTATCCACAGAGACAGGGTAACTTTAGAAATTGACTTGCCTAAACTTGTTTTGGTAAAGGAGACAAACTGGTCAGATTGCCTATGACCAGCAGTTCGATGAATATAAAAAGCGTAATTATCTGTGCACATCCAAGGAATCCAGTTTGCACTCTCCCTTGTTCTGGTAATTGGGAAAGAACATGGGAAGATTAATAGATTGATTAATATTAGCTTCTGAAGATACCTTAAGCAAAAAGGATGGATTGATCCTGAGGTAAACTCTATCCTGATGGAAGGCTAAGTACGGCGGTTTAACAGAGCCTGAAGCTCAGAGACCCTTTTAGCTGAAGTAATGGCCACCAAGAAGGCAGTCTTCCAAGAGAGGTATTTAAGATCAACCGTAGCTGCCGGCTCGAAAGGGGGGCTTGTCAAGGCCTGAAGAACCAAAGATAAAGCCCATGGGGGTACTACCTCCCTGACCGGGGGTCTGAGAAGGAAGGTACCCTTGAGGAAAGCTTTACAAAGCTTGGAAGTAGAGGGCCTGATTCATGCCCTACATGATAATGCGAAATCGCTGCTAGTTGTACCTTGACTGTAGAGCAGCTAGGCCCTTGATGAAAAAGGGTAGTTAGAAAATCCAAAACCGACGCAAGAGGCGCTGTGAAAGGCTCTAAGTGATGGTGCTCCACCCAAATGGAGAAACGTTTCCACTTACTTCGATAAACCCTTCTGGTGGAAGGTTTGTGTTGCTACTAGGATGGCTTTGACTGGTGAGGAGATTCTGGGAGTCCTTATCAGGAGTGGAACTGGAGCAACCAAGCAGTCAGCTTGAGGTTGACCAGGTTGGGGGTCGGAAGACCCAGAGGGTGAGTAATGAGATCCGGAAGGGGATCCAGAATCCAGGGTGGATGAATCAGATGAGACCAGG
The DNA here is from genome assembly GCF_019279795.1 of Protopterus annectens. NCBI lineage: Eukaryota > Metazoa > Chordata > Ceratodontiformes > Protopteridae > Protopterus > Protopterus annectens. The sequence continues at coordinate 1,369,075,222 of NC_056747.1, forward strand.
TACGGGAACCACGTTTGACGAGGCCGGAATGGGGCAATGAGGATCATTTTGCTCCCCAGCCGACTGGCTTTCTGTAAGAGTTTTATCATGGGCAATGGAGGGCAAGTGTAAAGGAGACCGGGAGGCCAAGCATGTACTAGAGAGTCTCGCGGGGACTCCCCCTGAGGGGGGATTAGAGCGAAGTAACTGTTGCATTTGGCATTTGAAGGAGAGGCAAAAAGATCGCAACAGGGTTGCCCCCATTGGGCAAATATTTGTTTCGCTACTAGAGGATTAAGACCATTCGTACAGGGTCAGAATTGAATGACTGAGCCTGTCTGCTAGGATGTTGGACAGTCCCGGAATGTGCATTGCAATGAGAAAGCGGTTGGTGGATATCGCCCATTCCCACACTCTCATGGCCTCGTGACAGAGGATAAGACCTGGTTCCCCCTGTTTGTTGATGTACCAGACAACTGACATTGTCCGTGCAATCGTCCCAATCGGAAGAAGGCTGTGAAGTGCCTGCAATGTCAAAAGCACCACCCTCATCTCTAGGACATTGATATGCAAGGAGGTCTGTTCCACGTGCCTTGGACCGTTCTGCCTGAATAGTGCCCCCCCCACCCCAGGTGAGAGGCGTCCGTGGTCACTGTGGCAACGGGGGAAGGCATTGAGAATGGTCATCCCGTGTGGAGACTCTGGGACTGTAGCCACCACATGAGCGACCCTCTGCAAGCCCTGCTTAGGGGAATAGGATGGGACAGGGGGTTGCGAGAGAGGGACCATTGTACCTGGAGGGTCCACTGCAGGACCCTCATTTAGACGGGCTAGGGGCAGCAGAGGAATTGCTGTCGCCATGGACCCTAGAGCCCTCAGGATAAATTCCGCCTGTGGAGCAGGAAGTGGGAGAATGGCCTGAACATGCAACCTCAGTTTCTGAAGCCGATCGGGAGTCAGGAAGGCAAGCATTAGTCTGGAATCCAATCTCGCCCCTATGAAATCTATTACCTGTGTAGGAGCCAGAGAGGATTTGGCCAGGTTGACAGTCAACCCTAGGCGTGGAGCAAGATTGAGGAAATAATCCCTGCCTGAACAGAGCAGATGCCTTGTTGGGGCGATGAGCCAGTCATCCAGGTACGGAAAGACCCGAATTCCCTGAAGCCTCAGGTGGGCTGCTATAACTGCCAAGACTTTGGTGAACACCCTGGGGGCTGAGGTGAGACCGAAGGGGAGGGCCCTGAACTGAAAGTGACTGGCTCCCATCCAGAAGCGAAGGAACCTCCTGGAATGTCTGTCCACCAGAATGTGGTAGTACGCATCCTTGAGGTCTATTGAGCACATCCAGTCGTTCTCCCGTAATAGGGGGAGAATAGATTGTAGCGTGACCATTCGGAACTTTTCTTTGGGTACTGCCAGGTTCAGGAGTGAGAGGTAGAGGATGGACCTAAAGTCCCCTGTCTTTTGGCACCAGAAAGAACCTGGAGTAAAACCCTGATCTGGGGGGACGGGTTGGATGGCTCTTTTGTAAAAGCTGCTGAATTTCTGTAGCAGCCGCCTCCCTCTGGGTGGTACGTCAGGGAGGCTTCTGGTTTTGAGCGTTACAATAAAGGGAATTTGGTAGCCTCTGGATATGATGTGAAGCACCCAGCGATCTGTTATAGACTCCCACATTGCTAGGTGCTTCGAAAGATGCCCCCGACTGCCTCCAGAGTGGAGCATCCAGGCAACCCCTCAGGGGTTCTGCGTGGACCTCTCAGAGAAGGGTTCTCTAGACCCAAAATTTTTGGGACCCCCCTCTGCCTCTTGGGTGGTGTCCTCCCTGTCCTCTGCCATGAGAGGACTGGTTGTCTGGAGCAGACTGGGACTGATGCGATTTACGGAACCACATCTTCTGACCCTTTTGGTTCTTGGAAAAGGACCTCTGGGGAGACTGCAGATGTCTTCCCGTCTTTCTTGCTCTGGACTAGTGTCGAACAGTTTTGCCAAACAGTGCAGAACCAAAGGGGGCATTCGCTAATGACGCCTTAAAGGGTTCCGAGAAGTCAATGTCGGAGCCAGGCTTGGCGCCTCATTACCAGGCTGCCTGCAAGCTCTAGCGGCTCCTTCAGTGGCATGAGACAAGAGCCACAGAGGTGTTGGAAACTGAACGTAGAGTGGACATTCGGGAGGAGTACAGCTGCTTGTCCCCTTCAGACATGGACTCTGGGGGGATGCAGCATATTCTTTTATTAGATCTTGCTGCATCCGGATGACGTGTGCCATAGTTCAGTGCCCTCATGGAGAAGGTTGCTGAACTAAAGACCCGCTTCCCAAGGCGGTCCATCGCTCGAGACTCCTTACTCGGCGGGTGGACCGCGGAGCTCTGAGCCAACTTAGTGGCCGCCACCAACATGGCATCCATGGGGGGACCTCTGCTCCAGTGGGTTCTTTCAGCAGGGGGACTCAGGATTCTATCCAGGCGCATGGGGACCGTCTCTACAGTGTCCGGCTCCTTCCAAGCCCTGGTGGAAATAAGGTCCACCAGGGGGTCGGTGGCAGGGGACGCCCAAGAGGTAGATGGCCCTGTTTCGAACACCTCTAGGAATACGGACTCATCGGAGGAAGCCTTGGGGGCAGACCACCCTCCCCTAATCCTGAGCATTTCCATGTCTCCAAAGGAGACATCCTCGGGGGGTGACCTTTGGGAGCCTTCCCCTTCATCTAAGTCCATATATTCTGTAAGGGACTTGGGGGGAGTCCACGTGTCTCCTCTTACACTTAGCTTTGTGAGGGACTTCCTCAGGGGGGGCTGTCAGAGGAAGACTCACCAGCAATGTCACATTCCAAAGAACACCCAGAGGCGCTGAAGCAGGCTGCCCCGAAGGCCGGGTGATGGGAGCCTGGACCAGCTGAGAGGGAGTGCAGGGGGAGCCGAAGCCAGGACCGGAAGCCAGGATGCACTCAACAGTGCCCTCTCCACCACCACGAAAGCAGAGGGGGAACCACTCTCGATAGGATCAGAGAGTAGACTCCCACTCGGATCTGAAGCGGGGACCGGATCCGGGGCAGAGACCCTCTGATCTGAAGGACCAGTGTGCTCCGACCGGGACAGAGCCGAAGTCACGCAATCCCTCGGATCTGAAGCTCAACCCACGGCTCAGAGAGGTCAGATCAGACAAGCTCGAGGGACCAGGCGGAGCCGAAGTAACCAGTACTAGCGGCTCAGACCCACCCCTGGATCCAACGCGGCTCAGCTCCAAACCCGGAAAGCGGGTCGGAGAAGGAGTGATTTGAGCAAAAAATGGGGTCGAGCTCCCCCCGGAGAGGGGGAGGCAAGAGCACTCCCATCTACAGCTGGGCCTTGATGAACCTCCCCATCCGGTCCATGTCTGCATCCGACATGCTAAAGGTGGACCTCGACAAGACCACCGAGGCAGACCTAGAGTGTCGCCTCTACCTAGACTGGGACCGGGTCCCCTCCTCCCTGGGTCCCGGTGAGAAACAAGGGGACTGGAGCCGAGGAGGTGATCCAGAAGCTCTGGAATGAGAAGCCTGTTTGGCGGGCGGGGCTGAGGAGTCCTCGGCCCGCCGCTTATGGTACTTCCGTTTGGCTTTCCCAGCCTCCCTCTCCTCCGGAGCCGAAGTGGGAGGTTGAGTCCTGACCGGAGGGAGGGAGACAGGGGTGGCTACCACCGGGGGCTGGGTAGCAGCCACATGTACCGTAGGCCGGAGCCGAATCCGGGGGCAAAAGGCCCGCCAGAATCAGCTTAGACCTCCGGTCCTTAAGTGCCCTGGGGTTGAACGCTGCGCAAATCATGCATCCCGAGGAGAGGTGTTCAACCCCAAGGCACCTAACACTGGGTGTGGCCATCCGCCGGTGAAAGCTTATGGCCACACTGTGCATTTTGAAAAGATGGCTTTAGGGGCCTCCAACATAGTATACAGAAAACACTTTGTGTCACCACACACACTACATACCAGCAAGGAAAAATAAACACAAAATAAGTTAAATAAGTCAAACATAGGATACCTAAACACTCGTACACACAAGAAAAGGGAAGAAAAAATGTAAAGTTTCTCACAAAAGTTATCCAACTATCAGGAGCTCGAAATCCAGCTTGAAGCACAGCAAACTAGATCTGAGGTCAGTCAGGGTTGGCAGGGGATTATGGGTAAAGGGAGGAGCTAGGAGCTCGGATCTATGCTGGGGTAGAAGTTGCCAGCTCGGATCCGTATCCCAAAGGTTGCTGACAAATGAAGTTCCTACTTCAGATCACGAGTTACCACCACTGGGTACACTCTTCAAAATCCCAGTCCAAGCACTGGCTTCATTCCAGAGAAATAGAAAACTGCTCCAGTCATCCTTTTGCACAAAGGGGGTGCATCCACAGACCCTGGAAATTAGAGCCATTAGCTTAATCAGCCTTATCTGCAAGGCTATAGAACAAATCATGGACCTTATCAATATAGGAAAACTGCAAATGCTTGACCCCACCCAGCTTGGCTTTGTCAAAGGGAGATGTCTGTTGAACTTTGAGACCATCAAAACCCTAGACAAGGGCAAATCTGTGCACATGGCCCATCTTGCCAAGACCTTTGACAATTCCCCATTAAGGCATCATTGCTAAACTCACCCAGTTGGATATTACCCCATATACTGTCAGGTGGGTTGCAAACTGGCTCACTTAAAACAGGGGACTCCACTGGTTTCAAGTCTGCTAGAGGAGGTGGTGTCCCACAAGGTTCAGTTCTGGGACCGCTAGTGTTTGTAACCTACTTTTCCAAAGTCTAGGCAAAAGGTACAGGTCTGTGGTTTACCAACTTTGCCGAAGTCTGCAAGCTGGAAGCAGTTGGTCCCCAACGACAAACATCCTGCAAGACGGACTAATGATGGGTGCCAGCATCATCCCCTTTGGCAAGGGTAGTGTTCCTGCAAACTACCACATCAGCAATACCTTAAGCACATTCAGTGGAGAGAGATCTGGGCACACAGGTTGACAGCAACCTTTGATCACCAGGTCTCCACGGTGGTAAGGGCATTTTATATTGCTCAAGTAAAGGCATTACCTCCAGGGAAAAAAAAGGTTGACCCCCATCAGGCCCATACAACACCCTCGGTTATATACCTTTTCAAGCTCCTGCAGCAATTTGGAAAGGCCACAAAGGTTAAAGGACCTTAACCTGGTATGGGATATCAGCAGAAAGTACAGTTTTGTACCTACCATAAATGTAGACATCCGATAAATATGCAACTGCAGTCCTGCCCATATGGGTTGTCCTGCCTCAGGCAGCCCTTCAGTCGGCCGGATTCCAAAGTCTGGGTCCGGCGCTGGCTGATGTCGCCTCTTCCCCGACGTCAGAGCGGCTGGGGTATAAAAGCATCAGCAGACGCCATCTTAAGTGTTTCTTGCCCCAGATGCCAGGTGCCCTCCAAAGAAAGCTAAATTTGGTGAATGGATAAAAAATTCCAGACATGCACAACAGTAATAAACAGATACACCATAACAGATATCCCCAGCTAATGGACCCAAAAGGAAAAATGCAGAGGGGTAGGAGGGGGGGAAAACCTGACTGCAGTTGCATATCTATCGGACATCTACATTTATGGTAGGTAAAAAACTGTACTATATCCTTCAAGAATGCAACTGCAGTCCTGCCATATGGGTTAAATACCATAGCCAAGCTGGGGGTGGTAGGATCTAAGAAAGGGATGGTGTAGCTAAAATGCCCTGCAGGACTGCCAAAGCAAAGCCTGCTCGGGATCTGGAGTATAATGGCAGGTGGTAGTGCTTGGTAAATGTATGAATGGAGCTCCATGTAGCAGCCTCTAGAATGTCCTTTGTAGCCACTCCTCTTAGAAAGGCTGTGGATGTGGCTATAGCTCTGGTGGAGTGTGGCCTAATATTGGCTGGCACACCTTTGCCATGGAAAGAGTAACAGAATCTGATGCAGTGTCCAATCCATTTTGAAATTGTTTGGAGATTGCCTTTCCTTGCACTCCAGCAGCATAAGCTACAAACAGCTGGTCAAGACTTTCTGGTGGCCTTTGTTCTGTCCAAGTAGTAGTGTAATTGTCTGTGTATGTCCAAAGTGTGCAGCAGCTTTTCCCCCTTATTTTGAGGGTTGGGGAAGAAGGTAGGCAGGTGAATTGCTTGATTTAGAGACACCCTGGATATCACTTTTGGCATGAAGGATTGGTTCTTAGAGAAACTGTCCTGATGAAAAATGAGAAAGGGAGGTACTGCCATCAGGGCCTGTATCTCCGAGACCCTTCTTGCTGAGGTAACTGCCAACAGGAAAACAGTTTTCCAGGAGAGAAATTGCATTTCTGAAGATGCTGCTGGTTCAAAAGGAGGGAGAGTTAATTTTTCCAAGACGAAATTGAGGTCCCATGCAGGTACTGGTGGCTTTCTGGGAGGTTTGATATTCTTTATCCCTCTTAGAAACTGTCTTAGCAAGGGATGTGAAAACACAGGTGGATCACAGTTGTATTTTGCTGAGATTGCTGAAGCGTGAATTTTTATGGATGAGTATGAGAGGCCACTATGAAACATTTCTGCCAAGTATTCTAATATCTGAGGTATGCTCATTACTGATGCGTCTTGACCCTTGTTGGCATTCCAGATGGTGAATCTCTTCCACTTGGCTGAATAGGCTTTTCTGGTGGAAGGTCTGCGTGCTTCCAGCAAGATTTTTTGTACTTTTTCGGAAAGAGAGATATGGGTGAAAGTCATGGAACCCTCCAAGCTGTCAGCTGCAATGTTTGCAGGTTTTGATGAACAGTCCTGTAATTGTGCTGTGTTAGAAGCAGAGGCCATTGAGGCAAGGGCCACGGTTTGGTGCGAGTTCTGCTCAGTAGCAGTGGATACCAGTGCTGCCTTGGCCAGTCTGGAGCTATCAAAATTCCTTTTGGTTGTTCTGCTTTGATCTTCAGTAACACCTTGGTCAGTAATGGTAGAGGAGGGAATGCATAAATTGTTAGGGAATTCCAGCTGAAGTAGAGGGCATCCGTTCTCCAGGCTAGAGGATGGTGCGTCCTTGAACAGAACTTCTCCAGGTGATGATTGAGGTGAGAAGCAGAGAGATCTATGTCCGGTCTTCACCATGCACTTATTTGAGAAAATGTGTGGATGCAGCATCCATTTGTGCGGATCCAAGAAATTTCTGCTCAGCCTGTCCACCAGAACATTGTCCTTGCCTGGAACAAACTGGGATTGCAAGTGGATGTTCAGTTTCAGGGACTTTTCCCAAAGAGTCATTGTTAGTCTGCAGAGGGGGTAAGAGCGAGTGCCTCCCTGCTTGTTTATATACCACATGACAGCGGTGTTGTCTGTCCTTATTAGCAGATGACCTTGAAGGGATTTTCCGAAGGCCTCGATTGCATGCATCACTGCCAACATCTCTTTTTGATTTATGTGCAGATGCATTTCCCTGGGAGTCCATTGCCCTTGAATGCATCTGTTCTCCATGTGCGCCCCTCATCCATGATCTGAGGCGTCTGTTGTAATGGTTTGACTTGCTAGAGGTTTGTTGAAAGACATGCCCTTGTTTAAATGACTTGCTTGAGCCCACCACAAAAATTCCCTTTGCAGGCATGGAATGAGTGGTATTACGTCTTCTAGATTTTGGCTGTGTTGAGACCATAATCTTTTTAGGTACCATTGTAGCTTTCTCATGTGTAGTCTTGCCAAAGGTACCAGAAGAATGCAAGATGCCATGAACCCCAGGGCCTGCAGGATTTTCCTTGCGGTCAGCTGGGTGAGCTTTGCTTGGCTTTTGAAGTAATCTGGTAAATGTTCTTGTTTCTCCTCTGAGGAAAGCCATTTGTGATTGTGTCCAATTTGGCTCCTAGAAAAATAATCTGTTGGGATGGCAGTAGTCTTGATTTTTGAATGTTGACTGTGTATCCCAAAACCTGTAGTAATTGAATGACATAATCCAAGTTTCTTAACAAGGCTTGTTTGCTGTCTGCTTGTATAAGGCAGTCGTCCAGGTAAGGGTATATTTGAATCCCCTGGAGCCTGCAATGTGCAACTGATGCCAGGCATTTCGTGAATACTCTGGGCGCAGTAGATAAGCCAAACGGCAATGCTGAGAATTGATAATGCTCTGATCCTGCAAGAAATCTGAGGTATATTCTGCAACTGTGTCTGATTGGGACATGCAGGTATGCCTCCTTGAGGTCCAGAGTAACCAGCCAAGACCCCTTGCCCAGCATGGAAGGAGTTGCTGTAAAGTCAGCATTTTGAATTTCGGCACAATGAGAAGTGTTTAGAGCGGACAAATCCAGTATAGGTCTCCATTGCTTTTCTTGGAACAAGGAAGTCTTGAATAGAATCCCTGGCCTTGTTCCTGAGGAGGAACCTTTTCTATTGCTTTCGTTTGTAACAGCTTTGAAACTTGTATGAGTGCCTCTGCCCTTTGATTTTGTGGCAGGTTTGGCATGCCTTGTCTCGTTGGTAAGGTATGGAAGTGGAACCTGTAACCTTGGTCTACTATGTCCAGAATCCATTTGTCCTTGGTTAAAAAGTGCCAGTTCTTTGAGAATAAGGATAATTTTCCGCCTAGAGGTGCTTCTCTTTGAGCCTTGGTCGGCAGAGTGAAAGTCAAGTCATTGTGATTGTCCCTGTGGTGCAGCTGAACTCCCTGCGCCTCTGATTTGGTGGTTGCCATTGGCGGCCCCTGTAGGAGCCTCGGTATTGCCCTCTACCTCGAGCACGCCTGCTTTTTCCCCTTTGAAACTTGTCATTGTCTGGAAAGGACCAATTCTTTGAAGGCCAATTCCTCTGGGTGGCTGAACCTGGAGGAAATCCTTGACTGTCTGTACTGATTTAGCCTTTTCCTCAATAGACTTCATCCTGTGCACTAGCACCAAAAAGCTTCTGTTTTTCCAGAGGTGCATCTAGGAGCTTTACTTTAACATGGTCTGGCAGTGGCTGTTTTCAGCCAAGCATGTCTACGTATAACAGCCCTGTCATAGCTGCCCTACATGAAGCTTCCAATGCATCATAACCACACTGAAGAAAATGATTGCTAACCTGTTGAGTGTTATGAACCAAATCCTGCAATGCCTTTATCTATAGGCTCAGGAGAGGCTAGCTTTTTCTGCAAATCATCCATTAAGTAATCCTGGTACTGAAACATGAAAAAGACAGTTGAGACCTCATGGCAAGGGTGGAAGAGGTATAAACTTTTGCCCCATCTCTCCAGGGACCTTGATTCCCTGTCTGCAGGCAGAGGAAGTAGCCACTCCTTTGGCCCCTGAGAAATAGTTTCTAGATCCACAGAGTGGGCCTTAAAAAGATGCTTATGAGTTTCAGGAGCCCTGTAATACCAGTCTGGCTTGACAGGAGCAGGAGGGAGAGAGTCAGGGAAAGCACTGGAGTCTTGAGTATACATCATCCAAGAGATCCAACACTGGAGGGATAGCTAATGGTCTGTGCTGGGGTAACTTGAGGAAGGTACGTAGCCTTTTCCTGGAGTCAGAAAATTCCTGGCCCTACCACTGAAAATGTTCTCTCATGGTGGAGAACTTCTCCGAAAGAAATATCCTCTGGAGGAGAGGCAGAAGGAATTGATTCCTCAGCATAAGAGTCCTCATAGGCCTGGAAGGATTCTTCCTGGATATCAGAGCTCTGAATCCCTAGAGGCTTCATCTTTAGAGGGTATCTAGTTGCTCTGTCCTAGGCCTTTTATCTGCAGGAGGTGGAGAACCTGTCTGCGTGCGACTGAGAACCTCTGATTAGAGAGATTAGATCTGCAGCTAGGGTCATGATCTGTTTATCAGAAGAAAGGCCCTGGGAAAAAGTTTTAGGAGGATGGGCCTTAGCCTGGCAGCCTTAGCACGTGTGTAGGCCTTGATGGACATGGAGACCGGAGGCCTAGCTGCCCCACGTGCAGGAGTAACTTTATCCACTGGTATGGTGTCAGGTAATTCTAGAGCTTCGGTTTCGGGAGGAAATTCAACAACCGGCACCAGGGAAACCTCCGGGACCGAAGTACGCGGTAAAGCAGTGTCAGCCTGGAGCGGTTGAATTACCGCCTCGGAAGAGGCAGATGCACTCGCGGTAGGCTTAGGCGTGGTATCGGTGGACGACATGGGCCAAGGATGTCGGTCCCAGTCCTTACGCTTTTTGGAAATATGTGCAGTCGGTTGTTCCGACGGCATGATATAAGCGTAATTTTCGCCAAAAGTCTTCGGCAAATTCTGCCCGGCGCCTGAGTGTGCGCTTAAAGCAAGCACAGGCCGAGACGTCGTGGTCTGGGCCCAGGCAGGGAAGGCAGTAAGAGTGGAAGTCCTTATGAGGTATTTGCTTACCACAAGACAAACAATTGTTAACCTTTTCAATTTTTTCTGACATCGGCTGAGGCAAGAAAAAGTTTCCCAACGGGGTACTTAGCTTTTTGATGACTTCGGTAACTGAAAACACAGGAGCTGACTGACCGGCACTTGCCAACTGCTTCGGGCACCGCGCGGCAAGAAAGACTGGAGAAGATGGTGTCGGCTGATGCTTTTATACCCCAGCTGCTCTGACGTCGGGGAAGAGGCGACATCAGCTGGCGCCGGACCCAGACTTTGGAATCCGGCCGACAGAAGGGCTGCCTGAGGCAGGACAACCCATATGGCAGGACTGCAGTTGCATTCTTGAAGGACATCCTGCTGGAGGGATAGATTTCTCCCCCAGAGGCTGCCCCACCTTTGGGAACAGTTCCCCTCTGACCCCATTTAAAAAGCAAACTCTACGACTGGATGGGAAACAGGAATTTTTTTCCTGGGGGTTCCAACTGCGTCCCTCTGACAGGGGCAATAGGTGCAGATTTTCAGTGTCTGCTTTTTAAGACAGACAATCTTAGGAACAAGGGTTTAACTTTGCTAGGCTTGTAAGGGCCCCAGGGCCATTAGTCTAGTAACCTCCTATGATCCTGCATGGGTGCCTGTACCAGCATGCCTGCACATGCTGGACTGAATTCTTCCTGCATGTTGGAGTTCCTGAACTTTTTGGTTGACTGGATACTGGGAAGTCCGACTTGGAACAGAGCCAATTTTTAGCAGCGGGCTGGGGAGAAACTATTCATGTCTTTGGATTACATGTGGGAATGGAATGTGGGTTGGGGTGACTACAGTAATGTGATCAGTGGGCTGCAGGCCTTTCAACCTCTTGGAGAAAAAATCTGGACAAAGCCACAGATAACAGGGGGACAAAGGACCAAAAATAGGGACAATTTTGTTTTTAATTACTGCTCTTACAAACTTAGAAAACTGACAAAAAATAGAAGTTCTGTACTTAAACAGCTCACATGGAATGTTGTGGTATCTCCCCTTTATTCTCCCGGATGGGTTCGGAGCTGACCCTCTGCTCCGACACGGCTGATGGCAAGCTCAAGGTTTGCCAGTAGCTTGAGACCAGCCCCTTATCCCACAATGCACTGCTGGAATTACCTCAGATCTTGTTTGCTGCGAGTATATATACCCTTTTATTTATTTATTTCTACAAGGAAGCACTCCCAAAGGGGAAGTATTGAATAAGCAGGATGGTATCAGCCTCTAAGTCAACTGTCAGCCAGGAGGGGGAGGGAGGGACGTGAGAATAAAGGCGAGATAAACAACTCACATGGAACGTTATGGTGAGTACATAACCTCTTTATGTGAAGTTGTTAAATCTCGCCGTTTATTCTCACTAAGTAGCTTCCCTAGCACCCGCAATCATGGGTGGCTCATGGGAGTATGTTCTTCAGTACCGTAGAACCAAAGGAAGACCTGTCCCTAGAAGCCTCATCTACTTTGTAATGTGTGATAAAGGTATGAGGCTTAGACCAAGTGGCTGCAGCGCAAATATTGTCAATGGGCAATTCAGCTTGAAAAGCAGAAGACAGACTGCTCTGGTAGAATGAGCCTTAGGTTTGTTAATGGCAGGTTTGCATTTTCATAAACAAAGGATATACAATCGGATAACCATTTAGATGCCACTGGATTGCCTTTTCTTGCTTGAGAAGGCTACAAAAAGTTGAAATGATTTTCTAACATCCTTAGTTCTGTCAAGATAAAATCTGAGCCATCTGTGAACATGAGGTTTGTGCAGCATATATTCCAATTAGCTAGAGTGGTTGGGGAAGAAAACTGGTAGTTCAAGGACCTGATTGATATAGAAGAGACTTTCAGTAAAAATGAGGGAGGAAGAATAAGTTAACAGCATAAAGTTTAAATTCCAGGGAGAAAAAGGGAATTGTGATCGGAGGTCTCATATGAAGAAAGCCTTTAAGGAAGGTTTTTGGATAATTTATGGCTCATAATATTTGAGCCACCAAGACCAAGGTGAAAATTTGAGAGCAGCTAACTGCAGCAGCTGCTGCCCCTTCCTTAAAAATTGGTCAAAAATTCCAAAATCGAAGATAGCGGAGCTCGAAAAGGGTCATGTTCTGCACGTTGGTCCAAACTGAGAACCTTTTCCATTTACTGCCATATCATTTCCTGGTAGATGGCTTATGAGAAGACGAGAATGTCTTGTACCTTCTCAAATTGAATGAAGCCTGGCAATTATGGGAAGTGGATTAGCCAGTTTCAGGGACTGCAGAGAAGGATGAAGATCCCCTGACGGGTGCATCAGAAGGTCCGGAACTGGGTCCAGAATCCATGGATCCTCCAGATGAGTGGAGAAACTGAAACCAAATCTGTAGAGGCTAGTAGGGGGCTACGAGTATAACCTTCCTTCCCAGCGATTTTGCTTTCTGTAAAAATCTGGATATCAATTGGAAGGGTGGAAATGCATAAAGGAGACCCGGGGGCCAATCGTGTAAAAGTGCATCTCTTGGGGGATGACCGGGAGGTGGTATCAGGGCAAAGTAGCTTCTGCACTTTGAATAGATGTGGCTGGCAAAAAAGGTTGCAGCAAGGTTGGCCCCATTTGCAGAAAATCAACTCCGCAACCTGTTTGAGACAACTCATGAGGGAGTAATATTGCCCTGCTTAGCTCATCCGCTATGACATTGGATTTCCCCGGGATGTGCGTTGCTAACAGAAAACGCTGGAACAGCCCATTGCCAAACCCTGAGGGCTTCGATAAAAGGGGCAAGACTTGGTTCCACCCTGCTTGTTCAAGTACCAGACTGCTGATGTGTTGTCGGTCTGAATTGCAATAGTCCCTAGAGTCCTGAAAGTACTGCAACGCCAGAAGTACTGCTCTCAACTCTAGAACATTGATGTGCAGATGTGATTCTTGATCTGCCCCATGTGCCTTGGGCAGTCTTTCCCTGAAAATGCACCCCCACCCTATCAGGGAAGCATCTGTGGTTACAGTGGCTACTGGGGGGGGGGGGGGGGAGACAAAGGGTCTCCCTATTGTGACATGAAGTCAACCACCAAAGGTCTCCTGCAAAAATCAGTGAATTATGTGGTGCATTGGTAGTTTAATATCCTCTGGAAATGATGCTTTGTACCAAAGTATCCGATGTTATGTTTAGCCAAGCTTCTGGGTAAACAGACAAGCAACCCCCGACTGCCTCCAGAGGCAAACAGTTGGGCCCCCTTTCCTGGGCACTGATAGGATGGACCGGAAAACTGACAGCTGTCACACTGTTGCTGCAGACCCCCCTCTGCCACTGGAGCAGCATCTCCATTATAACCCCCTCTGCCTCTAGAGGGGGTTTACCATGCGTGTCCTGAAAGGCTGCCAGAGTTTTTCGGAACCACCCCCCCCCCCCACCCCAAGGCCCTTGGGGTAGGGCCGAGTAGGAGTGGAAAAACAGACCCCAACAGCAGAAGTCTTTCCTGCTCACGCCTGGTTAAAGTTTTTTACTTTGGGCCCCAACAGTGATGAACCATCGAATGGGGTATTAAAGGAATACTTGTAGGCCTCCACAAATGGAGAGATGCATCAAGGCTAGTCTGCGAAGAGCAATGCCCAAACTAGCGGCTCTACTCGAATCAGCTGCATAGGATGAGAAGCATGGACGAGTTCACTACAGTGTAGGGTAGAGAGCTGGGCATGGACTTGTCGGCCACTCCTGCAGCTACTGTACCATGGAGCATCTCCTAGCTCTTTCAGATCTCTGTAGTCTTGTAAAATGGTTCAAGTAGTTCAGTGATCAGAGAAAAAAAGTCACTGAACTAAACATGTGCTTCCCATATCTATCCATAACCCTAGAATCTGTTAGGGGGATGGATAGAAGTCTCAGATACTTCCTTTTTGGTGGCTGCAACCACCACCATGGCATCCACAGGCACTCCTTTGTCAAAAGGCTCGTCCCTCGTAAACCCAATAAATTCATATCTGCCCCAGTGGATAAGTTCCATGGCCTCCAGCGACTCCCATGCCTTAAGAGATCAGTTCCATGAGCTCGTCGTAAGGCAGACACCCCCAAGAACTGGAAGGTTGAGACCCAAAAGCCTTCAAGAGCACAGACTCATCCTCAGTAGGGGGTCTTGGACTGTCTAGTATCTCTGCAAAGGAGATATCCTCAGAGGGGGACTGTTCCGACTCATCCAGGCCCCTGTCAAATGACAAAGATTCCTGTGGGGAGTTTTAAGTGCCTCCTCTTGCAGTCTCTTCCTGGGCACCTCCTCAGTGGTAAAAGAGCAGAGGACACTGTGGGGGTACTAGAGGCAGAGTCTCTACGCTTAAGAGGGGTCGGTAGATGCAGAAGTAGACACAGGAGCTTGAGGGGAGAGGGAAAGCTGAACCGATGCGGATGTTTTTGGAGACAAAACTCTCCTTATAGCATCGAAGGCACCATAGCTCCAACTAGGAGTGGACGGACCCGAGTACTGTCCAATCCTCCCACACAGAAACCCTGGGCTCAGAGCCTGAGGCAGGAGCAGAGCTCATCTGAGCCGAAGCCCAGAGAGAAAGTCAGAACTGACAAGTCGGTGCAACTATCCTCCCCGGACCCGATTTGGAGAGCTTCGGCTCCTAGAGCCCTCTGTTGGCACCAAGGACAAACGGGAGAGCGTCTGCTCCTAGAGCCCTCTGTCAGCACCAAGGACATCAGACTAGATTGAGCAGATAACCCCGGTGCGGGTATCTGCTCCAAGGATTCAACCACCATCTGTTCAACTTCCTACGGCTCAGAGAGTCCAGTACTGCTTAGAGGAGTAGACAAGTCTGGTTCCATGATCTTCAGTACTAACAAGCTGGTCGGGGCCGAGAACAATTTGGCAAGTCCTGGTGCCTGTAAGAGCTTCTGCACGAGCTGATCCATGTTAAAGGACTTAAGCAAGTGCATCGAAGGCGCAGACTGGAGCAGAGGTGAAAGAACTTTAGACACCGGCTCCAATATATAAAAAATATAATACACACTTGGTTAATTTGTTACTAAAATGGTCTGAGCTAGCTGGATCTGATCTCTTTTGCCACAGCAAACTAGATCTGAGGTAATTCCAGCAGTGAATTGTGGGAAGGGGCTGTCCTCGAACTACTGGCAAACCTTAAGCTTGCTATCGGCCGCGTCGGAGCTGAGGTTCTGCTCCATACCCATCAGTGAGAATAAACTGCAAGATTTAACTTCACAGGTTTTCCATTACCATGAATTTTGTGAAGGATATGAAGTCTAAGTCAAATGCCTGTCATTTTCTGACTTTCATCCTCAGTTTGCCAGTTACTTGCCAGAAACTTGCCAGAAATGGGAAAATTAACAGACTAACAGACCAAAAATGTGAACAGGTGAAGGGTATGGTGGGCTGGTATGGAAAACACTACCATGGTAAGGATTTTAATTTACCACAGTAGCAGAGTTAGACTTAATAGCAGTGAGTTTTAGTACTGGTATTGTATGCAGACTCTTGGTCAAACATTCAAAGTTTTACAGCTTTTCCACTGTGAACCTTATTCACTTGTGTAGTTGCCAGGACCTAAACTGCCACTTTTGCAAAAGATGGTGTCCACAAAGACCCAAACTGCCACTTTTGCAAGTCTCCACAAAGACCTAAACTGCCACTTTTGCAAAAGTATCCACAAAGAAAGGGGAATGAGAAGCAGAGGGACAAAGCACCATGAGAGAGACTTATTTAGCAACCAAAACACTGCAGATGCCAGCTAGAGGAGGTTGCAGTTGATGGGCCAATCCCTATTAAAACCATCTTACCAAAAGCCCAAATGAGAAGGGGCGAAGGAGTCACTCAAGATACAAGGCAGAGGCAGGTGTAACAGCAGACTTAGGATCATAGCTGGGAAAGGGTACACTATGAAACGTACTAAACAGGCTGGATCACAACCCTTACTAAACAGGCTGGTATCACAACCCTTAGCTCAGCAAAGACATCAGCTGCAAGAACAGTACAACAGCATGCCATGACTAATGTAGTTCCCCAAGTGGCAAGGGTCCACAAACAACTGACCCACGTCAGGGGGTAGACATTTGAAACCAGACTGAAGACCATGCAGAACAAAGCTGCTCAGGTAGGAATGTGATCACAAGTTGATCTGTTAGAGCACATTACACGTTGCAGGAAAATATGTTTTGCTACTACAGGTAGCACATACTTAAAGCTGACTAGACTGCTTACCCATGTTCCAGTAAATCTTAAATGGTCCAGAAAAGACTGTAGTGCATCCTTAGGAGATGCAGAAGGTGTTTCTGAAGCCCAAGTAAGCTAGTCAGGCCAATCCAACTTTGCAGTCAAGTAGTTTTGCCCATTCTCCAGAAGAGCCAGGCAAGTTTTTTTTCCCCTCCCCAAACAATGCAGTGCACTCTACTCACTGGACTGCCTGTACTCTTACCAATACACAAGGTGTACTCTGCAACAATGGCCTCACTGAAAGTATTACATGGCTAACAAGGAGCTCAATTCCATGACTAGATCGGTTCCTAGCTCCTTAAATCAGGTCACCTGCAGTGGCAGGAATACCAGCTTTTCAAAAATGACTATGCTACAACACTGAAGGATAGTAAATTCAGTGCCAGCTACATGCAGTGTCCAACTGAGTAACTGTTCTATCTGAGTGAGAACACTGCTGTCCAGTTTGTAATCAGCAAACTGCAAGCAAGAGTGAGCCGAAAGCCAAACCCTGCAGCTACCCACAGGTAACAACTGCCGAGGAAGGTATCTATTTTCTCACCAGTGGCCTACACAAGGCACTGCTCAATTCCTTTATGGGAAAAGTTTTCCTTTATGGGAAAAGTTGAAAATTAGGTTTCATTTAAAGCACTAAAGTCTGCTTTAACATGGCTGCATTTCACCTTTTTATATGTAGATTCAAGAGAAAGAAAATTTCAGGAACCCACAGCACATATCAATATTCTTCACTGAATACTAACAGAATGTAGTACATGAAGGGGTCAACTTCACCTTCTCATGTTAAAAATATTGAATGGCAATGTCGTACATGCCATGCATCGAAAGTGTTGTGGGATCATGGTACAGTGGGGAGAAAATTGCTCTTTCCTCACTGTAGTGTGATCGGAGTTGGTATATATAATTAGTGGGGGGTGCAGCCACCCACAAGAACAGTTTCGATGTACGGCATTTTCCATGTTCATGCCATTCGATATGGTCATCTTTCGCCAAGATAACAGATGCTACATGAAGTAGCAACAGGCGTGGGAACCAAGGCGTACTAAGACGCATGCAGAAATTTACAGAGTTTTGGTAAAAGACTTCAGTGACTTAATTTAGTTCAGAGTAATATGCAAAAAGTCATTGCAGTGCAGTCCTCAGAATCTCGGTACAGAAATAGTCAAATATCAAGCATTCCAGATATCCAGCATTCCTGATTATGCTTTTCAGGAGAGTGCACAAGCTGTGAACATCATAATTCAGTCTATTTCAGCTCATCAGCACTGTTATTGGCGACTAAGATTTGACAGTACAGAATTTATGGACAGTATACAGAGTGAAGATCAGAACATTATACTTTGTCTTACCAGGAAAGTCTGACTGGTAATAGCCACTTTCAGAGGCCCAGTGAGAAAGCGTCCCATTTGCTTACATGAGCTCCGTTAACGCACAGTAGTTACATTTCTATTTACATTTATACAGAGTTACACTTGCACAGTTCGTTACTTATACATTAAGATTTTACAGAGGTGGAAGTTAAAGGGAAAGCTCACATGCAAATTAGTGGATCGTACAGACAGTTGTGTATAAAAATCGTTGCGTTATTTCAGTGAGGTTGAGAGTGCTGTTTAAACAGTAGAAGGCAAACACAATCTTAAACTTGAGCATGTGCAGGACCAGAATTGGTTAAGATGTTTAACCATGGTTTTAAAACTATGGAGTTTGAGAATTGTGTGTGTGGATACTATTAAACGATTTAACATACTGGGAGTACAGCAAGTCTCCTGCAATATTTGACTTGAAAGCAATAAGATCTAGAGCAGAGGTCCCTTCCTGGACAGTATGGCAGTAAGTTTAGTGCAGAGCATTTTTCTGGATGAAAAATGTGTGTACTGCAGTTAAGTTGCAAATATGTTAAGGCTCAAGCCAGTGACAGTGGTGGTTTCTGCAAGGGAGATTGATGGCAAATTTTAGCTATTTTATTGTAGCAAGAGTCAAGTTTATCAGCACTGTTGCTGCAAACAATGATATCCAAACCAAATCTCATCTACCTCTCCTGTACACATTCTTAAGCTAGTGTTTGCAGACTTGTTCTGAAAGTTGCAAGATTTGGAAATTGAAGGAAAGACTGGTACCAGTTTGTCCCAGCTGTGCGTAGTTAACAGATTCACTCATTCCAGTTTCGTCATTTCCAGTATCTCAAATCCTTAAATTCTTAGACAGTATCAAGAGCCAGTTATACCCTTCTACTTCATTTAATGCAGTTGGAAGCATACCCTCCCCTTGACAAATACTGGCGAGGTTGTGCTTTAGTGTCCCTCCAGGACTCTGGACACCCACCCCTACTTGGACCTACTCGACTCCATCAAGGTACCCCCCCCCCCCCCCCAACACCCTGATCCTTGGTGACTTCAGCTACCCCACCATAGACTGGGTGAACTATTCCTGCACTAATGCATTCACCCAACAATTCATTGACTTCATCAATTCTAACACACCGGACCAGCTGGTTTCATCCCACACAAGGGGAGATTACATTCTAGACTTGGTTCTCACCAACAAGGGTGATGGCTGCACCACACCCATAGCAAGTTTTTCCCTGGTGAGATCAGATCTGTTGCATTCAAAGTTTCTATCCTGCACCCCCCCCCCCCCAGCCATAACCAGGCTTAAACACCTCAAACGCTGACTAAAACAGCCTAAGGGAGGTCATCAGTAGCTTCACCCCCCCCCCCCCAGAGGATGCAAACTATGCTGAACAGCACACCCAATTCGTATACAAGCACCTGTACAACTGCATGGCCTCCGCCTACCCAACTGAACTAAAACCTGCTCAAGGAAACAAACCTATCTGGTGAACATCCTCCCAAGACTAATAAAAGGAAAAAAAAACTGTTGTCCGAGGGTAAAAGCACATTCCTAAATTGGAAAAACTCCTTTAATCTCAATAAGCAAATTAGATCACTAGTGAAAACCGCCAAAGCCAGTTAAGAATCAAAACTCGCCTCCGAAACAAAGGGAGACCACAAAGCCTTAGTCAGGAACCTCCACAGCAAAGCCCAGGTTTGTTCCTAATTGGTACTTAACAGTACCACTTACTGATCCTGTTGACTTGGGTGCAGTACAAACTTCACCACCCATCCCCCACAAAGGACCATTGAACATCCTGATAATTGTCCCAGACCTCACATCTCTGTAGATCCAAGTGTTAAAGGCCCTATCCAAGGAAAAACTTCCATGGGAACCTGATGGTGCTGAATACAGCCTGGGATACTGTCTTCAGCAAGAACTAGCTTTGCCATTGAGCACCCTATTCAACCACAGCTTAAGGACCTGCTTCATTCCAGCAGCGTGGAGAACTGCCACCGTCATCATTGCACAAAGGTGATGCTACTACTGACCCTGGAAACATCGTCCCATTAGCTTGACAAGTCGGATAAGTAAATCCATAGAGCATATTATGGATTTTATAAACAAGGATATGGATCTTATAAACAAGGATATAGGCAATCTCCAAGAACTTAACCCTACCCAGCTCGGACTTGTCAAGGGCAGATCTTGCCTGCTGAACCTGGTTGACAGGGACTGTCACCAAGGGCCTGAAAGATGAGTACATACAGCTTACCATGACTTGGCCAAAGCCTTTGATATAATCCCCCACTCTGGCATCTAAAAGCAGACAACCCGGTGCAAATCCCTACCTCATCAGGTGGGTGGCCAACTGGCTCATCAATAGGACCCACAAGGTCAAAATAGGCACCTCCACTTCTAACAGACCAGTCACTAGTGGGGTTTCCCAGGGATCTGTCCTGCAACCCCTACTGTTTGGCATCTACTTCAGAGGTACAGGCAAAGAAAGCCTGTGGCTGAACAAGTTTGAGGATGACTAAGTCGGGTGCAGTCAGACTCTCCAAATGATGTTAACATACAAGAGATTCAGTAACAAATAACCGGTGCCAGTCATGGCCTTAAGTTAATCATACCATTTGGCAAAAACATTACTCCTAATTACCACATAAAACCGCAACCCCCTAAGCACACAGCCTGTGGTGACCATTCTCAAATTCAACTGTCATGTAGTGACAGTTGTCCGAAAAGTCTTTGGTTCATCTAAGTAAAGGGATTGCATCCAAAAAAGCTACCTCTACTCCCTCATTAGGCCAATAATAGGAGTACAGCACTCAGTTTGGTATGTACCTCTCCAAAACACCTGTACCAACTGAAAAGGCCACAGAAACCTCAAAGACTATGACCAACACCTGTCATCTGCAGACAGGCTAAGATCATTAACCACTCTACTTGGTATGGTACAGATTTGCCTCTGATCACTGCTGCGCAATCTTGGACCCTGCCCTACTTGAGATGCTTCATATCCAAGCCTAACTTCACGCATTACCAGTTTTGAAAGGCCTAAATCTAATGTGACATTAACAAAACCTGCTGCAGAGATGGGCGTCTCCTAGAGGCTGCTCAGTCTCCAAAACAGACTTTCCATACACAGTACCTCACTTACCCTCTTCAAGCACAACCTTGACAAGTGGATGGGGAAACTACAAATGTTCCAGGGCTTCCACCCGTGTCCCTCAGATGGGAGCAACAGGTGCTGAATGAGGTTTCTTTTTGGGTATAAACTCTTGGCTAGACTTGTGGGCCCCAGGGCCATTAGCCTAGTAACCTATGATCCTACACCCAAGCACATCATTTATTATGGAAAATGCTCGATAGCTTTAAGGAAAGATTACAGGGGCCAGGGGGTGAACAGACAAGACATGTTATATTGGAGTTTTGACTGTTCCAGGAATAGTTAAAAGCATTAGAGCAATGAAGAGATTTACATCCCATAGAGTTGGACAGCATTTGGTCAGTAAGATGCACTGCTATGCGGTTGCAGGTGGACTGGAGGGGCAGTGAGGCATCAATTACATGGCAGTTGGAGCTACTGACGTAGTCTTCCCCCTTTAAGGGTGGGCCGAGCTGCTTTTCACCAAAACACTTGGACAGGAACACCCCTACCAGTCCCACAGGATAGGAAGTGGAAGGCGTACACCCTAGAAATGTGTGGAGATGCAAGCCCAATCTTCAAAATGGGCTTTACAGACTGCTCCAAGATGCCTTCCATAAGCAAGGCATGACATGTAGAGCTAAAGGTCATTTGCTGTTAATTTACCTACAAAGGCAGTGGGCAGGGGTGGGGTCAGCACAAGTTTGTTGGAGACACCCATGTACTACTTGGAATAAAGGTAATCACATTTTAAAGCAGAATGCTGCCTGACCACTCTAACAGGGGTACTGACTTAGAAAATTTAAATTTATTTATAAAGTCAGGGTGCCTTCGAAGTGGTAAGATCTGTAAGTGTCCCATCATTCTGCACCCCCTTCAGGATGGGATCTCCTACAATCCATCCCTACACTAAACTCAGAATAGGCCTTGGTATTCTTTAAAGTTTTGACAAGTCCCTTATTTTGGGCTCAAAGTCCCTTATTTTGGGCTCAAAGTCAGTGATAGTAACTGGTTTATCCCACTGAAGTAGCCTGCATTGGACAGATTAACCGTTGTGGCACCAGCTGCTCTGAGAACTTAAGGGTTTGAAAATCCCAAAAACTCCTGTATTGCTGAAAAGGTGAATCTCAGACATGTACGTTTGTGGTATAACAGGCGTGTGCGCGCACACACAGACAAGTTGGGTTGGCCACACCCTGGCATTAAAAAGGGGATGAAGTGGCAAGTTGCTGCTTCAAGAAGAGTCCAAAGCCATAGATAAGCAAAGGCCTTGGTACAGTCTTAAACCTGCTTGGAAATAGTTTTGTTGTGGTGGGAACAAATGCCAGCCTGAAACAACCAACTGGAAATGGTCTGCTTTGACATAAGTTGCCCATTCTAACCTTAAATGAACAGGTCAGAATTTCTGAAAGACTGTTCTCTCTAGTAACAAAGCTGTCCATCCTAGGAATTAGTAACCCTTTTTGGGGTTCTGGAAAGGAATCAGACGAGAGGCTCCCAGAACACTCAAACACTTCATAATTTATTATAGTTAGTGCTTTTGCTGGGGTTAGTACTCCAGCTTCTTCAGACTAAAAAATTACATACTTTCAGCAAGTTTAAAAACCCCACTTAAAAATCATACCCAATAAAAATCGAAAATCATTGACGTCACTAATAAAAACTTAGCTTAAAAGCTAGTTATAACACTAGTCATTCATAACCAAAATACAACAACCTCACTATAGTGGAATACAACTCCAATAGGTGTACAACTTTTATAAATGTGTAACCCTAGTGCAATGTATTGTCAAAATAGTTACCATGTTGCACATGAACAAACTTTACTCATTTGTTTTGGAAAGCTTGTGTGCAATAATGAAACTAGTTAGGATGCTTTAGGAATTTACTGTCAATGTTTTCACTTTCATCTTGGTTGAGAATATTTATATACGTTCTTGAATTAGTTCTCCCCTTCGATTCTCAGCTAGAGTGCAAGGAGTGCCTTGTGTGTGGAGTTTGCATGTCCTCCCCGCAGTTGGGTGGGCATTCGAAAGACATGCGTAAATGGGCATGCCTTCGCTGAAGGTTGAACGTTGAATTAGCACCTTGGCGTTTGTGAAAATCCACTGCCAATCATTAGTGGACCGGAGTTCTGCTGTGGCGACCCATAACCGGGAAAAGCTGAAAGACATACATTGAATTAGTATCAGTTCGCTATATGACTAATGGTAACTATTTGACATTAATACGTTGTTGCACTAGGGCTACACATTTATACAAGTTGTACACCTATTGGAGTTGTATTCCATTAGTGAGGTTGTTGTATTTTGGTTATGAATGACTAGTGTTATATGGTTATGAATGACTAGTGTTATAACTAGCTTTTAAACTTTAAAATGACACTTTTTTAGTGACATCAATGTTAGATTTTTTAAACTTGCTGAAAGTTTATGCAATTTAGTCTGAAGCTGGAGTACTAACCCCAGTGAAAGCGCTAACTAATTACGAAGTGTTTGAGTGTTCTGGGAGCCTCTTGTCTGTTGATTACTTTGGTTTTGTCATTAGTAATGATTCTGGAAAGGAAACAAGGAGATAGATCAGACATAAAAGGATTCAAGTAGTACCAGTTTACCTAAGCCACTAAGAATCCTCCCCATAAGAGACTGCAACTTTGATACTGTTCCTGCAGAACAGAGAACAATCAGGAAGTTTTCCATGCTAAGAAATTCAGCCAGATGTAGCAAGTGTTAGCATTGCCAAAACAAATCACAAGGAAGAGCCAAGAGGCTTTTTATGCACATCTCCACTGAAACAATTCACATGCAAATGCATGGAGGGATCCATGGGCAGGTGCATTGAAATGGCAGGCAAATGAACAGTAGGGCACTGCATACAATAGCAACTCAGTGAGACCAGAGAAGCACTAGCCCAGAGTGGGTGCCGGTTCTTTTCTTGGCACCAACTAGAAAACTTTTCCATTTACTAATATGCAGTGTTCTAGTAGCAGGCTTTGCCTCCATTAATACCTGTTGCATGTCTGCATAACATGCCTAAAATGGATCTTAAGACCCCACCAGCCAGTGGCTGTAGTTTAGGGTCAGGATATGTCAACTTCCAAGAGATGCCAGTATTGCCACTCTTGGGTGGGGCATGCTTCCTCACATGCCCCCCAACCTATGTACATCTCTGGCTGGGGCATGCTTCCTCACATGCCAAACTATGTACATCTGGCTAAGTATGCTGCACTATCCTCCACAGCTTACCCTGGGTGAGCCAAGCTGCCTCCCCACAGGATGGGACAGAATTAATGCTGCTCGGTCCTATCCTCCAACTCCCTTGGCCACCAACTTAAGACAGTCTGGGCCACAGCTAGGGCTTTTGCCTGCTCATAGGACAATTCAAAGACTAAGTTACTAAAGCCTACAACTCTACCTCCATTTTTACATGGGGTTGGTGTCAGCTGTTGCCATCTCTATACAATGCCACTCCTACTTTACTTTTGACACTCGTGTCTGACTGTAGCAGGTTTTTTCAATCCCATCCATTTTGCTGGACATTTTCCTCTTGCTTCTTCCTGTCCATCCCAAACCTTCACTAGATTCTTTCCTGCACATGTGCCTGATGCACAGTAGTCTTCTTTGACCACTTCTACAACTGTGGCTACTTGCTTCCGTCTTGATGTCCTCATTTCTTAGTCTATCCCAAACGGTGCCCGAGACAGGTGGTAGGTTTGACCTAGTCTACAACAGGAGATACTTTAAGAAATGAAGACATCGGGACAGAATCAAAAGTCTATCCTACATTGTGCATCCTACCACCTGTCTCTGGCACCCATCACCTCTAGCTTCAACTACTCTACCATTATTGCCCAGGTTTCCATACCCTACAGTAGCACTGGTCACACCTTGCTTTCCAGCTTTTGGCATTCTATCATACACAACCCCCGACACTTGGCTGCAGCACCTCCAATTCTAGCCTTGACGTACTCCTGCAGACTTCCTTAAAACCACCCCTCCAGATACCTGAAGCTGTTAACCTGTTCCACCATCTTCCTTTCTCAGCTTCTTCCTGAGAAACACTGACGCAGTTTCAATTCTTTTCCAGATAGTAAAGAAAGCAAAAACAAAGGCAATAGCTGTAAATGATACACCTTCACATGAATTGATTCATCAATATCCATATTTATGGAGACATAGTGAAGAATTAGAAGTATAGATTAAAAAAAGGATAGTTATGACACAGAAGGCTATGGGGAGACTAAAGAGAATACAAAAAAATTGAGGTTGGAAGCTCAGTTACATGGATAGGAAGATAAAGCAGTTAAAGGGTTTTAGTCATTTTAGTTTTACACAGGTCAAAGATTTTATCTGGAAGGTACAGGACAAATTGGGATCACCAATTTTAAAGGGGTATTTCAGAGATGCAGTTAAGGCTCCTATATGTAGCACAAGCAGAAAACTAATTCAAAGTGGAAAGGGATGAAATGGAAGTTAAAGGAAAGACTGGGATTTTTGATGCAGATCCTTGAGAATAGCCATAGGAATGACTGCAATTAGAATTAGAGGGGGCTGGAATTTATTGGAGAAAACTGGCAAAAGAACTAAGGTACTGAGAGCAAGGGTCTACATTAGAACACCGAAGTTTCAAAACTTCGAATGTTCTAATATTGAACAGTATTAAACAAAAGTTGAAAACCTCGAACATACAGAACTTTTAGTTATGTACTCACCATAACTTCAGATGTTTGGGATCCATCTCGCCTACATTCTGACTGATGGGTTCGGAGCCGATCCCTCGGCTCCGACTCGGCACGCTTATGCCAAAGAGCGAAGTCTTATTGGCTGAGCTTATTATATCCCAGGATGCACCACTACCAGTCCCCCAGATCTAGTTTGTCCGCATACATGCACACATGCACGCACTGATTATATAACATCGTCAGATGAAACAAGATAAAAACAGTAGAACTCAAACCGTTCACTCTTCTGATCTCCAAGGCAGGGGGAAGGAGGGTGGGTATTAGGAATGTAGGCGAGATGGATCCCAAACATCTGAAGTTATGGTGAGTACATAACTAAAAGATGTTATGTGATCCTATCTCGCCTACATTCTGACTGATGGGACAGCGTCCCTAGCACCTGAATCCTGGGTGGCTCACTGAAAAACACTCCTGAGTACCGTGGAACCAAATGATGCTCGCCCTTTAGATGCCACATCCAATTTATAGTGGGAAATGAAAGTGTGCGGATTGGACCAAGTAGCCGCAGCACAAATCTCCGAGATAGCGAGCTTGGAATGAAAAGCTATAGAAGTCGCCATAGCTCTGGTAGAGTGAGCTTTGATTGATGTTGTAAGTTGCTTATTCGAAGAAGAATAAGCCTGAGTTATACAATCTCTAATCCATTTGGAGATAGTAGCTTTTGTGATGGTTTTACCCAATTTATTGTCTGAGAAGGACACAAACTGGTCTGACTTACGGATTTGCTGAGTCCTGTCTAAATAGAAGCGCAATTGCCTGTGAACATCCAATTTATGGAGAGTGTATTCTGCTTCATTGGAGAATTTCGGGAAGAAAACTGGTAGCTCTAGAGATTGTTGGAGACAGAGATTAGAACAGACCTTTGGGACAAAGGATGGATTAGGCCTAAGTGATACTCTATCCTTGTGAAAAATCAAATACGGTGGTTTGATAGACAGGGCTTGAAGCTCTGAAACTCTTCTTGCAGAAGTAATTGCAACTAAGAAGGCAGTTTTCCAAGACAGATATTTTAACTCACATGTAGCAGCCGGTTCGAAAGGGGAAGATGTTAATGCACGAAGCACCAAATCAAGATCCCACGGAGGCGCAGGATGAAAAACTGGGGGTCTTAACAGGCCCGCACCTTTAATGAAAGTTTTGCATAGTCTGCTGCTCATCAATGGAGGATCCATGGATTCGTAGAATTTAGAGATAGCCGCTAGTTGGACTTTAATAGTAGAGACAGAAGATCCTTGATTAAACAGGGATGTTAAGAACTTCAAAACCTCTGGGATTGGAGCAGTGATAGGGTCTAAGCCCCTGAATTGAGCCCAGATAGCAAACCTCTTCCACTTACTGAGGTACAATTTCTTAGTGGTGGGTTTGTGGGCCGAAGATAAAATGTGAATAACTTCCGGGTCTAATGTGTGACTTCTGACTAAAGTCGGAAGTGGAGGAGCCAAGCTGTCAACTTCAAGGAGTGAAGGGACTGGTGCTGTCATCCCGACTGATGAATTAGCAGATCCGGAGTTAGATCTAAAGTCCAAGGATCGTCCACCGCATGTTTCTTCAGGTAGGGAAACCATACCTGACGAGGCCAGTATGGAGCAATCAGTATCATTGTGGACCCCAATTGAGAAGCTTTTTGAATGACTTTGGAGAGAAGTGGAATCGGAGGAAAGGCATAAAGTAGCCCTGTTGGCCAAGGCTGTGCTAGAGCATCCATAGCTGCTTCCCCCTGATGTGGAGTCAAGGAGAAGAACCTTTTGCACTTTGTGTTTAGTGGTGTTGCAAACAGGTCGCAGCACGGCGTCCCCCATCTCCTGAAAACCTGAGCTGCTACTGTTTCGTTTAGGGACCACTCGTGAGGAGAGAGAATTGTCCTGCTTAATCTGTCTGCCAATATATTTGATTTCCCCGGAATGTGGGTCGCTACCAAGAAACGGCTGGTAGCTACCGCCCATTCCCACACCCTCATGGCCTCTCTGCAAAGGGGGTAAGATCTGGTCCCTCCTTGTTTGTTTAGATACCAGACCACTGACATGTTGTCTGTGTGGATGGCGATTATGCCCTGAGGGAGAAACTTGTGTAAGGCCTGTAGGGACAGAAGTACAGCCCTCATCTCCAATACATTGATGTGGAGAAAAGTTTCGCCTGGAAGCCAGGAGCCCTGAACTAACCTGCCCAGACAATGCCCCCCCCCACCCTGTCTGGGAGGCATCTGTCGTCAGGGTGACCACTGGAGAGGGAATAACAAAAGGACTTCCTTGATTTAGATTGGATGTCTGAAGCCACCAGCGAAGGTCCCGTTTGCATGTTTCTGTAATCATAATGGGATGATTGAGGGGAAGGTCCTGAAAGGACCATTGAGTCGACAATAGCCACTGAAGAATCCTCATGTGCAATCTTGCCAGAGGAACTAGAACCACCGTGGCAGACATCGAACCTAAAACTTGTAGGACCATCCTGGCTGGGGCCTTGGACCTTGAAATCAGGGCTTGAACTTGGCCTTGTAAAGTTTGGATCCTTTCGGTAGGAAGAAAAACGCGCATCAATTTTGAGTCTATCTCTGCTCCTATGAACCTTATGCGCTGAGAGGGCAGCAAGACAGACTGACCAATTGAATAATTCCCAGGGTAGCACCCAGGGAGATGGTGGCTTTGAGGTTGTCCATTAGTAGATGCCTGGTGGTGGCAGTCAGGAGCCAGTCGTCCAGATAGGGAAACACTTGGAATCCAAGACTCCTCAGGTGAGCAGTCACTACTGCCAAACACTTGGTGAACACCCTGGGGGCTGTGGTGAGACCAAAGGGCAGTGCACAAAATTGGAAATGACTGTCTCCCAGGCTGAAGCGCAGATATCTCCTGGACGCCTGATGTATCGGTATGTGATAATAGGCGTCCTTGAGGTCTATGGAGCACATCCAAACATCCTTCTCCAACAATGGGAGAATGGATTGTAACGTGACCATTCGGAATTTGGATTTCGTGACGGATTGGTTTAGTCTGCTGAGATCCAATATTGGTCTCCGGTCCCCTGTCTTTTTTGGCACTAAAAAGAACCTAGAGTAATTTCCGGATCCGATCTGGTCTGTGGGGACCGGTTGGATGACTCCTTTTTCTAGCAGCTTTAAAGCTTCTGCGGCTGCAATTTCCCTTTGACTGGGTGGTGGGTCCAGGATTTTTTTGGACGGTGGGGGTGAGTATGTGAAGGGGATGGTGTAACCTCCGGCAATGATCCGAAGCACCCATCTGTCCTGAGTGATTGACTCCCAGGCTTTTAGGTGCTTGGCAAAACGGCACCCGACTGGCTCCGGAGCAGCACAGCCGGGCAATCCCTCATGAGGTGTGGGAGGCTGAAGAGCCAAGAAAGGACTCTGTCTCCAGAACTGCGGGGCACTCTGCCGCCTCTGGGACGGCGTCTCCCAGAAAAATTTCCCCGTCCTCTGCCTCTGGAAGGGGAATCTTCCTGCTGTTGAGGAAAAAACTTACGTGATTTACGGAACCACATCTTCCCTCCTCCTTTAGCCTTGGGATAAGGCCAAAAGGGAGTGGAATAACGGGCACCTACGGCAGATAAAGTTTTTCCCTCTTGCTCACAGCGGGTAAGGGTGTCTTTAACCTTAGGTCCAAACAAAGAGGACCCATCAAAGGGAGCGTCGGCGAAGGAAGACTTGAAGGCCTCCGCAAACTGACACAAGCGGAGCCAGGCTTGTCTCTGTAGTGCCTCGCCTGTGCCAGCCATGTTACTCCCCCCTTCGGCCGCATATGAAATGAGTCTCATGGACGAGTTAGAAATTGAAGTAAGGATAGCCAACTGAGAGCTAACCGACTGGGCTAGCTGCTCAGGTAGGTTACCGAGAGGGAATCTGACAGCTCCTTGACCAGATCCCTCTGAAGCCTGGTAAATGTGCCAAATAATTCAGGGACCTTAAAGTAAAGGCCGCTGAAGTCAGGGTGCGCTTCCGCACGTCCATGCTCCTAGACTCCTTATTAGGAGAATGGACGGACGCTGAAGCCTCTGCCACGTCCTGTTGTGTAGCAGATGCCACCACCATGGCATCTACAGCCACGCCTTTAGTCGGGAACTCCTTCTCGGGTGGGGCAGACAAAAATTTGTTAGGACGAGAAGGGACTGGTTCCACGGTATCTGGATGTTCCCACACCCTCCGACAAACTAAATCCAGGAGCTCGTCGAAGGGCGGAGACACCCAGGAGGCGGAGGGCTGAGCCCCAAAGGCCTTGAGGAGCACTGACTCATCAGCAGAGGGGGGTTTGGATATCCAGCCGCCTCGTTGTTTGAGGATCTCTAAGATGTCTGCAAATGACATCATCCGAGGACGACTTCGGGGACCCCTCTGCATCATCAAGATCAGTGTCCGATGTAATAGACTCGGGGGAGTCCACGTGCTTCCTCTTGCACGATCTCTTCCTTGGGGGTTCCTCTGAAGACAACTCAAGAACCCTCAGGAGGAGGGAACCCCAATGGGGTAACCTCAGGCCCAGGGGCTCCGCTGCCTATGGACAGGGAACTGCCAAAGACCCAGTCTCCACGCCCAGGGAAGGTGCCGGTAAGCCGGAGAGATGGTCAAGAAGACTTGGCCAAGGCACTCCTCATAGCTCTGAAAGCCGGACCCCAGAATCCTGGGAGTGTCCGGTCCCCGAGCCATGATAGCAGACGGAAGTCCCGCAGCCAAGCACCGAGAGGGAGGCTCGGAACCGATAGCATAGGTCCCAAACATCACCCCAGGTCCAGCCGAAGAAGTCCGTACCAAACTCGGACCCGAAGGCCGGGTTGGAGTAAGGGTCGGAGCCGACCCTAAGATCTCCACCGGCTCCAACAGCACCTGCTCCGACGGAGCCGAAGCGGTCGGAGGAGGAACAGCAATGACATGGGCATGGGCCATCGGCTCCGAAGCCAACTGGGTCGGAGCCGAAACAAATTTTTGAAAGACTGGGGACTGGAACAGTCTTTGGAGCACCCTGTCTATATCCGAATCAGACATCCTCGATGACCTAGAGGATACTGAACGGGTTCGAGATGGCCTCTCCAACGGCCCCAAAGGGCTAGGGGACCGGCCCCGAGGTGACCCTGACTATCGGCCGAAGGAATACCCACACTAGTTTCCATCGGTGCCGAGGAGGACTTCGCGCCGAGGAGGAGTGTCTGAGCGGCAACCTTTGTCGGCTCCGAGACCAGTGGAGCCGACGGTGACCCGCCTCGATGCCCCAGCCATCGGCCCAAGCCAGAGGAGTCGAGACTGGTGGCATCGAGGCAGACCATTCGCCTCGGCCCAAGTCCTTGGAGCCGAAGGAGAAGCCTGCCTATGTCTTTTGGCGGTCGGATCCGACGGACTGGTCGGAGCCGACGCCTTTCTTTTAGCTGGAGAAGGAGAGGATGCTAAAGCTTCTTCAAAGGAGGGTTTTATTAAGCCTTTAAGAATGAGTTTATTTTTCCTCTCCTGGAGGACCCTCGAGGAAAAAGCGTGACACTGCATGACTCTTGTAAATGTTTGGCGCCCAAACAATAAACACAGCGAGAGTGATCATCTGTGATTGACATCTTAAAATTACATTTGGCGCATTTTTTAAAGCCCGAAGGCCTAGGATTCTGAGACATTATAACAATAATGCAGTAATTCTTTGACAGAAAAAACAACACTATCCTGACTTGACTTTCTGATTAACTGACACTACAAAATCAGTTTACAGCTGTCGATAAAGAGGTAAACAATCCGGTAACAACAAGCAATTAACTCAAGGGGATTTTAAAAACCCCTAAGGTTTGAGAGGGGTTGACTGACCGGGAAAGGCCCTACAGATAAAGGAGGCCTGAAATCAGAACCAACGCCCAATCACACTGCACACACAAAAAGACAGAGTAGCCGTTAAAACAGCTTTTTATGATAGGAACAGCAAATTTCTGACAGAAAAAAGTTAGTAAATAAATACTACTCAGCTCAGCCAGCTCGAGACCACGTCTTCGCAAGATAGCGGCAAACGAGATCTGGGGGACTGGTAGTGGTGCATCCTGGGATATAGTAAGCTCAGCCAATAAGAGACTTCGCTCTTTGGCATAAGCGTGCCGAGTCGGAGCCGAGGGATCGGCTCCGAACCCATCAGTCAGAATGTAGGCGAGATAGGATCACATATCAGCGAATTTTCCCCTAGGGAAAAAATTCACCACACCACTAACTATCCACTTAACCCAAACCCTAAGGTCCATCACTATCTCACTCTTCACCCTAACCCTAACCCTAACTCACCTACCCCACCCTAACCCTTGCATCCACACAATTGCACACTTACCTGAACCCGACCCGCAACTTTCCACCACAGTGCTGAAAATACTGAAAGAAATTAACAGAATTCTTTCCCTAGGAAAAATTTCGGTTTTCTGTTGCTTTGATAGTTTCAGCGTTTGCTGAATACAGGTAGCTTAGAACATTTGAAGTTTTGAAACTTCGCTGTTCTAATATAGACCCTGGGAGCAAATAGAGAGGGAACTGGGGGAATCCTAAGTGAAAGACCAGCACTGGTATTGTTTTTGGTAGAATCTAAACTAGAAGCTGATGTTAAAGGAATTGGTACAGCATACAAAATATTGCACGATAACCAAGAAGAGGTTCGAAAGGATTGGGAAGAGACTGGATAAGCAATTCAGAGAAACAGTGGGGGATATACACATAAAATATGTAAGATTTGTTATCTTTGCTTGGAAGTGTTCTACATATTTTTACACCCAGACTATTTTTTTCCCAGTCAGACAGCAAATGAAGGTGTGATGGAGGCAACTGGGAACATTTTCTGGGAGTGAAATGAGTTGGTACACTAAAGATTAGCTTTCCATTTTCCATTCCATTCCCCTATCCTTTGAAGTTCTGGCACAGTCAGTCTGTTATGCCACATTGTCTGCATACAATTTTTGTTTTACCTTTGAAAGGTTGAATATCAACCTACTGAACGGCCCTTTGTGTGAACCGGAATGACAATAGTCAGTCCAATCTGCACCGAAGTTAGAAAAATCAGCAAGTAGAAACCCAGATTTGCTGATATTTGAACTTCAAAGACAAAGCGTAATGCAGGGGGGCTGCACCCCCCTACTTTATTATTCTGAGGTCGCATGACAGTGGGGGAAAGGGTCCACTTTCTGATCCCCACTATAGTGCACCTTGCACCAAAAATGCCAAATCTGCAATGAGTGAACGTTACTGTGCATTCGCTCATTGCACATTCGATGCATTTGGTTTTCAGCCTTCTGAACTTTGGTATTACGCACACGTAAAGGTATTACGCACACGTAAAGGTAAACCTAATTTTTTTGCCCCCTACAACCTGTTTGCCAAGTCAGCTCTCACTTCTCTCAAGCATCTTTATCGGATAGGGCCTAGTCTCAGCCTGCTGCTTTCAGACCTCATTTTTCCTTAGTATGGTTTTGTTGGGTGGCTCCTCTTTCTTCATAGGCTGTGAGCAGAACAGCTTCTGTGGGGCTTTCTTCATTCAGAAGCTGCTGGAAGTAATCCTTCCACCTGCCTTTGATGTCCAGTGGCTGGTGAGCAGGTGGTTGCTGGTATCCCTTGCGTGTGCCGACAGTCAGTCTCACCTAGAGTCACTTCCCAGAAGTTGGGAAAGGGAGTATAAATTACCTGTTCTTTGCTACTGCAATGCTTCCTTGCTAGCCAACCAGTATTCTTCCCTAGCCTGGTCATTCTCCACATTTTCCTGCTTTCCTTTATTTTGAGAGCTTCCTGGACTTCCATTCCACCACCAGCTGCTGTTTTGAGGTATTGCCACTCAACTCCACCCATTTTCCTCTCGAGATGCTAGAGCCCAGAGTAATGCCCTGAACTGTTGTGCCTATCGAGTTTACTTACAGGTCTTCAGCCTGTTTTCTGACCTTATAGGCTTCTGACTACAGCCTGCAGCAGATTATGGCAACCATTGTGGGCTGACAATTTTACTGGGTATGACTTTGCAATCACTGATTCTACCCCAGTGCCCTTTCCTTACTGCAGGATGTCTACCAGCATTGCATGTTGGACATTAAGTGATTTTTTTTGTGACTTCCTCTCTTGCTGAACCATGCATTGGCCACCATCAAGCCATCTGCTTGACAGTCTAGAACAGCCTCTCTACTGTTGCCCCACACAAGGACTCACCAGTCCTATCTTGTTCTGCCTGCTGCAATATGTGCAGTCAGGTTACCCATCAACAGCAATTCCTGTTGTCCTGCAACTACTGTCTGAATGCAATCTTCCTAGATATCACAACCCTGTTGTGGGACTTGGGGCAGTATGCTTATTACATCTGCCACGAATGTTGCACTCTCAGCCTATTACATTAGTCTGGCCACGAATGTTGCATTCTGATGACATCCCTCACTGTCTTCTGAAGAATCTTGTTCACAATTCCCACACTGTTTTTAGTCTGTCCTCTTGGGTAGCCAAAACCATATGGCTATTACAAAAATTCTGATAAAACCAAAACATCTGGTAGGAAAACCAAGGAAACTTACTGGATACCCATTTGTTTCAACTGTCAAGTGCTTTCATCTCTTGCTTGCGACTTCAGAATACAAACACTACAGCTACATTCTTAATGCTTTGTTTTTCAAATAGGCTGTAAAATCTTATGTTTAACCCAAGAGGATAAGCATTCAGCTTCACTTGCCATTGATACTCTCCACCCCAATTCTTCCTCGGGTCAGACTTGCTATCATATCTAGCAAACACGGTCCAACACGATAGTCCACTTTACATTTATGTGAATTATAGTTGCCTGCTTAAAACACTTGCCATTCCCAGCTTGGATAGCACATTTATGTTCATATTCATTTGTACAACTCTCATTGTTCACTCTAGGACACAGCATACACAGCTAGATAAGTCTACTTATAAATCCAAGTTTCTCCAATTCTGAAAATGTTGTCATTTCTTAATCAGTATGCAAACTGCAAATGACATTTAAACTGTTTACCTTCATATGCTTGAAAGCACATTCTTTGAATGTGTACATACGTGACCACTTTGTAAATTCCATCCCACAGACTTCCCTAAACGAAGAAAAAATGAATTTCGACATTTGATCGCTCCACCACTGAAATAAGTGCTACCGTGGGTTAAAAAGGGGTTGAGATGTAATTCGATGCTTTGGTTCACGGTTTTGGGAATTTGCAGTTTACGGCAGAAGTTGATGTGGCAGACATATGAAGGTAAACCCATTTAAGTGTACCTCGTCATGTTCTTTTTAAAAAGATTTGCTTTAATTCAGAACTGCTGTTTATAATTTTCCAATTCCTTTTTATTATGTTGGACTTCCCATGCATCAACACTATTGGCTACATGCTTCCCATGCATCAACACTATTGGCTACATGCGTTGACAAGTTATAATTGACTTTCTGTACTCATTACTACCTTGTTTTCTATAGCTGCACACTCAAATTTCTCTACCATTTCTACTGGATAGCCTCTGTTTTATAAATCTGTTGCATAGACTAGCACCTTCTTACTATGCTAGATTAAATTTTCTTGGGCTGTGTACTTTAATAGTACAAATAAGCATTAATCCGCATTCCTTCCTTAAAGGAAATGGGGGGCTTATTACTAAAGCAAGCAGTCAATACTAGTGTTGCTGTGTTCTAGTGTATTGTTACAATAAGCTGACACTAACATACCCATGAAAATCATTTAGTGCTTCAACACCTCCTCTCCAAATCAAAAACGCATCAATAAAATGTTCTGTATGCGAGAATGTTCTAGATGTATATACTAGAAAAGTAAAGTCCAAAAGCAAAAAGCAACAGAAGGCAACCACCAGCTTTACAATAATCCAGTCTCGCTTTTAAAAAGTATAAAAATAGAAGTTATGTCCTTACCATAACGTTCCATGTGGAGTGTTCATCTCGCCTTTATTCTTACACATGGGTTCGGAGCAGATCCTCGGCTCCGTGTCGGCCGCTTGCAAGCTCTGCATCGAGAAGAAGCTCGAGACAACCTAATACCCACAATCCCCCCCTGCC
The DNA here is from genome assembly GCF_019279795.1 of Protopterus annectens. Classification (NCBI taxonomy): domain Eukaryota; kingdom Metazoa; phylum Chordata; order Ceratodontiformes; family Protopteridae; genus Protopterus; species Protopterus annectens. The sequence goes on from NC_056747.1 coordinate 1,369,110,912, forward strand.
TTTACCTCAGATCTAGTTTGCAAGCAAACCAGCAGTCAGAGAGAGAACACTCATGTCAATATCACATTTGCACAGAAACTAAGAGTATATATATATATATATATATATATATATATATATATATATATATATATATATATATACATATATATATATATATATATATATATATATATATATATATATATACATATATATATATATATACATACACACACACACTCACACATGTTAACTATATATACAACAACTGCAATGCAGAAGCAGAATGCCCCAGACCAGGCACCAAACTGAACGCTCTTCCTAAGGGTGGGAGGGTGGGAATGTAAGAACAAAGGCGAGATGAACACTCCACATGGAACGTTATGGTAAGGACATAACTTCTATATGTGACAGTGTTCAATCTCGCCGTTTGTTCTTACACATGGGTAGCGTCCCTAGCTCCTTGTTCCTGAGGAACTCACGGAAGGACGTTCTTGAGCACAGTGGAACCAAAGGTTGCCCTGTCCCTAGAAACCTTGTCTACCTTATAATGAGAAATGAATGTATGTGGTTTAGACCAAGTAGCAGCCGCACAAATAGCGTCTAGTGGTAGGCGAGCTGCATGAGCCAGGGATGTAGACACTGACCTTGTGGAATGTCCTTTGGGTTTGTGCAAAAGAGTTTGATCTGAAGAATCATAGACATAGATGATACAATCAGTTAACCACTTAGAAAGAGTTCTTTTAGTAACCGCTACTCCTTTTCTGTTATCAGCAAAGGCTACAAAAAGTTGATCAGATTTCCTGTGATCTTTTGTTCTATCCAAGTAAAACCTTAGTTGTCTGTGGACATCTAATTTGTGCAACATATACTCCATTTTATTGGAGTGATTCTTGAATTGGGTAATTCAATGGACTGATTAATATTGTTAATAGAACAAACTTTAGGAAGGAAGGATGAATTAGTGCGAAGAAAAACTCTGTCAGAGTGAAAGATCAAATAAGGGTGTTTAATGGAGAGAGCTTGAAGTTCAGATACTCGCCTAGCGGATGTAATGGCTACCAAAAAGAGTCTTCCACGACAAAAATTTCAATGGGCAAGAGGAGGCTGGTTCAAAGGGGGGCAGCATCAACTTAGATAATAAGTTTAGACTCCAAGGTGACGTAGGAGATCTAATTGGTGGTCTAATATGAAAAGCCCCTTTTAAAAAGGCTTTACAAAGTCTGTGGGCCATAACAGGAGCCCCACATTCTTCCACATGGAAATTAGAAATGGCAGCCAATTGAACTCTTGTTCCATCAGGGTGCTTCTCCTGCCACATTAAGTCTGTTAAAAACTAATATTTTATTCAAAGGAGCTATAACAGGGTCCACTTGCTGTGTATTCGCCCAGAATACAAAGCGCTTCCATTTACTAGTATATGTTTTAGTAGTGGAAGCTTTATGAGAAGCCACTAATATATTCTGAACTGCAGGCGAAAGAAGATCAGACCTGGCTAAGTTGGGAATTGGAGCAGCCAAGCTGCTAGATGGAGGGACAAGAGCGAGGGGTGGGGAGCCCCTGACGAGTGAGTCAATAGATCTGGCTCTGGGTCCAGGATCCAGGGTCCCCGAATGCAGTGCGTCATGAGGAAGGGGAACCAAATTTGACGAGACCAGAATGAGCAATGAGGATTGTCCTGTGCAGGTTGTTGGCTTTCTGGAGAAACTGAGATCAGGGGGAAGGGAGGAAATGCGTACAGGAGACCCGGGGGCCAATCGTGAATCAGTGCGTCCCTGGGGACTTCCCCTGGAGGGGGTAATAGGGCAAAGTAGCTCCTGCATTTGGCGTTCATTGGAGACGCAAACAGATCGCAGGAAGGCTGGCCCCACGTGCGAAAAATCTTTTTCGCAACTGACTTTTAGGGACCACTCGTGCGGTAACAATATTGCTCTGCTCAGCCTGTCGGCTATGACATTGGATGACCCCGGGATGCGCGTTGCTATCAGAAAGCGACCCGTGGACTCCGCCCATTGCCAGATTCTCATGGCCTCTCTGCATAGCTGATAGGACTTGGTTCCCCCTTGCTTGTTTATGTACCAGACTACCGACATGTTGTCCGTCTGAACTGCAATAGTTCCCAGAGGAAGAAGGGGAGCAAAGTGTTGCAACGCTAGAAACACTGCCCTCAACTCTAGAACATTGATGTGCAGATTGTACTCTAAATTGGTCCATTCGCCTTGGACTGTCTGTCCCTGAAAGATGCCCCCCCACCCTATCAGGGAAGCGTCCGTGGTCACCGTAACTGTAGGCGTGGGTAGCACAAATGGTCTCCCCTTGGAAAGGTTGCAAGTCTGAAGCCACCAGTTTAGGTGTGTTTTGCATGTGTTCGTTATAAGAATCTCGTGTTAGAGGTAGTTGTTGGAACGACCACTGTGCAAACAGTAGCCATTGTAGGACTCATGTGCAGTCTTCCCAAGGGAATTGCAATAAGAGAAGCTGACATGAGTCCCAAAACCTTCAGTACCAGTTTTGCTGGGGATTTCCTGGACAAGAGAAGACGTATGTGAGTCTGAAGTGAAAGTATCCTTTCTGGAGGAAGTCTTAGAATTAACTGATGTGTATCTAATTCCGCTCCTATGAATAAGATACGCTGTGATGGCTGTAGTAAGGATTTTCCGAAGTTTACGGAAATTCCTAGGTGAATACACAGTTGAAGAGTGTAGTCTCTGGCCTGTACTAGTTGACGCTGGGTGGTGGCAGAAAGGAGCCAGTCGTCCAGATACGGAAACACCTGGAATCCTAGGCGTCTCAAGTGAGACGCTACCACTGCCATGCATTTGGTGAAGACCCTGGGGGCTGAGGTCAGACCAAAGGGCAGGGCTCGAAACTGAAAGTGACTGGCACCCAGCCGGAAGTGCAAATGATCTCTGGATGCCCTGGCCATTTTGATGTGGTAGTATGCATCCTTCAGATCTATTGAGCACATCCAGTCGTCCTTCTGTAAGAATGGAAGGATCGATTGAAGCGTGACCATTCGGAACTTTCCTTTGACGAAGGTATTGAGGTCGCTTAGGTCCAGAATGGGCCTCCAGTCCCCTGTTTTCTTTGGAACTAAAAAGAACCTTGAGTAAGTTCCGAATCCTCTTTGGTCCGCTGGGACTGGTTGGATTACTCTTTTTTCTAGCAGCTTTGCAATTTCTATAGCTGCTGGCTCTCTCAGATGGGGCGGTACATCTGGGAGTCTTTTCTTTGGAATGGGATAGGATAGAAATGGTATATTGTAACCTCTGGTAACCACGCTTTTTACCCACTTGTCTGTAGTTATGTTTTGCCAGGCCTGAGGGTATAAAGCTAAGCGACCCCCGACTGCCTCCAGAGCAGGACAGTCGGGCCTCCTCTCAGGAGTGCTGGAAAGGTTTACCAGGGAGTGTATCCCTGTCACCTTGATTCTGCGGACCCCCTCTGCCGCCAGGGTGGCGTCTTCCACCTCTGCCCCCTCCTCTGCCTCTAGAAGGGGCATCACCCTGTGTGCCTGGGAAAGATCCTTGGGGTTTTCGAAACCACATTTTTCCACCACGTTGCCCTTTGGGGTACGGTCTGGTTGGGGTGGAAAAACGGACTCCGACAGCAGACAGTGTCTTTCCCTCCTGCTCGCACCGGGTAAGGGTCTCCTTTACTTTGGGGCCAAAAAGAGTGGCACCGTCAAATGGGGCGTTAGTAAAGGAAGACTTGAAGGCTTCCGCAAATGAACATAAGCGCATCCAGGATTGTCTGCGAAGAGCAATCGCTGAAGCTGCTGCCCTACTCGAACCTTCGGCTGCGTAAGAGATCAGCCTCATGGACGAGTTTACAATGGATGTAAGGGTATTAAGTTGCGCTGTCACTTTCTCTGAGACAGCAGCCATCTTTGACTAGATCCCTCTGTAGTAGTGTAAAGTGGGTCAAATAGTTCAGGGATCACATGGAAAAAGCCGCTGAACTAAAAATGCGCTTCCCATACCTGTCCATAGTCCTAGAATCTTTATTAGGGAGATGGACAGATGAGGAAGATTCCGACATCTCCTTTTTCGTGGCCGCTGCCACCACCATAGCGTCCACTGGAACTCCTTTTGTCAAGAAAGCCTTGTCCTGGGGTGCAGTGATATACTTATTAGGCTTCCTAGGGACTGGTTCCACTGTGTCAGGAGCCTCCCACGCCCTTCGAGCAATAAGTTCCATTAATTCATCGAAGGGCGGAGTGACCCAGGAGGAGGAAGGGCGAGCACCAAATGCCTTCAGCAAGACTGACTCATCCTCAGAAGGGGGAAGGGACTGCCAGTCACCTCTCTGTTTCAGGATCTCCAATATGTCAGAAAAAGAGACATCTTCTGAAGGTGACTTAGGGGACCCTTCTGACTCATCCAAGTCAGTATCGGATGTCAAAGATTCTTGTGGAGAATCTAAGTGTCTCCTCTTACACAATCTTTTCCTAGGGACTTCTTCCTGGGGAGCATCCGAAGAAGCCTCCGAGGAAGAGGGGGCACCCTCCAGGGGTGGCTGAGACACTGGTGCTCGACGCTTGGATGTAGCCATGGGTGCAGAGGAGGATAACGGCCCTTTATGGAGAGGAGAGGTTTCTTCTACCGATGTGGTTGTCTGGGTAGACAACACCTTCCTCATGAGATCGAAGGCCCCCGGGTCCCGAGTCGAAGAATCTCCCAGTTCCGAAGAAATGGGAAGAATCCCCGAGACAGGCACCGAAGGCATCGACCCCGAGGACGGAGCCGAATCGATCCGCGCCGAGGCCCCGAGGGGAAGAGTCGGAACCGAAACGTCGGTTCGACTCTCGGCCCCGGAACCAAGGACAGATCGTCGGCTCCGAGACTCCGGTACCGGATCAGACGGAGTCGAGGTGAGAGGAACAGACCGAGAAAAGGACGGTTCTGGACCAGAGGGCTCCACAATCAGAAGATCAACCTCTTCCGGCTCCAAAGACTGGACAGGTCTCGGAGGAGGAATGGATGGAGACAATGGGAGGCCTTCAAGTTTCGACACCAACTGGGTGGAAACCGAAATAAGTTTGGATAGGGCCGAATGCTCCAATAACTTCTGCACCACACGATCCACATCGATATCTGAGAGCTTAGAAGAACGGGTCGAAGGAACCGAAGACGGAGCCGACCTCAATAGAGTCGAGGGAGGGAGCTCCATCACCGGTTCAAAGACTCGAGGCTCGGGAACTGACAACAGTTGAACACTCGGCCCCGAAGTCTGTGGAACCGGTGATCTAACTTTACTCGAAGAGCTCGGAGCCGATGACTTGGGCTCCGACGTCTTCGATTCCTTCGAGGATTTGGATGCCTGGTCTGAAGCATCCAGAGCCTCCTGAAAGGAAGGTTTTAATAACCCCCTGTCCATGAGTTTCCTGTGCCTATCTGTCATGACCCTCCCACTAAAAGAGTGACAAATTGAACAGTCCTCTTGTAAGTGGAGAGGGCCAAGGCAGTAGACACAGGAACTATGGTTGTCAGTAACTGACATTTTTTGGCCACACTGGCAACGTTTAAAACCTGATTTAATTTTCTCAGACATCTTAAAGAAGAAACAGGTAAGAGAAAAAAGGTCAAGTCCAGTAGAGAGAAATCCAGTAAAAAAAAAATCGAATCCGATATACAAGTCAGTCCGGTTGTCAAATTCAAGTAAGGGGTGGAAGGCCCCGAAAAACTCTAACAAGTTTAATTAAACTTAACGGTACCGAGTATTTCTACCTTACCACACACATACACTATGTCACCAAAAAGTACTTTTAGAATAATTTTCTCAAAAAATAACAATAATAAAGTTATTTCTTATCTGAAGTTGCTCGAGCTAGATCCCAGTGATGCGAACGCAGCAGCGGCAAACTAGATCTGAGGTAAAGGCAGAGGGGGATTGTGGGTATTAGGTTGTCTCGAGCTTCTTCTCGATGCAGAGCTTGCAAGCGGCCGACACGGAGCCGAGGATCGGCTCCGAACCCATGTGCAAGAACAAACGGCGAGATTGAACACTATCACATAGTTTATTCAGCGTGCACTAGGTAAGCGCTTTCACTATTAGCTTCATACCATAAAACATTTGCAATGCACAGTTAACTTAGTTGTGACGATCAATTCCATTAACCTTATTTTTTTTTTAAAATCAATTCCATTAACCTTAACTTTTTTAAAAATGCAAGACCCTGTTGAATGTGTTTTCTATACTAATAATGCATTCACAGGATTTTCTTTAAAAATAATAATTCATTCTAAATTTCAAAAAATATAAAAATGAAAGTATATTAAACCTATTAAAGTATTTCATATAAAACTAAGATAATATCTACTGCAGTAGTACCTATAGTACTATGGATCCATAATTAATAAGCGCTAGAAAACTAGTTTGCGCTCTCCTAACTATGCATAAAAAAGTTGCATAACTTCCAGCCATGGCTGCTTCCATGGCCACTTGTGTGATGGTACAAATACAAAATAGTTGTAAAATATCAATTGCTTCCATACTTGACTATACAGTGTAACGTATAAAGGGTTAAAAGTATGTGCTGAAGCGGAAATGGAGTAAGTGACCGTTTGCACCATTTGCATGCAGTGGAAAAGTACTGAGTGCATAGAAGTGGTAAATGTACTTGTAAGTAAATCTGATTTCCTTTTTCTGCCCAGCAATAAGTGCCTTCTGTATGTTGGAATGCAACAGGCCTAGACATTTAGTGTGATGTCGGTTATTGAATATAAGCTACTGAATTCCTTTGTTCAGGGAGACTTCCTTCGATTCCAAAGTCTCCTGCATGCATGACAAAAGCCACTACGAAAGAAACTCCACACTTGTTTAATTGGTGCAGTGCTTCGGATCCAAATATGGTTGGCCAAGTAGACTGCCAGCGTTTCATACAGTGGGCCCACTGAGATTTGTAGTATGGAGCCTTGGCTTTTGTAGGTGTCTTAATTTTACATTCTTTCGTGGCACTTTTACAAGAGGCAAGACGCACGTTTTACATTTGCTGAATGTGTGGGTTAAAACAAAGATGCTTTCTGGTGACATATCTATTAAGGAGTGGATTTTGTCAAAGTTTCCAACATTTTTAAATATCTATTAGTCTGGAACCAATACCAAAGATACAAGTGCAGGCAAATAGCCAGAAAGAGGTACTCTGGCCAGATATATGCATTTTAAAGCATCACATGACAGCTGTTTGTACTCAAATCATTGGGTCGCTGTTTGTATTTAAATCATTGGGTCACCCTCACTAAAAATGATGGTAAGCTAGGCTTCCTGTTACAAGGAAGTTTAGGTAGCTTACAAGAGATTGAAGGAAAAAGGGAAAAGTCCTGGGCGGATGTTGAGCAGCTTTTAAGTGGTAATCCGTAGCCAAAGATGGGGAAAATATTCAGTAGTTACTAGCATTAAGCACAGACAAGACAAATTAAAAAGGACAACTTAGAGAGTTGAATCAAACTGTTATTTATGTAAGAGAGCCACTTAAACCACCATTTAAAGGGCTTTACCCAGTTGCTGAAGTAGGACAGAATCTGATTATGTTTACTCCTCCTTCGGCACCAGCCTGTGACCACCACCCTCAACTAAATCTGCCAGCAGCCCCCACTCCAGCAACAAGGAGAAGTTCCACCGAACAGGCACCTCCACAACAGGAAGAGCTGGACTCCAGCATGGGAGGGGAAGCAAGTCTGTCAGAAGCAGCCGGACATGGTCAGCACCATGTCGTCTCAACTTCTTCAGATGGCCATGAGAAAAAAAAAATCAAAGCACAAGGAAGAATGGACAGAGAATGTCCCATTATGGACCGGCTGATGGAACAAGGCAGAAAAAAATCGAAGAGGGGCAGTACACCTAATGTACCGTTTCCCCATAAACCTGGAAAACACTGGCGGAAAAATATTTCGGGCCAGTTTAGACTAAGGGATATTTAACCCAAATTCAGACAGTGATGCCTCCACTTCTGAGGAAAAGCAAAAACTGTTTCCCCCAAGGGAGGTGCCTAACCCCACCCATGGCAGGGACAACCAAGCACCCGCTATTACTTTTGCCGATGGCATGGTCTGCCATGGACTTCCAAGCTATAGTCAAGTCCCTCCCTCCTATTTCCTCAAATCCTGCGAAATTCCAGCAAGTCCTGCTAGGACGCATCAGCCTCCAAAATCCACTAGAGGAAGTCAGAGCTGTTTTGCAGTACGCCATTCCACCCGACTTGCTAAAGCGAATATGGGACCATACCAATGTGCCCAACCCCATTCCCAAACATGGAACCACGAGAAATGGCTTTTGAGCTGGTGAGACAGTGACTATGCCATAACTGTAGTAGGTCCTCCCCAACTGGTCAAAGATAAAGGCTATACAACAGCATGAAGATGAACCAGTAGATTCTTATTTGAACCAGTTAACAGATGCCTTTGTGGGGTATTCCTGTTACCCTGAGCCCACGGAAGGCTCTGTGGCCAGCCAGCCACCTTTGTTGATGGGCTTTTACCACCCATGAGATTAAAGTAAGTATGCCTCAACTGGCAGAGTTTAGATCTCCATGAGTTGGCAACCAGGTCCAATACATTTCTGATCTTATAACAAGATAAGGGTCTCAAGTTACACTACAAATGTTTACCTCAGACAGAAGGGCAGATGTGGGAGAGTGGGAAGCCCAGGACTGAATAATGGTGGGCAGGGAGCCCCTACTCAAATCTGGTCAGTCCAAGCAATCAGGTCAGTCCCAAAGGTACTCCCAGCAGCCACAGGGAGGAAGCCAAGAGTGCTTCAACTGTGGACAGTCTGGGCAATGGTGCGAAAATTGCCCTCAACTCCACAACTGCCACCTCCACAAGCAAATTTTCAAAATTCTAACCCCTTCCAAAACCAGGATGTAGCCACTTAGTGGAATTCCTCCTAGGCTCCACCCTCTTGGCAAAATGACCAACAGGCCCAATAGGGCTCCCCTGAGCAGAAAACATAGCAACCATTCCCTCTTATTCCAGTTAACCAGCAGGGTCAGTTTGTAACAATGACCATTAAAAAACACAAATTCCTTCCCATTAGATACTGGGGCTACCAAATTCATGCTCAAACAGCAGCACAATCTTTTGCACTCAGGCCGCACCACAAAGGGCGTCAGTTATGGGAGTACCTATGGAGTACCCAGAAACAATCACTGTCACTTTGGGGCCTTTAAAGGAAGAACACGCTTTAGTTGGCTCAGAAGCCCTTCAATCTTCTTGGCTGAGATTTACAATGTAAACTCTGATGTACCATTTACTGTACTGAGCAAGGAGCATTTCTGGAAGCCCCCCTTAACAGCCAGGATGACAAAGGCAATCATGTCTGAATACTCCCTGCTTCAGTCACTTACCACTTCTCCTAACCCACCTGTACTTATGTCAATACTTGACAGCTTACCCACTTCTCTGGACAACCCATGACGTTGCATTTTTAGTGCATGCGCCCCCCAGTCCAGATTACTCTGAAACCTGGAGCTGCCCTACGCAATGTACTTGCAAGATAACTTACCAACACAGGCTGAAGCCAGAACAGCCCCAGTCATTCAGGCTCTGGTGCTACAGGGTATTATCCCTACTGTGAGTCCCTGCAACACCCAGATATTAACAGTTAAGAAACCAGGCAAGGATGACTACAGATTTGTACAAGATCTCAGGGGCCATCAATAAGGCAGTTCTGCCAGCTTTCCCTATAGTACCAAACCCTGCCACTATTCTTAGCTGCATTCCCCAGTCTGCATCCTGTTTTTCAGTAATAGATATTTCTTCTGCATTTTTCTCTATTCCTATACATCCTAACAATCAGTATCTTTCCATTCACCTACAAGGGCCAACAATACACCTGGATGAGATTACCTCAAGGTTATGTTGCCCACCTTGTTTTCTAAGGAAAATGAAATGTCAGCTAAATGATCTAACCCTTCAGTCGGACAGTCGGACACTGTCCTAGTGCAGTATGTTGATGACATTCCAATAGCTTTTAATAACCCACAGGCATGTTTGAGATGCAGGTCCTACATTTTCTGGCACAGCAAGGTTAAGGTAAAAAAGTCCAAACTGCAGTTTTGCCTCCCTGAACTTAATATCTAGGCCATCTTGTACGACAAGGAAGTCGAAAGGTCCTTCAGAGCCGAATTACTGGAATTCAAAATGCCCCACATCCTATAACTCAAGGCAGCTACGGGGTTTCTTAGGCCTTGCTGGGTACTGTAGGCAGTGGGTCCCCAATTTTTTTGAAATCTCACAACCACTCCTACAGCTACTAAAAAAGGATACTGCAGAGCCATTTCCATGGTTTAAACATGAAGTAGCTTTTTCTTCAATCAAGGCAGCAGTGCTGCAAAATCAATTTGAGAAATGAGAAAATTGTCCAAGCTTCTTGAAACTGAGCAATGCAACTTTCAGCTTTAGAATTAGTGACTGATGAACTGCCATGAGAGCAGTAGTCCTCCAAAACATGGCTCTTGACTTTGTACTAGCAGCTAAAGGAGGTACGTTCACTTTACTCCAAGTGTACATTTATTCCTGACAATCTGCATGAAATAAAGAGTCATCTTTAATTGATCCAGGTGTCAACAAAAAGACTGACAGCTCAACCTGGACATGGCTAACCAACCTGTTCGTGGGTTGGGGTGGTGGACTACTGAAGTTGTTTTTACCAATTGCAGTATTGGCTATTATTGCTTTTCTGACAGTTTCTAATCAAAGCATCAATTCTCAAGCTTACGTCTTCCCAATCAAAAACAAGTGCCTAATTTTTACATCCCAGCTACAAGCAATAACAGTATTAAGTTGAAAATGTGTGATGTAGAGTGTTCTGATGTTAGTGATTACAATCCCCCCATTTCATGCTGGATAAGTATAAAGGGTTAAAAGTATGTGTTCAATAGAGTTTGCATGCAGTGGAAAAGTGCCTTCTGTACGTTTCGTAGATGGTGCTTTCCCCGTTATTAGGAATAAGTGCCTTTTGTACATTTCGTAGATGGTGCTTTCCCCGTTATTAGGAATAAGTGCCTTCTGTACGTTTCGTAGATGGTGCTTTCCCCGTTATTAGGAATAAGTGCCGTCTGTACGTTTCGTAGATGGTGCTTTCCCCGTTATTAGGAATAAGTGCCTTCTGTACGTTTCGTAGATGGTGCTTTCCCTGTTATTACTCGCCTAGACATTTAGTGTGATGTCAGCATTATTGAATGAATACAAGCTACTGAATTCCTTTGTTCAGGGAAACTCCCTTTTTGACCCCCCCCCCCAGAGTCTCCTGCACATGTGACAATAAAAGCTAATATGAAAGAAACTACTACATCTAGTTTGTTGACGGATTACTTTACTACTGATTGATATTAATGTTGTAAATGTAATATAACAATTGCATTTGTTGAGAAAAGCTTTGAAAATTTCTCCTCTCACTACCCATACCCTCTAACTTTTACTGACAACTTCCTCACAAGCCACTGGTTTACATCAAAGAACCCCTCCCAACACTTGTATCATTGCCTTGGTCAGCTTTTGTAACAAGTTGATGTTAAATCTATAGAACAACATATTTTATCAAAGACTGGTTTAATAGTGGAAGAATCACTAAAAAAAGTCAAAATCTTTGGATTACCCAAACTACACAAGAATTTGGATAATCCTCCTTTTATGCAGATTTGTTGCTAACAAAAGCAAAATAGAAGGGCTAGCCATTTTTTCTGACATACACTTACAGAAAGTCTTGGATGATTTTGATTTTCTATCAAAAACAAAGTTTAGAAGTGAATGAAAACATCAAGTCATGTGCAGGTAATTACCAATGAGGAAGGTATGGATGAAGCGAGAACTTTATACAACAATTAAGAAAAGCTCAATTGTGGAAGCAATGGATAGTCTCAACCATTTTGAATTTAATAAAATGCACAGTCAGACTAACAGGGTAGCCATGGGTGCAGCCACAGCACCAAGTTTTGCAAATATTTTTTGGCATGGCAGAGAGAAACAAATGTCCAACAGTATACACATTCAGAACATTCTCATACATTTTGATGAGGCTTTCTTGGTTTGGATAGGAAGTGCTGAAGCACCAAGTCATTTTCACAGGTATTGGTGTCCATTTTTAGAGTGCACTACAGCACACAGCAACACTAGTATTAATTTTCTTGATGTGACTGCTTAAAGAAAATGGGGGCTTCTTACTAAAATCTACAAGAAATTCAGAATGATGCTTTAAACTATTCAAGTATACACCCCAAGAAAACTAAACCAACCATAGTAGACCGTTGAGCAAATAAAAGCTTCTCTTTTGTATGCATGTTTGCTCTCATGAACTGCCCTTTTACTATGGTGCATTTAGTTTTCTTGGGGTGCATACTTGAATAGTCTAATGCATTATTCCGAATTTCTTGTAGAGCCCCCCCATTTTCTTTAGCATTTTTCTTGATATGACCGTGCTTAGTGTCGCTGTGTCCTATAGTGCACTCTAAAAATGGGCACTTAATATACCTGTGAAAATCATTTAGTGCTTAAACACTTTATACAAGTGTTTTCGGTTTAGAAGGGATGTATAAAGTCTGCTTTCTCCCTGCCAAGCATAAAAATATTGACAAATGAGAAAAGACTGCAAAAAATAAACATTTACAGGCTGCGGGTAGAAACCAAACAAAAACAGATTTCAAAACGAATATACAAAATTAAAGCTTTCGTCTTGCCTCAGTGGAAAAGACTTCAGACTAATAAAATTATACACAAGCCATATTTAAATAGAAAAGTAATGACATAATTACTTAACTAAAAGGTGCAGCTTGTCCCTACCAGAAATTGGTTACTCACCAAGATAAGTTGCATTATACCACTAAACTTCATTGCAAGAATTTAAAATTTATCATAAATCTAAATCACTGTGCATAGTTGGATCATAAATATGAAATTACGAATAGACAAATTACCTTAAAACATTGTAAAGTGGGTTAAAAAAATCTCTGTGTAGAAGTGTAGATTAAAAGTGCATTGAGCCAGATTAAACTAAACATACACTGGTAAATAAAATAGGTGTGAAAATTGATAAAAATATTAATATGTTAACACCCCTGCTTGCTTTCTTTCCAAGCTCCTTAATTTCAACACACAAGCTAAAGAGTAAAGGTTATTTAAACTGGGAAATTATATGCCTTTACTTTTATTTCCCACACTATTGCTCACAAGTCTCTAGGACAAGGGACCACCTCTAAGGTCACATTCCACAATAACTAAAACAGTGTTCAGGGTTTTCATGGATATGCTTGGCTAGTACGTTTTCTAATTTGGTTTTCCTAATGCTGTAAATAAAGGTTCATAAACCCTGTCCCCAAAGGGGTGATCGGTCTTGCCGATATAAAAACATGGGCATGATCTGCAATTTGCCAGGTAAACACCTCTGGATCAACAATTTAATCTTAATTGTATACATTTTTGTTCCAAATCATAAAGGTATTGCCCACCTCCATATGCCTACAATTGCAACTTTCACATATATACATGCCGGTATCCTTGTTTGGAGTTCGGACTCTTTCCAAAAGATTCTTAAAATTCAACCCTTTTCTAAAAACTATAGTTGGACTAGTCCCAGCCATACCACTAATTGTTCATCCAAAGTTGAACTCATTCTTCTATAAGATTTGGCATATTTCATGGGAATCCATACTAAAGGTACTAATGAAAGTTAGTTTAGTGTATCAGTTTGGTTACATTCATTGGTTGTTACTAGTGTCAAAGGACAGACAGGATGAAAGATACCTCTATTCCTCTTATGTTGTACCTCTTCTAATAAAGGTAGAGGGTATCCTCGTTTCAAACACGTTTGGCCTTTGACTGATCTCTTCTGCTGAGAAGGATGGCCACTAGTGTAGTGGAGGAATGAATTTGAATAGGTGCGTTTCCTATGAATTCTGGCGTTCAACGCCTTATTCTTCCTGTCTTTGCATCGGTCAGTATCTAACTATGCTATATTGTCAGTTCCAAAGTTGTGTGAATGACAAAAATTGTTGTGTCCAAGTATTCTATGAAGGATGGAATAATTTCAGTCTTTCCTTCAAACACAATAAGCACATCTAAAAATCTAGTGTAAGTTAGGTTGCCACAAAATAAGTTAAAAATATTTTGTAAAAAAGTCAAAATGTTTATGAAAAATCAGGTCTAGGAATTTAAACAAAATGTCCCTACCTGGACAATTCTCAAGCAGAAAACTAACCACCCAAATAGATGCCTATATCAGCAGGAATGACTGTATATAGGTCCTTGACATCTATGGTTAAGAAAACTGCTTCCTCGTTACACTAGAGACAGTCAATATTGTTTAAGGACCAAGAATCTTATATACATGTCCTACTTTTTCAATAAGTTTCTTTAAAATATTGTCAACATATTTAGCGAGTGGGTACATAATTGAACCCCCTCCCATTAACAATTGGCCTTAAGAGGGGGGGGGGGTCTTCCAAACTCTTGTGCACTTTCAAAATACTAGGTGTATGGGGGGGTCTAAACAAGTTAATTATATAAATCAATACTAATTCTGGACTCAAAAAAACACCTTCATGTTTTGCTGGGCCCTATTGACCTGATTCAATGATGCTAGTTCATAATTGTTGGGTGTTCATCATATGGTTTCTGTAACTGAACTCAAAGAATACAAGCCCACCCCCCTTTATCTTGTTTGATGACCCATACAGTCAGACTATATAGGCCCTAGCTGATAGCCTAGTACCAAGCCTAGCCATAACAATTCCCTGGATATTTCTTCCCACAATATTTACTCCCCTGGACCCCCGTCTAGCGGGGTGACTGATGTGATCCCCTGGATCCCCCCCCGTCTAGCGGGGTGACTGATGTGATCCCCTGGATCCCCCCCTGTCTAGCGGGGTGACTGATGTGATCCCCTGGATCCCGCCTAGCGGGTGACTGATGTGATCCCCTGGATCCCCCCCCCCCGTCTAGCGGGGTGACTGATGTGATCCCCTGGACCCCCCCCCGTCTAGCGGGGTGACTGATGTGATCCCCTGGACCCCCCCCCTGTCTAGCGGGGTGACTGATGTGATACCCTTCCCATCTCCCATCCAATCGTCAAGGTTCCTTTTGAAGAGGGCCAAGTAGGCACCCTAAACTGCCCATATATGTCAGAGGGTCTCTGGGTCAGGAACCTATCCCTCCAGCATGTTTGTTCATTGCGATTGTCTCAAGGAACCTAAAAAGGTCCCAACCCTGTTTGCTAAACTTCAGTGAACTACTACGAGTAGTACAAAACCTTTTAAATTACGCATGTCCAACTCAGATTCGTTCAAACGTGGACAGAACGCGTTAAGGGTGGGTTGAAGAACTCTACCTTACATTCACCTTTGGCCATTGGCTGGCTCTGGAACATGTAAGTTCAACTTTCGTGTAAAAAGTTGATAATTGAGCTGGACAAAAGTACAGTTGTGTACCTACCATAAACGTAGATGTTAGAGTGTATTCACTGTTGCAGTCATTACACTTGGGTTATCCTGCTGGCAGGCTACCCGCAGTCGGCCTGAATTCCAAAGTCCTGGTCCGGTGTCAGTTGCTGTCGCCTCTTCCCGGACGTCAGTACGCCAGGGGTATACAAGATGCAGCTGACGCAATTTTCTTCAGTTTCTTGCCCCAGATGTCAGATGCCCCAAAAAGGGTAGGCTAAAAACATTGCTTATAAAAAGCACACTAAAACAATACCTTCATCTACAAGCAAATACACCACATAGGTTGTATAGAATAGAGAAGTACAGATAAAGTCCCAGCAAAGAAAGGGGGATGGTGGGTGGGTAACCTGGACTGCAACAGTGAATACACTCTAAACATCTACATTTATGGTAGATACACAACTGTACTATGTTAATAGTGTTTCACTGTTGCAGTCATTACACTTGGTTGAATCCCAAGGAGAGGTTGGGTCTAAATAGAATTAGGAGTGGATATCAGGCCCTGCAGAACTGCAGTGGCAAAGTGGTAGTGCTTAGTAAAAGTGTGCACTGAACTCCCAAGTTGCAGCCTCCAAAATGTCCTTGGTTGGTACTCCTGAGAAAAACTGCTGTGGCTGCCGCCATGGTAGAATGTGGCCTAATGCCCTTGGGCACTGATTTGCCATGCTGTGCATAGCAGAAACTAATGCAGTGTCCTATCCATTTTGAAATAGTCTGCTTTGAGATGGCCTTTCCTTGTGATCCTGCAGCATTTGCCACTAAAAGTTGCTCAGTCTTTCTGAAAGCTTTAATTTTGTCCAAGTAGAAGCATAGCTGCCTGTGTATGTCCAAAGAATGCAGAACTCTCCCCTTTATTCTGGGGATTTGGATAAAAAGTAGGCAAATGAATGGTTTGGTTAAGAGCCACACTAGATACTACCTTTGGCACAAATGTTGGATTTGTCCTTAGAGAAGCCCTGTCCGGATGGAAAATGAAAATGTTCCACTGCCATTAATGCCTGTAACCAAGACTCTTCCTGCTGAAGTTATTGCTAGGAGCAGATCTGTTTTCCATAAGAATGTTCTCAGCTGTATTGGCTGGCTCAAAAGGAGGCAGTGTGAGCTTTTCCAAGACAAAACTGAGGTCCCATGTAGGGTATCTGTGCTCTCCTAGGGGGTCTTGTGTTTTTGGCCCCTCTGAGGTACTGCCTTAGCAGTGGATACGAAAAAAATAGGAGGTTCCATATTGTAATTAGCTGAAATGGCAGAGGCATGGATCTTAATTGATAAGGATAGGCCTTTGTCCAGCATTTCAGTTGGGTATTGTGAAATCTGAGGAATATTTGGAACAAGCGGTTCAATTCCTTGTGCCTGATACCAAGCACAGAATCTTCCATTTTTCTGCATAAGATTTTTCTGGTGCAGAGTCTCCTGGCTTCCAAAATGACATCCATAACTGCTTTAGAAGTGTTGAAAAACGAAAACCAGTAGAACAAAGTAGAACAGGGTAACCAGAGAGCACTAATCCACTGTACGATGTTTGTTGTCTTAACGCAACTTTTATTTAAAAACAAGAAACGTTTTCGCTACACCCTCTGTAGTAGCTTCCTCAGAGTACATTCTAAAACAATGAGAGGTTTTAATTTAAACATAAAAAGGCGCCAAGTTGTAAATCACATTTATCTCCTAAAAGGCATAGCAACAGTTAATTGCAGTTAGCGCTGTTGATTGCTCAAATTTATAAACATTCAAATAGTTGATTGCAGCCTATAAACTACGAAGTGACATTTAGAATTCAAAACAGTACAATAAATAACTGTACACAGCCATCAGTTCCCTTTAAAAATAACAAGTGCCATTGTGCTTCCCAAGCAGCGGAAGTACTAAATCCGTACTAGTAAAAATACCTATTCAGGGAGTTAGAGTGATAATCCCGAACCTCCTGAAATAAACTAGTCTGTCCTTCGTTAACTTAGTATGCGGCATTTCGTTGGATTAAAAGGCATTCTTATTAAAAAATATGCGGCATTTCGTTGGACTAAAAGGCATTCATATTAAAAAATTGCAAATATTTAAGTTTTTGCATTTTACATAAGACATCATGGCTAAGCGTTCTACTTTGAAGTCAGTGTACTGATCTATGAGTCTCTGACTCTTAGTAGAGAGGTCCGCTTATCAAACATAGTGAGAAGTTAAAAACTTAATATTTGTTTTGAACAAGCCTTATAAAGGCAAAATATTGTACTCCTTGTTCAAGGAAGCAACAAGTAGAAAAAAGAATGTGAGAAAACTTTGAACTCGACTAAGAGACGAGCCCCTACATGTTAAACATGCTGAAAGTGAGATAGTCATGCTACTGCGGAGTGAAGCTCCGTCTTGAAGTCTGGAATAAGAATCTACCAAACAGTGTGACTGTAGTGTATGATTCAAACAGTTTGTATCAAAACTATACTAATCAAGTGTAGGAAAGACGAGAGTCATGAACTGTACTCTAAAATTAAAATTATGTTGAGTCTGCCGTGACAGATTGGAGTTGTAGATGTATTAACAACTGAGGTAGCAATGTGGAACACAAAGCTATACCTAGTGAGAAGGTGTAAAAAATGTATGAAATGTATATATGCTGAAGGAATATCTACCTATTGATAAAAAAGATCTAACAGGTGGGTGAAGTTGAGAAGTGTCAAACCCTAGTAGCAACCAGTGATGTGTATTATGTAAGGGGAGAAGGCCAGGGTAAGTAAAAGGGCTATCTTAGGTAACTCTTGAGTTTTAATAGGCAAGAGATATTACAGTTATCATTCAAGCCTGGTGGATGGAATGCGTTAACTTAACTGCCATTCTAGTTCTTTAGTTTCCAAGAGTATGGATGCAGGGCCACCTCTGATATTGTGAGGAACATGGTCAATTGCATTAAATAAAAAACTGTGACCTTTGTTGTACATTATATGCTTTGAAAGTGCATTATCTTCCTTGCCTTTTTTAATGGCATACATGTGCTGATAAATTCTTTTTGAATTTACGCTCAGTTTTGCCAATGTAATATGCTGAGCAACAGACGCAAGTTGCCAAGTAAACAATAAATTTTGTGTTACAGTTAACTGTGTTGGATAGTGAGCCTTCTGCCATTCAGTTGGACACAGTTTCCTGTTCTAAGACATCTGCACCAATTACAATTACCACAAGTAAATGTTCCTTTCTGACGAGTGAAGGGGTCAGAGTGTTTGTTACTTTCTAGTAAAGCTTTTAAGTTCTTGCCTCTCCTATAAACTATGAGAGGCTTGTCTCCCAGTTTTTCAAGGAGTAAGCTGTTACCTGTGATAAAGTGCCAATTTTTGAATAGTATAGAACTGATATACTTTGAGTCCATGTTGAAAGCTGTTATAAAGCTGGAAGAGTAATGATTTTGGTTTGTGGTTGTTTCCCTTACTGACCCTGAAGAGGTTGTCAAGTCCATTGTTGACATCAGTGCTGTAGCTGGAAGTTCACTTCTACATTGTATGTGGGTGTTGTGGGTTTATAAAGACCATTAAGTCTGTTGTTCGTAACTTCTGTTGTAAGCTCTTGAATTAGGGGCCCTGGATAGTCATGCCTAGAGAACATTTCATAGAGAAGTGAACACTCTCTAATGAAATGAGCATCAGTACTACACATTCTAGCTGCTCGAATGAACTGGCCCTTAACTATCGATCTTTTTTGTTTATATGGATGTTGACTTGAAAAATGAAGTGAATTACAGTAAGTAGGTTTTCTATGGATAGTAGAAGAAAGTGTTCCTGTGGCTGTGTTTTTGTCTGACATCCAAGTAATCAATGGAATCAGTTGAAAACTGGTAAGTGAATTTGAAAAATGTCGTAGTTTTGTTCATGTAGTCAATGATAGACACAGCATCTTGTTCAGAGCCTCTGAAAAGGATGAAGATGTCATCCAGGTATCTGGTGTAATAGATTAGATGGTGTGCTACTTGAGGGCTTTGGAGAATAAATTTTTTCTCCCAATAGGCTACTACCATGTTGGCTACAGTAGTGCCACAAGGTGAGCCCATTGCTATGCCTTGAGTTTGTAGAAAGAACTGTTTTTCAAAAATAAAAAAATTGGATTGGATGTTAATATGATCTCTATTAATTCAGTGACTGTATCAATTTCAGTTTTTGGTGCTCCTAACTCAGAAAGCAAATACCGATCCATTCTGAAGCCTCCTGGTGTGGGATGGAAGTATATAAGTCCACCACATCTATCGTTAGAAAGTTGAAGTCAGAAGTCAAGTTTAAATGGTTGATGTTTGAAAGAAATGACCATGAATCCTTACAGATGCAAGGGATTAGTTTAAGATCTTTTGCCAAAGTGCTGTCCACTAGGCGAGCACAAGGAGGAGTCATAGAGGACCTGCCATCTATGAGTGCTCTGATTGGTGGATCATGTAAGTTCTTGTGAATTTTCGGAATTCTGAAAATGATAGGCGTTTTTGGTGTGATAATATCTATATAATGATATACTTCATTGTTAATGTTCCCCGACAGGAAAAGGTCCCTGAAGTAGCCTCTGTTTCTTGAAAATGTAATATTCATCTCATTAAGGGAAGAGGGTCTATAGGCTGGGCTATCAAGAATACGCAGCATTCTTGTCGAATAATCGACGTTGTCAAAAATTACTAGCCCACCTCCTTTATCAGGTTTAAGTACCCTCACTGGAATGCTACAAAGTTCCCTTAATAATAAATGCTGCTCCTTAGTGATGAGTTACACAATTTAAAACTTTTGAGCGTTTATAATCCTCCTTTACACCCTGACTTGGCCTTATTTGAAAGAGCCTGTGAGTTTGACTTAAGATACTTTGAAGCACATTACAAGGCTTTAGCTAAAAAGCAGACGTTCAACATCACTAAGGAGCAGCATTTATTAAGGGAACTTTGTAACATTCCAGTGAGGGTACTTAAACCTGATAAAGGAGGTGGGCTAGTAATTTTTGACAACGTCGATTATTCGACAAGAATGCTGCGTATTCTTGATAGCCCAGCCTATAGACCCTCTTCCCTTAATGAGATGAATATTACATTTTCAAGAAACAGAGGCTACTTCAGGGACCTTTTCCTGTCAGGGAACATTACAATGAAGTATATCATTATATAGATATTATCACACCAAAAACGCCTATCATTTTCGGAATTCCGAAAATTCACAAGAACTTACATGATCCACCAATCAGAGCACTCATAGATGGCAGGTCCTCTATGACTCATCCTTGTGCTCGCCTAGTGGACAGCATTTTAGCAAAAGATCTTAAACTAATCCCTTGCATCTGTAAGGATTCATGGTCATTTCTTTCAAACATCAACCATTTAAACTTGACTTCTGACTTCAACTTTCTAACGATAGATGTGGTGGACTTATACTTCCATCCCACACCAGGAGGCTTCAGAATGGATCGGTATTTTGCTTTCTGAGTTAGGAGCACCAAAAACTGAAATTGATACAGTCACTGAATTAATAGAGATCATATTAACATCCATTTTTTTTATTTTTGAAAAACAGTTCTTTCTACAAACTCAAGGCATAGCAATGGGCTCACCTTGTGGCACTACTGTAGCCAACATGGTAGTAGCCTATTGGGAGAAAAAATTTATTCTCCAAAGCCCTCAAGTAGCACACCATCTAATCTATTACACCAGATACCTGGATGACATCTTCATCCTTTTCAGAGGCTCTGAACAAGATGCTGTGTCTATCATTGACTACATGAACAAAACTACGACATTTTTCAAATTCACTTACCAGTTTTCAACTGATTCCATTGATTACTTGGATGTCAGACTTGAAAAAAAACACAGCCACAGGAACACTTTCTTCTACTATCCATAGAAAACCTACTTACTGTAATTCACTTCATTTTTCAAGTCAACATCCATATAAACAAAAAAGATAGACAGTTAAGGGCCAGTTCATTCGAGCAGCTAGAATGTGTAGTACTGATACTCATTTCATTAGAGAGTGTTCACTTCTCTATGAAATGTTCTCTAGGCGTGACTATCCAGGGCCCCTAATTCAAGAGCTTACAACAGAAGTTACGAACAACAGACTTAATGGTCTTTATAAACCCTTACTTTACAACACCCACATACAATGTAGAAGTGAACTTCCAGCTACAGCACTGACGTCAACAATGGACTTGACAACCTCTTCAGGGTCAGTAAGGGAAACAACCACAAACCAAAATCATTACTCTTCCAGCTTTATAACAGCTTTCAACATGGACTCAAAGTATATCAGTTCTATACTATTCAAAAATTGGCACTTTATCACAGGTAACAGCTTACTCCTTGAAAAACTGGGAGACAAGCCTCTCAGTTTATAGGAGGCAAGAACTTAAAAGCTTTACTAGAAAGTAACAAACACTCTGACCCCTTCACTCGTCAGAAAGGAACATTTACTTGTGGTAATTGTAATTGGTGCAGATGTCTTAGAACAGGAAACTCTGTCCAACTGAATGGCAGAAGGCTCACTATCCAACACAAAGTTAACTGTAACACAAAATTTGTTTACTTGGCAACTTGCGTCTGTTGCTCAGCATATTACATTGGCAAAACTGAGCGTAAATTCAAAGAAAGAATTTATCAGCACATGTATGCCATTAAAAAAGGCAAGGAAGATAATGCACTTTCAAAGCATATAATGTACAACAAAGGTCACAGTTTTTTATTTAATGCAATTGACCAGGTTCCTCACAATATCAGAGGTGGCCCTGCATCCATACTCTTGGAAACTAAACTAGAATGGCAGTTAAAACGCATTCCATCCACCAGGCTTGAATGATAACTAATATCTCTTGCCTATTAAAACTCAAGAGTTACCTAAGATAGCCCTTTTTACTTACCCTGGCCTTCTTCTCCCCTTACATAATACACATCACTGGTTACTACTAGGGTTTGACACTTCTCAACTTCACCCACCTGTTAGATCTTTATCAATAGGTAGATATTCCTTCAGCATATATACATTTCATACATTTTTTACACCTTCTCACTAGGTATAGCTTTGTGTTCCACATTGCTACCTCAGTTGTTAATACATCTACAACTCCAATCTGTCACGGCAGACTCAACATAATTTTAATTTTAGAGTACAGTTCATGACTCTCGTCTTTCCTACACTTGATTAGTATAGTTTTGATACAAACTGTTTGAATCATACACTACAGTCACGCTGTTTGGTAGATTCTTATTCCAGACTTCAAGACGGAGCTTCACTCCGCAGTAGCATGACTATCTCACTTTCAGCATGTTTAACATGTAGGGGCTCGTCTTAGTCGAGTTCAAAGTTTTCTCATTCTTTTTTCTACTTGTTGCTTCCTTGAACAAGGAGTACAATCATTTTTTTGCCTTTATAAGGCTTGTTTAAAATAAATATTAAGTTTTAACTTCTCACTATGTTTGATAAGCGGACCTCTCTACTAGAAGTCAGAGACTCATAGATCAGTCCACTGACTTCAAAGTAGAACGCTTAGCCATGATGTTTTATGCAAAACGTAAAAATTTAAATATTTGCGATTTTTTAATAAGAATGCCTTTTAGTCCAATGAAATGCCGCATACTAAGTTAACGAAGGACAAACTAGTTTACTTCAGGAGGTTCGGGATTATCACTCTAACTCCCTGATTAGGTATTTTTACTAGTACGGACTTAGTACTTCCGTTGCTTGGGAAGCACAATGGCACTTGTTATTTTTAAGGGAACTGATGGTTGTGTACAGTTATTTATTGTACTGTTGTGAATTCCAAATGTCACTTCGTAGTTTATAGGCTGCAATCAATTATTTGAATGTTTATAATTTTGAGCAATCAATAGCGCTAACTGCAATTAATTGTTGCTATGCCTTTTAGGAGATGATAAATGTGATTTGCAACTTGGCGCCTTTTTATGTTTAAATTAAAACCTCTCATTGTTTTAGAATGTACTCTGAGGAAGCTACTACAGAGGTGGTAGCGAAAACGTTTCTTGTTTTTAAATAAAAGTTGCGTTAAGACAACAAACATCGTACAGTGGATTAGTGCTCTCTGGTTACCCTGTTCTACTGCTTTAGAAGTGTGTTCAGAGTGGTTATATTTGCCATGCAGTCAGAGTTTAGGTTCTGAGTTGGCTGTGCAGGATCTGATTGTTGGGTCAACAGATGAGGAATGAGGTAAACTCCAGGCTGGGCCTGAGACTAGCTCTTTAGGATTGGGTACCAGTGCTGCCGTGGCCAGTCTGGGGCAATCATTTTTGGCTTCTCTTGTCTGACCTTTAGGAGTACCCTGGGGAGGAGAGGCAGTGGAGGAAAGGCATAACAGTCAGGGTTTTCCAGCTGAATGACAGCATCCACCCTTCCATGCTTGTGTGGGATAAGTCCTTGTGCAGAATCTCTGTAGTTGGCAGTTGAGGGGAGGCAAATCATCCCCATTTCCTTATGCCAAGACTTGTGGATCTAGTTTCCACTCGTGAGGGTCTAGGAGGTTTCTGCTTAGTTTGTCTGCCAGAGTATTTGTCTTTCCTGGCAGGAATTGTGCCTGTAGATGCACTTGCCTGCAGAGGGGGTAGGGATGTGTGCCCCCTTGCTTGTTTATGTGCCACATGACTAGTATTGTCAGTCTTTAGCAATAGTTGTCCTGGATGGAGTAGATCCTTGAAGGCTCAGGGCATTCTGTACAGCTAGCATCTCTGATTGATATGAAAGTGCATTTGGCTTGTGGGCCACGTACCCTGAATACATTTTCCTACCATGTGTGCCCCCCAGGCATAATCTGATGCATCTGTTGGCGTCTGCCTGGCTGTGGGCAAAGCGAATGGCTGTCCCTTGTTGTGGTGACAGGCCAGTGCCCACCATTGAAACTCTTGTTGCAGGCAGGGAATGAGTAATTGTTTCCAGACTGTGGCACTAGTCCAAACACTTTAGATACCATTGTAGCTTCCTCATATGCAGTCTTGCATATGAATTAGCAGAATGCCGGATGCCATGAAGCCCAAAGCCTGCAGAATTTTTCTTGCAGGTAACTGGGATTTTGCCATCATTTGGAAGTAATGAGTCAGTTGCCTTTGTCTGGCATGAGAAGCCATCTGGGCAGTTGCATTTAAGCTTGCACCCAGGAATACTCTTGAGAGGGCACTAGTTTTGATTTCTTTTAGTTTACTGTGTACCCTAGGCAAATTAGTAGTCTTTACAAACGCCAGATGCTTTAGTAGAATGTCCTTGCTCTCTGCTTGAAGGCAGTTGGGGATATATTTGAATTCCCTTTTGTCTGCAAAATGCAATTACTGGTGCCAGGCATTTTGTGAAGACCCTGGGTGCAGTAGATAAGCCAGAGGGCAGTGCAGAGAATTGGTAGTGCATTGAGCCAGCTATGAATCGGAGGTATCTTCTGCAAGATTGTCTGATTGGGACATGCAGGTATGCCTCAAGTCCAAAGTTACAAGCCAAGCCTTCTTGCCCAGCATGGGCAGAAGTTGCTGCAGTGTCAACATTTTGAATTTTGGAACGTCCAGAAAAGTATTTAGAGTAGACAGGTCCAGTACTGGTCTCCAGGCTTTGTCCTTTCTGGGTACCAAGAAGTCTTTAGTAAAATCCTTGCCCCTGCTCTTGCTGTGGTACACTCTGAATAGCCCTCACGTCCATGAGAGATGAAGTTGGATTTTGTGCCTCTGCCCATTATGTGGCAGGTCTGGCATACCTTTTGCCCTTGGGAGGGTGTGAAAACTTGTAGCCCTGAGAAACAATATTCAGTACCCATTTGTCCTGGGTGATCATGTGCCAATTTGAGAAAAGTGCTAGTTTTCCCCCTAAGGGTGCTGCCAAAGTGCTTGGCATTGGTAGTGGGAAGTCATTGGGACAGTTTCCTTTATGGTTGTGATTGGTCTTGTTTGGAGGTTGAAGCACCCCATTGTTTAGGCCTGTATGAGCCTTGGGGCAGAGATCTGCCTCTAGGGCATCTGTATCTGCCTCTGTGGCCTGACACTGGAAAGGACCACTTTTTAGAAGACCAGTTCCTGCTAAATCTGGGTGGCTGAACCTGTAAGAAATCCTTTAGTCTGCATTGATTTTGCTTTAGCCTCCATTTTCTTTAACACCTCTTCTGCCTTAACACCAAACAAAGTATCATGCTGTAATGGAGCATCCAATAATTTTGCTTTAACATGATCAGGCAGGCTCTGTTCCTTTAACCAAGCATGCCTTCAAGTGACAGCCTGTAACTGCTGCCCTGCAAGAAGCCTCTAGTGAATCAAAACCACATTGCAAAGTATGCTTTACCACTTGTTCAGCTGCATGCAATAAATCCTGCATTTCCTTGTTTTCAGGACATTTGGAGTTTGTTTTAGCAGAGACATTGGGTATTGCTGATATTTAAGCATGTGAAATGGGCAGTTTAAAGCCCTTAAAGTAGCAGAGGTGTAAACTTTTTTTCCCCTATCTATCCAGTGCTCTAGAATCCCTATCAGGGGGAACAGGGTTTTTTTTGCAGTGGAAGCCTTGACCCCTTTGGGACCCGGAGATAGTTTCTGGGTCAGCAGCAGGGTTTATAAAGAAATTTGTGAATCTGGAACCCTGTAGTATCTGGCTTAACTAGCGCAGCGGGTAAGGAATCAGGAGACAGACTGGACTCAGAAAATACATCTACAATGTCTAGCACAGGAGGAATAGCAAGAGGTCTGTGTTGAGGCAATAAAAGAAAGTCTGAGCCTTTTCTTGGATTCTGAATAATCTTGGCTCTCCCAGTGGAAATGCTCCCTCATGGTGTGCAGGGTTTCCCCAGAGTAGTCTTCAGGAGGAGAGGCTGAAGGGAGATTCTTCAGAACAGGGATATTCTCTTCCTCCCTATGAGGACTCTGATGCTGAAGAGGAATCAGATTAAATAGAAACCTGGTCAGAGGAATCCTAGTCCGTGTCTTGCCTAGGCCTTTTGTCAGGAGGGGGATGGGAACGAACCCCTGATCAAAGTAATTGGGTACTCTGCCATTTTAAAAGTCTGTTTCTTAGGCATGGATGACTGTCCAGGAGAATGCTGTACTTGTTTGTCTTTAGAGTTTTAGACTCTGCCTTGGCTGCTGAAGTGGTCTTGATAGTAAGCCGTGTTGGCCTGAAAACACCCGGATAAGCAGATGCCTGCTCAGCGGCTCTGGACCCATCTGAGGGAATAGTTTCCATAGGCCCAATACCTTGAGTTTCCAGAGGCCAAGTTGTCTCCATGTGGGAGTCTGAGGCGGCCTGTGGCTGAGGTAGTGGGTGTCAGGGGCTGCGAAAGTGCCTCACTGAGAACCGGCGACTAGCCTAGAAGAGGCTTCGTAGTCTGTTTTGGACCTCTGTTGCCTGTCCTTTTCCTTGTGCTTTTTATGAACTCTGATTGTTCCGATGGCATTATATAGTTAAACCTTCGGCCAAAGTAATATAAAGCAAAATCAGACACTGCATAGTGCGTTGGTTAAATTAGCACAAAACTGACTAGCAACGTCGTGGTCAGGGCCTAGGCAAGGAATACAGTAAGAATCAGGTATTTGCTTCCCACAAGAAATACAATTGTTAACTTTTACTGACATTGGTCTGGAGCACGAAAAGGTTTCCCCAACAGGGTACTGCTTTATTGAAGACTTTGGATCTGAAATTCAATTTCAAAAATCTCAGGAGTCGGCCGACCAGCACTTGCTAACTGCTTTTGCTTCGGGCACCGCACGGCAAGACAGACTGGAGAAAATCGTGTCGGCTGCATCTTGTATACCCCTGGCACACTGAAAGGGAAGAGGCGACAGCAGATGCCAGACCAGGACTTTGGAATTCAGGCCGACTGTGGGTAGCCTGCCAGCAGGATAACCCAAGTGTAATGACTGCAACAGTGAAACACTAACATCTGCCCTATGGTCAGGGGAAAAAAGTAAATCCCCTTGCTAGTAAATTCACCAAGGAAGTGTCAACCACTATGTTGGAATAGTTAAACATTTTAAAATCTTGGTCTGTATTGTGAACTATACTGAAATCAGGAATAGAGGGACCAGCTAGGATGTAGCTAGCTGGCCCAAGTTGTGTTTCAGTCCTGTTCTGCTGGTTTGGTTTCCATGCTCTCGAGTTGCATGTAGAGCTGCTCTGGGATTGCCCTCATGAAAATTTTGGTTGTTGTAGGAATTAGTCCCGAATGGCCACACTGTTCTGATTAGCATTCATATCATCTACGTTTGAACTGGTGCTCCTAACTGCATTTATTTTTGTTGCGACATAGGCAGCTGTTCCAACCAGTTCCTTCCACTTGCTGCTGCCGCCCTTCCCCAGTTACTTCTGCATAACTACGTCCCTGTGAACGTGGGTTCTGCCCATCTGTGAACTGATTGTTGATATCAATGGGACGACTAGGTGGATTTAGCCATTGAGTGGGTGGAGGCTTAGAGTAGGCAATGCCTTTCCCATATCCGTTATGGTCAAGCTTTTTATTTTTGGTTAGTTTAAACTTGTGATATTTGCCCTGTAATACTGGTGAAAATGTAATCATATTCATACTTGTATCTTAGGAAACTGGCATCCCTTTTAAAGGCTATTGTCCAAAATGCTAATTTCATCATTCAAAGTGTCAATAATAGCACTAATGAGTAAGCATTTCTATGAGTTTTAACCCTTGCTTGTCACAGGGAAATCAACTCATGATGAAAAGCAGAACTAGACCAGCCCAGTAGGGAAATGTCATGATTTAAGGCCTTCTTTAGGCACCTTAAACATTCCTTAAAAATAAGCTAGTTCAAGCTGCAATTTCTTCACTTTAAAGGATTTAGCGCCTAACATCTTCAAGTCTACGATGTTAGGGTTGTTCACATTAAAAGGAGGATTCTCCATTTCTCCAGTTGGTTCACTCAGAAATACAGGTTGATCTAACCAGAATTTTAAACTGGTATTCAAGTTTGGCTCTGGTATTAAGTTAAATGAATTACCTATAGCAATATTTGTTGCACCATTAGATGCACCATTGACATGTGCTGCCCTCGTTACACTCAGGGCTCGTTACTACAGCTGTTCCTTGTAAGCAAAAAGTTGTCCTTTTATCAGCTGGAGAATGGCATGAACCTGGTAGAGGAGCCTGACCCGAAGGGCACTCCTAAGCCTAATTCCACATCTAACACTGGTAAGGACAACCATTTTTGCCTAGAACGAACAGCTGTAGTAACAAGCAGAGAGTGTAACGAGGGCAGCACATATCAATGGTGCACCAAATATTGCTATAGGCAATTCATTTAACTTAATACCAGAGACAAACTTAGATACCACTTTAAAATTGTATTGGAGTGAACCAACTGGAGAAATACAGAATCCTCATTTTAATGTGAGCAACCTTAACATCGCAGACAGCTTAATGTTAGACGCTAAACCCTTTAAAGTGAAGAAATTGCAGCTTGAACTAGCTTATTTTAAAGGAATGTTTAAGGTGCCTAAAGGCCTTAAATCATGGCATTTCCCTACTGGGCTGGTCTAATTTTGCTTTTCATCATGAAAAGATTTCCCTGCTTGACAGCAAAGGATTAGAACTCTTAGAAATGAGTTAGTGCTATTGACACTGAATGATTAAATTAGCATTTTGGACAAACATTAAAAGGGATGCTGATTTCCCAAGATACAAGTATGAATAGGGGCACATTTTCACCAGTATTACAGGGCAAACAAAGTAAACTAACCAAAAATAAAAAGCTTGAGACAGTATATGGGAAAGGCATTGCCTACCAGAAGCCTCCACCCACTCGAGTAAATCCACCTAGTCATCCCATCGATAATCTGTTCACAAATGGGCACAACCCACATTCACTGGATGTAGTTGTGCAGAACTGGGGACAGGAGGCAGCAGCAAGTGGAAGGAACTGGTTGGAACGGCTGCCTAAATCATAAAAATAAATATGCCATTAGGAGCACCAGTTTAAACAGCTTATACGAGTGCTAATCAGAACAGTATGGCCAAATCAGGACCAATTCCAACAACCAAAATTTTCTCTAGAGGGCAATCCCAGAGCAGCTCAACAAGCAACTTGAGGGCATGGAAACCCAACCACCAGCAGAACAGGACTCAAATGTAACTGTTGGTCGGGCTAGCTACATCCCAGCTTGTCCCTGTATTCCTGATTTCAGTATAGTTCACAATAGACAGATTTTAAAAATTTAACTATTCCAACATGGTAGTTGACACTTCCTTGGTGGATTTACAAGCAAGGGGATTGACTTGTCCCTGACCATAGGTCAGTTTTGTCCAGCTCAATTAGACTTGAAACTTTTTACACGAAAGTTGAACTAACATGTTCCAGAACCAGCAGATTGTGAATGTAGGGTATTGAGTTCTACTCATAATAGGTCACTGAATTTTAGCACAGGATTGTGACCTTTTAGGTTCCTTAAGACATCAGAATGTATGGGTCAAACCAGATAAAGGGGGTGGGCTTGCATTCTTTAAGGAGTTTGATTACAGAAACCATATGAAACTAATTATGAACCAGAATCACTGAATGAGGTCAATAGGGCCCAACAAAAGGTGAAGGTGTTTTGAAACAATTTGTTCATAGAGTCCAGAATTAGTATTGATTTATATAATTACTTAACTTTAGCTCCCCATACACCTATTTTCAGGATTCCGAAAGTGCAGAAGAGTTTGGAAGACCCCCCCCCCCCTTAAGGTAAATTGTTAATGGGAGGGGTGCAATTATGTACCCACTGGCTAAATGGTAGACAATATTTTTAAAGAAACTTGAAAAATTAGGACATGTATGTAAAGATTCTTGGTTCTTGAACAATTAAGAGTCTCTAGTACGAGGAAGCAGTTTTCCTAACCATAGATGCCAAGGACCTCTGTACGGTCATTCCTGCTGATATAGGCATTGCTTTAGTTTTATACTTAATTGTCCAGGTAGGGACAGTTCAAGAATTCCTTGACCTGATTTTATGTAATAACTATTTTATGTTTGACAAATATTTCACAAAAGTCAGGTATTGCAATGGGCTCCCCATGTGGTGCCAGTTTTTAATAACTTATTTCATTGCAACCTAACTTATTACACTAGATTTTTAGAGGTTTGTTGTTTGAAGGAAAGACTGAAATCAGTCCTTCATAGAATACTTTAACATAATTTGTCGTTCACACAACTTTGGAACTGACAATATAGCATACCTAGATGTTAACCTATAGAAAGGGAGGAAGAATAAGGCATTTAAAGCCAGAATTCATAGGAAATAACCTATTCAAATTAATTCCTCCACTACACTAGCTGTTATCCTTAGCAGAAGAGATTGGTCAAAGGCCAACTGGTCAGAGCGGCCCATATGGTCCGATGATTTCAGAGCTGAATGCAAGGTGTTTTTGGAACAAGGATACCCTCTACCTTTATTAGAGCAACTTATAAGTGAGGTACAACAAGAATAGCAGTATCTTTCATCCTATACTGTCTATTGATGTTGACACTAGTGCCAACAATTGGTCAACTAATTAACATAACTAAACGGATGCACTGAACTCTAACTTTACTACCTTTAGTATGGATTCCCATAAAATATGCCAAATCTTAACGATTTGGAGTTTTTCAGATGAACAATTTAGTGGTACGGTTGGGACTAGACCAACTATAGTTTAGAAAAGGATTGAATTTTAAGAATCTATTGGAAAGAATCCAAACTCCAGAGACATGGGTACCAGGCATGTATAAATGTGAAAGTTGCAATTATTGAAGGCATATGGAAGTGTGCAATGCCTTTTTATGATCTGGGACAAAAAATTGTGGATCTAGAGGTCTACCTGGCAAATTGCAGATTATGCCAGTGTTTATATTGGCAAGACCAATCGCCCCCTCATTTATGAACATTTATGCAGCATTAGGAAAACCATTAGCCAAGCATATCCAGGAAAACCCTGAACACTTTCAGTTATTGATCAAGTGGAACATGACCTTAAAGGTGGCCCCTTGTCCTTGAGACAAGAGTTGTGAGCTCTAGTGTGGCAAAGTAAATATAATTTGCCTGGTTTATGACCTTTGCTCTTTAGCTTGTGTTTTTTAAATTAAGGAGCTTGCAAAGATGAAGCAAGCAAGGGTATTAACTTAATATTTATCAACTTTTAAACATTGTTTACCAATGTTATTTGTTTAATTTAATATTTTACTCAGGCTCAATGCACTTTTAATCTAATCATATATTTTTATAACCCCCTTTACAATATTATTTTAAGATAATTTATTCAAATTTATGAGCTAACTTTGCACAGCGATGGTGTAATACAACTTTATCTTCATGAGTAACTAACTTCTGGTAGGGAGAAGCTACACCTTAGTTTTAAGGATGTTGTGATTACTTTTCCATTTAAATATGACTAGTTAGGTTTAATTTTATTAGTCTGAAGTCTTGTCCACTGAGACAAGACTAAAGCACCAACTTTGATTGTATGTTAGTTTTGGAATAAACCTGTTTTTTCATTTGGATTCCACAAGCTGCCTGTGGATTTTTAGTTTATGCATAAATATATTTGCATAACTTGCTGTGGCTGCACCCATGACTACCCAGTTAGTCTGATAAATACAAAACAGTTGTGACTCAATATCCACTGCTTCCATAATTAGTGCATTTGTTGAGAAAAGCTCTGAAACTGTGCTCAAGTTATCCATACCTTCCTTGTTGGGAATGACCTGCTCATCATTCGATGTCATGTTACCAAAATGAGTTTTCATTCACTTCTAAACTTTATTTTTGATAGAAAATAAAAAGGTTTTATACAAGAGCTATTTGTCTCAGACTTTCTGTAATTGTATGTCAGCAAAAATGGCTAGCCCTTCTGTTTTGCTTTTGCTGCTAGCAACAAATCAGCCTAAAAGGAGGATTATCCAAATTCTTGTGCATTTTGGGTATTCACTTTGCTGACTTTCACATTTTCTACTCATTTTCTTAGTTCAGTGATTCTTCTAAGCCAATCTTTTGATGGAGCTTATTCTTGTATGGATGTAACACTGCAGCTTGTTAGAAATGTTATTACAAAAGTTGACAAAGGCAATGCTTTAGTAGTGTTGGACAGGTCTATGTATGATACCAAGATGTTAAAAGGGATTATCGGATGTAAACCAGTGACGTATGGGGAAGTCAGCAAAAGGTAGAGGGAGAACTTCAGTATATTCAATTATGGAAGCAATTGATATTTAAAGTTACAACTATTTTGAATTTTACAAAATGTACCGTCACATTGAGTGGCCATGGTGCAGCCATGGCAGCAAAGTTATGCAAATTGTATGAGTGGTTAGGAGAAAGCAAAATATACATCTAGAACATTCTCGTGTACAAATGTTTTACTGATGTGTTTTTGGTTTGCAGGGGGAGTGTTCAGCACCAAATGATTTTCATAGGTATATTAGTGTCAGCTTGTTTCTAGAGTACACTAGAACACAGCAACACTAGTTATTTGCTTGATGTGACTACTTGTAGATTTTAGTAATATGCCCTCTCCCCCATTTCCTTTAAGAAATTCAGAATAATGCTTTAGACTACTCGTAACTTAAGAAAATTAAATCCAGCATAGTAATAAGGGCAGTAAATAGGCTTACAAGTTATGTATGCACCATAACGTTCCATCTGAGTAGTTGCTTATTTTCTGCAACCTGCGGGTATTCGGATCCATATCGGATCAAAGCCGGCAACATTTTTCAAGCATCTGCTCCAAGCTCCTCCCCTTACCCATAATCCCTCATCTCCTACCTTCCCTCAGATAGTTTGCCACTATACAAACTATTAGCAACTCAACACCAACCTAGAACAGGTTTGGTGGAAGGAAGGCAGGACAGTTGCAGAAAAGTACAACTACTCAGATGGAGTACACAACTTCATCTGAGTAGTTAACTTTATCTGCAAGCTGTGGGACAGTCCCCAGCTACCAAAACTCCTGGGAGGTCCTCATGGAAGGATATTCCTGAGCACTGCATTGCCAAAGGATGCTCTCCCTCCAGAGATCAAATCCAACTAATGAGAAATAAATGTATGTGACCTTGCACAGGTCACTGCTGCACAGATATCATCCAGAGAAACTAGACCAAAAGGCAGCAGAAGTTGCCATAGATCTGGAAGAATGAGCTTTAATAGGACCACATGGGGACAGACATACTTATAGACTTGCAGTACACATTGTGTAATCCATCTAGCTAAGGAGACCTTGAAAATAGCCTTGCCCAAAAAGGGTCTGGAAAAGGACAAATAACTGGTCGGACTTACGAAATTGTTTAGCCCTGTGTAAATAAACTAAGCTGTCTACGAACATCTAGCAAATGTAACTTATATTCACCTTTGTTCTGGAAATTTAGAAAGAACACAGGCAGATCTGGTTAATATTGGATTCAGAAGCAACTTTTGGCAAGAAAGAAGGGTTCGTGCGGAGCAAAACCCTGTCCTAAGATCGATCAAAGTATTGGGGCACAGCAGACAAAGCTTGGATCTCAGAAACCCTTCTGGCCGAAGTAATGGCCACTAGAAAAGCAGTCTTCCAAGACAGGAATTTCAAATCTGACACGGCTGTTTTGAATGCAACACCTGTAGAACTAGGGTAAGGTCCCAAGGGGGGATGGAATCCTTAACCAGGGGGCAAAAAGAAAAAAGTACCTTTCAGAAAAGCTTTACACAATCTAAGGCAAGAGCATTCAAGATTTTCAGACATGAAAATTAGATACGGCTGCCAGTTGTACTTTACCATAGAGGAACTAGCCCCTTGTTGGAAAATATGACAAAACTCCAACACTGCAGGATCCAAGTTCCTGAGAAGCATTTCCATTTGCTGCGATAAATCTTCCTAGTGGAAGCTTTGTGGGATGCCACCAAAATATTCTTTACTGACAGACCCGAGTCCTAGCAATCAAGGGAATTGGAGCAACCAGTCAGATTGATGCTGCCCTGATCGGGCGGACTGATGCCCGAGGGATGGGAGAAGAGATCCGGGCAGGGATCCAGAATCCGGGGAGGAGTTAAGAGCACGAGACCAAAGGAAGGTGAACACACCGGATGAGGCCAGAACAGGGCAATGAGGATCACTGTGCACTAATCTGCAAGCTTTCTGAAGAAACTTTGGAATGAGAGAGAACCAGGCACAAGCCAACAGTAACCCGGGAGGCCAAGCATGGACGAGAGAGTCTCTGGGGGTATCCCCTGGTGAGGGGATCAGAGCAAAGAACTCGCTGCACTGCACTTTGGAAGGAGATGGAGATCACAGCAAGGGTGACCCCAAGCAAGGAACATCTCCTCTGCTATTGACCGTTTCAGAGACCACTCGTATGGCATTAGAATAGCCTGATTCAGTCTGCTAAAATGGAGTGTCCTAGGACGTGCGTTGTAATCAGAAACCAAATGGAGATCACCCACTCCCATGGCCTCGCGGCAGCAGGTAAGATCTGGTTCCTCCTTGTTTGCTGATGTACCAGACAGACATGTCTGATTGAACTGCACTGCAATCGTCCCCAGGGGAAGAACAGCATGGAAGGCTTGCAATGCTAAAAGCACTGCCCTCATCTCCAGAATGCAGATATGCAATCTGGTCTGTCTGGGACCACGTGCTTTGGACTGTCCTCCCCAAAAAGTCCCCCTCACCTGAGCTGGGATGGCTTAGGCTGGCAGTGTTATGAAGGGATGACCTGCCAAGATTTCCAGTGATTGGAGCCACCAGAGAAGAGAATTTTGCAGGCTCTACGAATTCGTATTTGATGGTCTATAGGGAAGTCTAACCAAGACCACTGAACTGCTAGGTCCACTGAAGCACCCTCATGTGAAGGCGTGCACAGGGAAGGATTGAAATTGCTGCAGCCATGGAGCCTAGGGCTCTGAGAACATAGCTCACTGTTTGGGTCCTGGGGCAGAGGATCACTGACATGAGCCCATAGGTTCTGGACCCTGTCCAGAGTGAGAAAATACAGTTGTGTACACTTACCATAAATGTAGATATTAAGAGTATATTCACTGTTGCAGTCATTACATTTGGGTAATCTGCTGGCAGGTTGCAGTCTGCCTGAATTCCAAAGTCTTGGATCCTGCGTCAGTTGCTCTCTTTTCTTCCATGACGTCAGGTCAGGAGTATAAAACAAGCAGCAGATGCCATTTTCTTTACTTTCTTGCCCCCGAAACTCCAGAATGACAGGGGGCTGGAGGGCAGGTAACCTGGACTGCAACAGTGAATGCACTCCCATCTACATTTATGGTAAGTGTACACAACTGTACTATGTTCTTGTGTACACAACTGTACTATGTTCTGCTGGTCATTACATTTGGGTAGAATCCAAAAGCTATGGTTGGGAGGCTGGTGCTTAACAGCATTAGGTGTGGCTATAGACACCTGCAGAACCAGTGGCAAAGCCTGCCCTGGACTTAGTAGAGGCAAATGAGAATGCTTTGTAAAGGTGTTAACACAACTCAAGTAGCAGCCTCTAGAATGTCTTTGGTTGGTACTACTCTGAGAAAGGCTGCTGTAGTAGCTGCAGCTCTGGTGGAATGAGAGCTAATGCCCTTGGGCACAGCTTTGCCATGGTGTAAGTAGCAGAAACAAATGCAGTGGCTTATCCACTTAGTCTGCTTTGAAATGGCCTTTCCTTCTGATCCTGCAGCATATGTCACTAGTAATTGCTCAGTTTTTTTTTTTAGAGCTTTAGTCCTGCTCAAGTAGAATCTTAGCTGTGTACGTCTTAAGGAATGCAGAATTCTCTCCCCCTTGTTCTGCAGATTTGGATAAAAGGTTGGCAGATTATTTGGTTAAGAGCCACACTGGAAACCACCTTAGGCATAAATGTTGGATTTGTCCTCAGACACTGTCAGGGTAAAATATAAGGCTCCACAGCCATGAAGGCCTGTAGCTCAGAGACCCTTCTTGAATTGCTAGCAGCAGAGCTGTTTTCCATAA
This sequence comes from Protopterus annectens, assembly GCF_019279795.1. Lineage (NCBI taxonomy): Eukaryota > Metazoa > Chordata > Ceratodontiformes > Protopteridae > Protopterus > Protopterus annectens. The sequence continues at coordinate 1,369,147,183 of NC_056747.1, forward strand.
GAATTTTATATCAGCCGGTTCAAATGGAGGCACAACTCATAATTGAGGTCCCATGCAGGTATTGGTGCTCTTCTAGGAGGCCTTAAATTTTTGGCTCCTCTAAGATACTGCTTTAGTAAAAGGAAGAGAAGATTGGTGGCTCTGTATTGTAATGAGCCGAAATGGCAGAGGCATGGATTTTAATTGATGAGAAAAATGGGCCTTTGTCAAGCATCACATCTCAGTCAAATATTGTAATATCTGAGGAATATTAGCTCTGCTGTATCAGTTCCTTGTGCTTGATTCCAAGCACAGAATCTCTATTTATCAGCATAAGATTTTAGTACTAGGCCTTCTGGCTTCTGAAATGACATCCATCACAGCTTTACTGAGAGGTGTTTGTATAACATGATCAGCCATGCTGCCAGGGTCAGTGTCTGGAGTGGATTGTTTTGCTGGGACAGTAGTTTAGGTCTGAGGTAAGGTCCAAGCTGGGTATTGAGACAAGTTCCTTAGGATTGGGTACCAGTATTGGCGGGGCTAGTCCAGGGCAACTAGTATCTTTGGGAAGAACAGGCAGAGGAGGAAAGGCGTAAACTGAGGTTTTTCCAAATGAAGGATAGGGCGTCCACTTTCCATGCTTGGATGTGATATGTCCTTGTGCAGAATCTTTTCACTTGATAATTTTGAGGCAAATAGACCTGTCTGGGGGGGCTCCCCCATTTCTTTATCATGTTGAAGACTTATGGATCTAGTTTCCACTTGAGGATCCATAAGGTTTCTGCTTAATCTGCCAGAGTATTTTGTTTTCCTGGCAGGAATTGAGCTTTAAGATGTATTTGGCAAGTCAAAGCTGTCCCACAGTGCCATGGCTAACCTGCAAAGAGGGTATGAGTGTGCCCCCCTGCTTGTTTATATACCACATGACCGTGGTGTTGTCCATCTTTCAGTAGTTGTCCTGGAAGGCTGTCAGGGCATTTTGAACAGCTAGCATCTCTGGTTGATATGCAGATGCATTTGTTTTGGGGTCCATATGCCCTGAATGCATTTCCTGCCATGTGGGCCCCCCCAGGCATAATCTGATTAGTCTGTTGAGGTTTGGTTGGGCAGGGGTAGAGTGAGGGCCCATCCAGTGTTTTGGTGATGGGCCTTTGCCCACCATAGAAGCTCCTGTTGTAGGCAGGGAATGAGGAGAATCATAGTATCCAGACTGACTAGGTTGACTCCAAACTTGGGTACCATTGAAGTTTCCTCATATGCAGTCTTGCATATGAAATCAGGATGCAGGATGCCATGAAGCCCAAAGCCTGCAGAGTTTGTCTTGCAGATTACTTCAAACGGATAGCAACAAAAAAAACAGTTGTCAGTTGCCTTTGTCTGGTGTGAGGTGAGGTAAGCCATCTGGGCAGTTGTATTCAAGCTTGCACCTAGGAATGTTCTTTTGAGAGGGTACCAGTTGTGATTTGTTTGTGTACCCTAGGCATGTTAGAAGCCTTTTCACAAACGCCAGGTGAAGAATGTCCTTGTTCTCTGCTTGAATAAGGCAGTCCTCCAAGTGAGGATATTTGTATACTTTTGCCTGCAAAAAGCAATTACTGGTGCCAGGAACTTTGTAAAGACCCTGGGCACAGTAGATAAGCCAAAGGGCAGTGCAGAGAATTGGTAATGCATTAAGCCAGCCCTGAATCTGAGGCATCTTCTGCACAATTGCCTTACTGGGACATGCAGGTATGCCTCTTAGGTCTGTCACCAGCTAAGCATTCTTGCCCAGCATGGGCAGAAGCTGCTGCAAAGTCAGCATTTTGAATTTTGGAATGTCCAGGTATGTGTTCAAAATCAATAAATCCAGTATTGGCCACCAGGCCTCGTCCTTTCTGGGTACCAAGAACAGTCTAGAGTAAAAACTGTGTCCTTTCCTCTGTTCTGGTACTGGCTGAATGGCCCCCATATCCATGAGGGATATAACCTGTATGTGCCTCTGCCCATTGATTTTTTTGGCAGATCTGGCCAACTGTTTGCCATTGGCAGAGTATGGAAATTGAATCTGTATCCCTGTGATGCTATGTTTAGCACCCACTTGTCCTGGGTTAACTGCCAATTTTTAGCAAAATGTGCTAATTTTCCCTCTAAGGGTGCTGCCAAAAGGTAAGTGCTTGGTGAAGGCAGAGGGAAGTCATTGGGACTTTTTTCTGTAGGTTTGCACATTCTCCAGATTTGGAGGTAGAAGCGCCCCATTGCTTTGACCTGTATGAATCTTGTGCCTGGTATCTGGAACCCTTATGGCGTCTGGATTTGCCCCTTTGAGCTCTGACACAGGAAAGGACCAATTTTTTGTAGGCCAGTGTGAATCTTGGTGGCTGCACTTGTAGTCTTAGTTTGCATAGACTTGGCTTAGTCTTCCATTTCTTTAAAACCTTCTGCCTGAATACCAAACAGAGTATCATGCTGTAAAGGTGCAGCCAGTAATTTAGCTTCAACATGATCCAGCAAATTTTGCTCTTAACCAGGCATGCCTCCTAATCACAGATCCAGTAACTGTGGCCCTGCAGGAGGCCTCTAAGGAATCAAAACCGCATTGCAAAGTATGCTTTCCAACCGGTTCAGCTGCATGCAATTCCTGCAATATTTTCTGCACATTCAGAAATCATTTCCTGTTTCAGCAATCCCATAACGTTACTTGAGCACATGAAACTGACAGTTTAAGGCTAATTGCCAAGGCTGCAGATGTATAATTTTCCCCATCTAACCAGTGCTCTTGAATCTGTCAGAGGGGGTAGGATTTTTTGCTGTAGTTTCAGGATCAGCAGGGTTTCCAAATAAAAATTTGTGCGAGTCAGGGACCCTGCAATATCTGTCAGGCTTGCTGGGAGCTGGAGGTAAGGAGTCGGGGGTCAAGCTTGACAACACATCCACAATGGCTAAAACAGGGGGTATGGCTAAAGGCCTGTGCTGAGGGAGAAGGAAATCAGAGCCTCTTGATTGAGAAATCTTTAGACTTTCCCAGTGAAAATGCTCCCCCAATGTATGCAAGGTTTCTCCTAAAGAATAATCCTCAGGAGGTGATGCAGATGGTAGACTCCTCTGCATCAGAATGCTCAGGGAGGTATAGATAATTCCTAATCAGATCAGGTTTCTATTTCTTCAGATTCATTCCTCAAGTTTTATTTCTTCAGATTCATTCCTCAAGTTTTATTTCTTCAGATTCATTCCTCAAGTTTTATTTCTTCAGATTCATTCCTCAAGTTTTATTTCTTCAGATTCATTCCTCAAGTTTTATTTCTTCAGATTCATTCCTCAAGTTTTATTTCTTCAGATTCATTCCTCAAGTTTTATTTCTTCAGATTCATTCCTCAAGTTTTATTTCTTCAGATTCATTCCTCAAGTTTTATTTCTTCAGATTCATTCCTCAGTTTTATTTCTTCAGATTCATTCCTCAGTTTTATTTCTTCAGATTCATTCCTCAGTTTTATTTCTTCAGATTCATTCCTCAGTTTTATTTCTTCAGATTCCTCTTCTGAAGATTCATAAGTGCCTTGCCTAGGCCTCTTATAAGGAGGGGGATGGGAACGCCTGATCAAGGTAATAAGGTCTTCAGCCATTTTGATAACCTGTATTTTAGGCATAGCGGCCTGTGCACGTGGCTCATGAGTCGTTTTTTTGTTTTAGAAGTTGTTGGTCTTTGGTTTTGCAGCTGTTTGATATAAAAATGTTGAGGCCTGAAAACACCCTCAGAAGCCGGTGCCTGCTCAGTGGCTCTGGACCCATCTGAGGGAAGATACATCCATGGGTCCAATACTTAGATTATCTCGCATGCCAGACTCCACATGGGTCTTTGTAGGGGCCTGCGACTCCAAAGTAGCAGGTATCAGGGACTGCGAAAGTGCCTCACTGAGTACCAGCAACTGGCTTAGAAGCTTAGTCTGTTTTAGACTAAGACTGTTCTTTGCGTTTATGTACTCCGGTAGTCTGATTGCTATCAGATGACATTTCTGGGTAATTAAATCTGTTTCCAAAATACTTGGAGGCAAAAATATATAGTGCGTTGGTTAAATCTAGCACAAAACTGACAGCCAGGCACATTGTGATCAGGGCCTAGGCAAGAAATACAGTATAAATGGAAATCCTTGAGGTATTTGCTTCCCACAAGTAATGCAATTAACTGACATTGGTATGGAGCAAGAAAAAAAAAAAAAAGTTTCCCCAACGGGGTACTTTGCTTCAGGAGTTGGCCGACTGCCACTTGCAAAATGCTTCTGCTTCGGGCACAGTGTGGCAAGAAAGACTAAAGAAAATGGCAAGAAAGACTAAAGAAAATGGCATTGGCTGCTTCTTTTATACCCCCAACGTCATGGAAGAGGAGACAGCAACCGATGCAGGACCCAAGACTTTGGAATTCAGGCCGACTGAGGGTAACCTGCCAGCAGACTACCCAAATGTAATGACTGCAACAGTGAAACACAAACATCCTGCAATAGTAGAGTGTCCAGCCGTGCCCCTATAAATTCCAAGGTCTGTCAGGTCCAAGCAGTTCTTGGGGATGATGGCAATCCCTAGATTGACTGCCAGATGCAGGAAGGAGTCTCCGGCCCTGCAAAGCAGACCCTTGGTGGCAGCAGCGAGGAGCCAATCTAGGTAAGGAAATACCTGAATTCCCTGAAGCCTCAGGTGAGCTGCTATGACTCCCATAACCTTGGTAAATACACCCAGGGGGCTGTGGCGAGACTGAAGGGTAGGGCTCTGAAAGTACAGTTGTGTACACTTGCCATAAATGTACATGTTAGAGTGCACTCACTGTTGCAGTCATTACATTTGGGGTAATCCTGCTGGCAGGTTGCCTCAGTCGGCCTGAATTTTAAGTTCTGAGTCAGTTGCTGTCGCCCCTTCCCTGATGTCAGAGGTATAAAAGCAGCAGATGCCATTTCTTCAGTTTCTTGCCCCAGATGTCAGGTGCCCCCTAAAAGGGTAGCCAAAATGTATATATAAAAATACATGCACCAGTATAAACTTTACCTTCATCTACAAGTAAATACACCACAGATTGTATAAATCAAAGGAAAGATTAGATCCAGCCGAAAAAAGGGGGATGGCGGGTGGGTAACCTGGACTGCAACAGTGAATACACTCAACATCTACATTTATGGTAAGTGTACACACCTGTTCTATGTTTAGTGTTCACTGTTGCAGTCATTCCATTTGGGTAGAGTCTCAAAGCTATAGTTGGGAGGCTGGAGCTAAACAGCATTAGCAGCGGCTATGTGACCCTGCAGAACTGCAGTGGCAAAGCCTGCCTTGGATTTAGAGTAGAGTGGCAGATTATGTGCTTTGTAAAAGTGTGCACTGAACTCGAAGCAGCAGCCTCTAAAATGTCTTTGGTTGGTACTCCCCTGAGAAAGGCTGTTAAAGTGGCTGCAGCTCTGGTTGAATGTGGCCTAATGCCCTTAGGCATTGGCTTGCCATGGTGAAAATAGCAGAACAAATGCAGTGGCCTTGTGATCCTGTAGCATATGCCCCCAGTAATTGCTCTGTCTGAAGAAAACTGCATCGGCTGCCTCATACCCCTGGCACACTGACGTCAGGGAAGAGGCAACAGCAACAGATGCCGGACCAAGACTTTGGAACTCTGGCAGACTGCGGGCCCGCCTGACGGCAGGATAACCCAAGTGTAATGACTGCAGCAGTGAAACAATCGAACATCTTTGGTTCTGTCCAAGTAGAATCTAAGCAGTGTACATCCAAAGAATGCAGAATTCTCTCCCCCTTGCTCTGTGGATTTGGATAAAAAGTTGGCAGATGAATAGTTTGGTTAAGAGCCACATTGGACACCACCTTACACAAGTGTTGGGTTTGTCCCCAGAGAAACCTTGTCTGGATAAAAAATAAGGTTCCACAGCCATGAGTGCCTGTAGCTCTGAAACAGGTCTTGCAGAAGTTGTTGCTAGGAGCATAGCTGTTTTCCAAGATAAAAACTTTATATCAGCAGTAGCAGCTGGTTCAAAAGGAGGCAGGGTGAGTTTTTCCAAGACCATTTGGAGGTCCCATGCAGGTACTGGTGATCTCCTTGGAGGCCTTAAAATTTTGGCTCCTCTGAGGTACTGCTTTAATAAAAGAATGAGAAAAGATTGGTGGCTCTATTGTAATGAGCTGAAATGGCAGAGGCATGAATTTTAATTGATGAAAAAGATAAACCTTTGTCCAGCATCTCAGTTAAGTATTGCAAAATCCGAGGAATATTTGGTACAGCTGTATCAGTTCTTGTGCCTGGCTCCAAGCACAGAATCTTTTCCATTTTCTAGTAATAGGCCTTCTGGCTTCCAAAATGACATCCATCACAGCTTTACTGAGAGGTGCGTTTTGTATGACTACATTATCAGCCATGCTGCCAGAAGTCCTGAGTTGGCTGTGCAGGCTGATTGTTTTGATGGGACAGCTGAGGGGAGGCAAATAGATCCATGTCCGAGCATCCCCACTTCCTTATGATGAAGACTTGTGGATCCATGAGGTTTCTGCTTAGTCTGCCATAGAGTATTTTCCTTTCCTGGCAGGAATTGAGCCTACAGATGTACTTGGCAAGTCATGCTGTGTCCCACAAAGTCATGGCTAGTCTGCAAAGGGGGTAAGAATGTGTGCCCCCCTGCTTGTTTATATACCACATGACTGTGGTGTTGTCCCGGATGAAGTAGGCCCTTGAAGGCTGTCAGGGCATTTTGAACAGCTAGCATCTTTTTGATTGATATGTAGATTCATTTGGTTTGAGGACCATGTGCCCTGAATGCATCTTCCTGCCATGTGGGCCCCCCAGGCATAATCTGATGCATCCATTGTTACTGTCTGCCTGGGGGCAATGTGAATGGCTGTCCCTTGTTCTGGTGACAAGCCTTCACCCACCATAGAAACTCCTGTTGCAGGCAGGGAATGGTTTCCAGGCTATGGCAATGTTGAGTCCAAACACTTTAGGTACCATTGAAGTTTCCTCATATGCAGTCTTGCATATGGAATTAGTAGGATACAGGATGCCATGAAACCCAAGCCTGCAGAATTTCTCTTGCAGATAACTGCCTTTGTTGCCAACATTTTGAAATAGGTAGTCAGCTGCCTTTGGCATGATACAAGCCATCTGGGCAGTTATATTTAAGCTTGCACCCAGGAATATTCGAGAGGGTACTAGTTTTGATTTTTCATTGACTGTACCCCAGACATGTAGAAAGTCTTTTCACAAACACCAGATGCTGTAGAAGAATGTCCTGGTTCTCTGCTTGAATTAGACAGTCGTCCAAGTAAGGATATATTTGTATTCCTCTGTCTGCAGAATGCAATTACTGGTGCCAGGCACTTTGCAAAGACCCTGGGCGCAGTAGATAAGCCAAAGGGCAGTGCAGAGAATTGGTAATGCAGTGAGCCAGCCTTGAAATCAAGAGGTATCTTCTGCATGATTGTCTGATTGGGACATGCAGGTATGCCTCTCAAGTCACAAGCCAAGCATTCTTGCCCAGCATAGGCAGTAGTTGCTGCAAAGTCAACATTTTGAATTTTGGAATATCCAGGAATGTGTTCAGAATAGATAGGTCCAGTATTGGTCTCCAGGCCTTGTCCTTTCTGGGTACCAGGAACAGTAGAGTAAAATCCTTGTCCCTGCTCTTGCTCTGGTACTTTAATAGCCCCCATTCCATGAGGGATGAGACTTTGTGCCTCTGCCCATTGATTTTTTGGCAGATCTGGCCAGCAGTTTGCCTTTGGCAGGGTTTGGAAATGGAACTTGTAGCCTTGTGACACTATTTAGAACCCACTCGTCCTGGGTTATAATATGCCAATTTTGATAAAAAAGTGCCAATTCCCTCCCAAGGGTGCTGCCAAGAGACAAGTGCTTGGTGCAGGCAGGGGGAAGTCATTGGGACAGTTTCCTGTATGGTTGTGATTTGTCTTCAACTTTGGAGGTAGAAGCACCCCATTGCTTTGACCTGTATGAACCTTGCGCCTGGGATCTGCATGGCGTCGGCTGACGCTTTTATACCCCAGGTGCTCTGATGTCGGGGAAGGGGTGACAGCCGACGCCGGACCCAGACTTTGGAATCCGGCTGACCGAAGGGCTGCCTGAGGCAGGACAACCCATATGTTATGACTGCAGATGCATCCTTGAAGGACATTCACCCTATTGCTTTGACCTGTATGAACCTTGCGCCTGGGATCTGCCTCTAGGGTGTCTGGAACAGCCCCTTTGAGGTCTGACACAGGAAAGGACCAATTTTGTAGGCCAGTGTCTACTAAACCTAGGTGGCTGTACTTGTAAAAAAGTTGACTGTTTGCATAGATTTAGCTTTGTCCTCCATTTTCTTTAACACCTTCTGCCTTAACACCAAAGTATCATGCTGTAAAGGTGCATCTAATAATTTAACCTGACATGATCAGGCAGATTGTTCCTTTTAACAAAGCATGCCTCCTAATTACAGAGCCCATAACTGCAGCCCTGCAGGAGGCCTCCAAAGAATCAAAACCACATTGCAAAGTATGCTTTCCAACTTGTTTAGCTGCATGCAATAAATCCTGCATTTCCTTGTTTTCTGCACAGAGTTTAAACATTCTATTTAAGCAATGTCATGACAGGTTGCAAATATTTGAGCATATGAAACACAGTTTAAGGCCCTTATAGCCAAGGTAAGGATGTGTAAACCTCCCCCCCCCCCCCATCTATCCAGTGCCCTAGAATCTGAGGGGGTAGGGTTTTTTTGCAGCGGAAGCCTCAACTCCTTTGGGACCCTGTGAAAGTTTCTGGGTCTGCAGCAGGGTTTTAAAAAAGAACTTTGAGAGTCAGGAACCCTGTAATATCGGCCATGTTTAACAGGAGCTGGAGGTAAGGAGTCAGGGGTAAGACTAGACTCTGAAAACACATCATCCACAATGTCTAACAGGTGGAATGGCTAGAGGCATGTGTTTGAGGTAGTAAAAAGAAATCTGAGCCTCTTTAGATTCTGAAAAATCTTTGCTCTCCCAGTGGAAATGCTCCCTCATGGTATGCAAGGTTTCCCCAAAAGAATGGTCCTCTGGAGGAGAAGCTGAAGGTATAGATTCAGCATCAGAATCCTCATGGGGGAGAATATTCCTGATCAGAAGAAATAGAAACCTGATCTGAAGATTCATAGTCTCTTGCCTAGGCCTCTTTATCAGGAGGGGGATGGGAACCCCTGATCAAGGCAATCAAGTCTTCGGCCATTTTGAGCATCTGTTATTTGGGCATAGAGGCCTGTCCATGTGGCTCTTGAGTTTTGTTTCTTTGCTTTAGAAGGTGCTTTAGTCTGCCTTTGAAGCTGAAGTCAGTTTAATGTAAAGATGTTTAGGTCTGAATACAAGCCGGTGCCTGCTCAGCGGCTCCAGACCAATTTGAGGGAATAGTATCAGAGGCTCCAATACCTTGAGTTTCCAGTGGCATGGCCGACTCCACGTGGGAGTCGGCAGTGGCCTGTGACTAAGTAGCAGGAGTCAGGGGCTGTGAAAGCACCCGAGAACAGGAGAGTGGTTTATGAGAATCTTAGTCTGTTTTGGGCCTCGGATGTTTCTTTGTGTTTGTGAACTCAGGTAGTCGGATGGCCATCAGATGACATTTCTGGATCATTAAACCGGCGTCCAAAATAGTTTAAAGCAAAATCATACTGATGCTTAATAGTGCATTGGTTAAATCTAGCAGAAAACTGACAACCAGAAACATTGTGATCAGGGCCTAGACAAGGAATACTAAGGATGAAAGTCCTTATGAGGTATTTGCTTTCCAAAAAGAAATACAATTTACTTTGACATTGGTTTGGAGCAAGAAAAAAAAAAAAAAAAAAAGTTTCCCCAATAGGGTACTTGGCTTTATTGAAGACTTTGAATCTGAAATTCAGAACACAAAAATCTCAGGAGTCTGCCGACTGGCACTTGCCAACTGCTTTGGGCACCGCACAGCAAGAAAGACTGAAGAAAATGGCGTCAGCTGCTTCTTTTATACCCCTGAAGTCAGGGAAGGGGCAACGGCAACTGACGCAGGACCCAAGACTTAATTCAGGCCGACTGAGGGCAACCTGCCAGCAGGATTACCCTAAATGTAATGGCTGCAACAGTGAAATACGAAGAACATCTGGAAATGATTGGCTCCCAGCCGGAAGCAAAGGAAATCTCCTGGAGCTTCTGCAAATTTTGATATGATAGTAAGTGTCCTGGAGGACTAGAGCACATCGTCGCATTCTCAGGAGGCAAGGTAGAACTAACTGCACGGTGACCATCCGGAATTTCTGCTTGGCTACAGTCAAGTTCAGGGTTGACAGATCCAATATGGGCATGAGGTCCCCCAGTCTTTTGGCATGAAAAAGAACCTGGAGTAAATGCCTAGTCTGGACTGATCTGGGGGACCAGTGCGATGGCCAGATTGTGAAGCAGCTTTGAAATTTTTTGTGCGCTGCCGCCTCCCTTTGAGTGGGTGGAACATTTGGGAGGTGCTTTGGTTTGGGCAATGAACAGGATGGAGTAGCCTCTGGATATATGGAGCACCCAATGGTATGTCTTAATGGACTCCCAAGCCATTGGATGCAATGGCGATCTTCCCCAGACCCAAAGTTCCTCGGGCCCCCTCTGCCTCTGGGGCAGCATCCGTCTTGTCCCCTTCTGCCTCCCAAGATGTCCCAAGAAAACAGATTTTCGGAACCACATCTTTTGCCCTCTCCAATACCTAGGTTCATAGGTTATTACCAAGTTAACTGCCCTTGAGAGCCATTTTTAAGCCTAGCCAATTATCCCTTGAGACTCAAACCCTGCACCTTGGGTTTGTAAGGCAAACACCTTAGCTATTAAGCCACCCCCAATCCCTTAGAAAAGGATCTTTGAGGGCTAGAGAAGAGGACTCAGATGGCAGACAGTCTTACTGTCCTTCTCTGGACCAGGGTGTCATGAACAGTCTTCCCAAAACAGGGAGGAACTGACAGTCTAAGCATGCCACCTCATAGCCATGCTAGTCCCAGCCGCCCTAGCCACTTTGAAAGAAGACGCATGGATGTATTCAAAACAGATTTCGGAGAAGACATTTTCAGAGAACAGCTGCATGTCCTCTGGTGACAGACTCTGGGGGAGACAGTGAATTCCATGACTAGGTCTTTCTGGAGTAGAGTGAAGTGTGCCAAATTCAGCACTCCTTTAGAAAATGTCGCTGAAAAGACTGATTCACCACCCTAGACCCTTTGTCCGGAGGGTGGACCAAAGAAAAAGTACAGTTTTGTACCTACCATAAATGTAGATGTTAGAGTGCTCATACTGCAGTCATTACAGATGGGTTATCCTGCAGTCAGGCAGGTCCTCGGTCAGCCGAATTCCAAAGTCTAGGTCCGGCGTCAGTTGTCGTCGCTTCTTTCCCGACGTCAGTGTGGCTGGGGTATAAAAGAGGCAGACGCCATTTTCTTCAGTTTTTCTTGCCCCAGATATCAGGTGCCCCCAGAAGGAAGGCACAAGGAAGGCACAACATAATGTTATGCAAATATGCAATATAGATGAATCAAAAAACAGTAGTTGCAAGCAAATACACCATAAAATACCCCAAATAGGTTGTATGATAAAGGTGTTTGTCATAAGGCCTGTCCTAAGAGGGGACGGGGGGAGTAACCTGGACTGCAGCTGTATGAGCACTCCAACATCTACATTTATGGTAGGTACAAAACTGTACTATGTTCATCGTGCATACAGCTGCAGTCATTACAGATGGGTAGAATCCCAAAGCTAAGTAAGGGTGGTAGGCACTAAGTGGAACTAGGAGGAGCGAGGATGCCCTGCAGGACTGCTGTGGCAACGCCCGCTCTAGATTGAGTATAGTGGAAGGTGGTAGTGCTTGGAGAAAGTGTGCACTGAATTCCAAGTAGCTGCTTCCAAAATGTCCTTGGTAGGGACCCCCCTGAGGAAAGCTGCAGAGGTAGCTGTGGCCTTGGAGTGGGATCGGATGTATGCAGGCACAGATTTTCCATGAAGTGAACAAAAGCGTATGCAGTGGGCTATCCATTTTGAAATTGTCTGTTTGGAAATAGCCTTTGAGCACCTGTAGCATAGGACACAGTTGCTCAGATTTCCTGAATGGCTTTGTTCTGTCCAATAACAAAGTTGTCTGTGAATGTCCAAGGAATGTAGTAGTCTCTCCCCTTTGTTCTGTGGATTTGGATAAAAGGTAGGCAAGTGGATAGTCTGATTCAAAGCTACACTGGATACTACCTTTGGCATGAAGGTAGGGTTGGTTCGTAAGGAAACCCTGTCCTGATGGAAAATGATGAATGGTTGCACAGCCATGAGGGCCTGCAGTTCCTAAACCCTGCATGCTGAGGTGATAGCCAGAAGGAAGGCAGTTTTCCATGACAAGTATTGTAGCTCTGCTGAAGAGGCCGGCTCAAAAGGGAGGCAGGGTCAGCTTCTCCAATATGAAGTTGGTCCCAAGCTGGAACTGGTTTCCTTGGGGGTTATATTTTTTGCCCCTCTGAGGAACTGCCTTAATAGAGGCTGTGAGAATAGAGGAGGGCCTGTGTTGTATTGTGCAGTGGATCTTGGAGAAGGAAAGGCCACTAACATCTCAGCTGAGAAATTTGAGGTATATTACCCAAGGATTCTGGCCCTTTTCTTGATTCCAGGAACAAAATAGTTTCCATTTGGCAGAGTAGGCTTTTCTAGTAGAAGGTCTTCTGGTCTCCAAGATGACATCCTGCACCTCCTTGGAGAGGAGGGTCTGTTGGGGAAATTAAAGGTATTCTCCATGCAGCTAGATTTAGGGTTTTGAGCTGGCTGTGAAGGGTTTTGTAGTTGTGCTGGGATAACAGAAGAGGGACTAGAGGTAGGATCCATGGTAGGGAGTGTGTCAGGCTCTTTAGGAGCGGATACCAGTGTTGTCGTGGCCAGTCTGGAGCAACAAGAATCATTGGTGGCCTCTGCTCTGGCTTTTAATAGAACTTTGGTCAGTAGAGGAAGAGGCGGGAAGGCATAGACTGTCAAAGTTGTCCAATTGAAAGTGCGTCCACTTTCCAGGCCTGTGGATGAGTCCTTGAACAAAATTTCAACTGGTAATTTCTGTGGGTAGCAAATAGATCTATGTCTGGCTGTCCCCATGCCAGAATTATCTTTGAAAACTTGAGGATGCAACTTCCATTCGTGCGGATCTGTCATATTTCTGCTTAGGTTGTCTGCCAGTGTGCGTCTGCCAGTGTGTTTTCCTTCCCTGGCAGGAATTGTGCCTGTAGTTGAATTTGCAATTCCAGTGCTGTGTTCCATAGGGTCATGGCTTGCCTGCACAGGGGGTATGAATGAGTTCTCCCTTGTTTATGTACCACATGACTGTGGTGCTCTGTCCTTATCAATAGCTGGCCTGGATGCAGTAGGTCTTTGAAGTTCATAAGAGTATTTTGCACAGCTAGCATCTCCTTTTGGTTGATGTGTAGGTGCTTCTCTTTTTGGGACCATTTTCCCTGAATGCACTGATCTGCCATGTGCGCTCCCCAGGTGTAGTCTGAGGCGTCCGTTGTGATGATTTGAGTTGCTTGAGGTACACAGAAAGGGAGACCTGTGTTTCTTTGGCATGCTTGAGCCCACCACAAAAATTCCTTTTGAAGGCATGGAATCAATCGTTTCCAAGCTGTGGCTGGCTGTGTTGAGACCATACTTTTTTTAGGTACCATTGTAGTTTCCTCATATGCAGCTTTGCACATGGGATTAGTAGGATGCAAGATGCCATGAATCCCAGAGCCTGCAGGACTTTCCTTGCAGTTAGTCTGGTGAAAGTTGCCATTTTGCTGAAGTATTGAGACAGTTGCCCTTGTTTATCTGGTGTGAGGTAGGCCATCTGGGTGGTTGTATTTAAGCTGGCACCCAGGAAAATTATCTGTTGAGAAGGTATTAGTTTTGATTTTTTTGTTCAGTGTATCCCAGGAAGTTTAACAGTTTTATTACAAATGCCAGATGCTGCAATAGAATATGTCCTTGCTGTCCGCTTGGATCAGGCAGTCTTCCAGATATGGGTAGATTTGTATTCCTTGTAGTCTGCAGAAGGCAATTACTGATGCCAGGCATTTCGTGAACACTGGGCGCAGTAGATAAGCCAAAGGGCAATGCAGAGAATTGGTAATGGGTTGAACCTGCAAGAAAGGTATCTTCTGCAATCTGGTATGAAAGGGACATGCAGGTATGCCTCCTTGAGGTCCAATGTTACCAGCCAAGACTCCTTGCCCAGCATGGGAAGCTGCTGTAAGGTGAGCACCTTGAATCTTGGCACTGTAGATGTGTTTAGGATGGATAGGTAGAGGTCTCCAATCTTTGTCTTTCCTTGGTACCAGGAATAGTCTGGAATAAAAACCTTGACCTTGTTCTTTTGCAGGTACCTCTTGAATCGCTTTCATATCCATGAGAGCAGAAATTTGTCTTTGTGCCTCTGCCCTTGATTTTGTGGCAGGTTTGACATGCCTCTCATTTTTGGAAGGGTGTGAAAGTGGAACCTGTAGCCTCTGTCTATAATGTCCAGAATCCATTTGTCTTTTGTAACAATATGCCAGTTTTTTGAAAATAATGCCAGTTTTCCTCCCAAAGGTGCTGCCGTTACAGCTTTGCTTGGCAGACATAGGGGGACGTCATTGTGTCCGTTTTCTAAATGACGGATCTTCTCCACCTCTTGGGGTTGGTGCTTGCCACAGTCTTGCTCTGTAAGATCCTTGAGGTTGTCCTCTACCCCTTGGGCGTCTGTATCTGCCCCTTTGAGGTCTGTCCGTGGCTGGAAAGGACCAATTTTTTGAAAGCCAGTTTCTGCTGAAGCATGGAGGTTGTACCTGCAGGAAATCTTTCACAGTTTGCATAGATTTAGCTTTTTCCTCCATTTTCTTTAGTACCTCCTCAGCTTTAACACCAAATACATCTTTTTGAAGTGGTGCATCTAATAACTTTGCTTTGACATGATCTGGTAAGGTTTGTTCTTTGAGCCAAGCATGTCTACGTATAACAGACCCAGTGACAGCAGCTCTATATGAAGCCTCTAAAGCATCAAAACCACACTGCAAGGTATGTTTACCCACTTGCTCTGCACCATGCAACAAATCCTGCAACTCTTTCAAATCTGGTTCTGTTTGTGTCATTTTGCTTTTCAACTGGGAGAACAAAAACTGTTGGTACTTTAACATATGGAATTGACAGTTTAATGCCCTCTTGGTTAAAGTAGCAGATGTATACACATTTTCCCCCCACCTTTCTAATGCTCTGGAATCTCTCTCTGAAGGTAAAGGGTTTTTAGCAGTAGAGGCCTTTATTCCCTTGGGACCCTGTGAAATAGTTTCTGGGTCAGCAGTATGGCTTTTAACTGGCGAGAATCAGGGACCCGGTAATACCAGTCTGGTTTAACAGGGGCTGGAGGTAAAGAATCTGGATTAAGGCTGGCTTCTGCGTACACATCCTCCAAAATATCTAACAGGAGGGATAGCCAGGGGCCTATGCTGGGGGAGCAGTAGAAATTCCCTGAGCCTTTTCTTGGAATCTGAGTAATCTTGGCCTTCCCAGTGAAAGTGTTCCCTCAAAGTATGCAGGGTTTCCCCAAAAGAGTAGTCCTCAGGGGAGGGGGGGGGGGAAGAGACCGAGGGAATAGACTCCTCAGCATCAGAGTCTTCTAAAGGGGAACAGGCATAATCCTGGTCCTCAGAATGTTCTGAGGTAATAGAAGCCTGGTCTGAGGAAGGGTAGTCTTCCTCCAATCTGGGTCTTTTGTCAGAGGGGGGTTGGGAACCCCTGATGAGTCATCAAATCTTCAGCCATTTTAAGCATCTGCTTTTTAGGCATGGGGCCTTGAGGTCTGAGGACCCTGTTTTTTAGTTTTCATGGCTGCTTTAGATTTAGTGAAGGATTTAATAGAGAAGGTGGAAGGCCTGAAGACGCCTTCAGAAATGGCAGGCCTGACTAAATTTTGAGTTTCCCCGCCAAGAGTGGCATCCGTATCTGCAGTAGGAATGGAGACAGAGGAGCCTGCGACTTTGGGTACTGAAGTCACCGGTAAAATAGTTGTCGGTATTCAGGGGCTGCGTAGGTGCCTTGCTGTGAACCAGAGAACCAGTAGTCGGCCTAAGCGTGGTCTCAGTACGGACCTCGGATGTCTGTCCTTATCTTTGTGTCATTTGCTTAAAACTGGTGTCGGAGTATCTGACATAATTAAATTTTTTGCCAAAATAATGAAGGGCGAACTCCGCCCAGCGCTTATTGCGCTTGAACCTAGCACAAAAACGGCAGGCAGAGACATCGTGGTCTGGGCCTCAGCAAGGTATACAGAAAGAGTGGAAACCCTTATGCAGTATTTGCTTCCCACAAGTAATGCAATTATTAACTTTGTCTGACATCGGTCAGAGGCAAGAAAAGTTTCCCCAACGGGGTACTTAGCTTTAAAGACTTCGGCTGAAATACTTTTGTAAATCTCAGGAGCTGGCCGACTGGCACTTACGAACTGCTTCGGGCACTGCGCAGCAAGAAAGACTGGAGAAAATGGCGTTTACTGCCTCTTATACCCCTGCCGCACTGACATCAGGAAAGAAGTCATGACAACCGACGCTGGACCTAGACTTTGGAATTCGGTTGACAGAGGACCTGCCTGACGTCAGGATAACCCATCTGTAATGACTGCAGCTGTATGCACGATGAACATCTTTCCTAAGCCAGTTCAGTGGCAGCTGCAACCACCATAGCATCCACCAAGGATCCCTTGTACCAGGCCTGACTGTGGGAGGAGAAAGGATCCTGTCTGTGCATTTCGGTATTGGCTCTACGGTGTGAGGCTCCTTCCATGTCAGTGTGGTAATGAGATTCACTAATGGAGCAGCAGGAGTGACACCCAGGATGTAGATGGGCCTGTGCTAAAGGCCTCCAGGAATACTGACTTGTCTGTATAGGGTTTTGGGGCGGACCAACCTCCCCTCTGACGGATGATTTCCATGACGTCTCCAAAGGAGACATCCTCGGGAGGTGACCTGGGGGAACCCTCACCTTCATCCAAAATCAGTATCCTCTGAGGGACTCAGGGGAGTCCATATGCCTCCTCTTACAGAAGTGCTTACGGGGAGCCTCCTCAGTGGGACTCTCTGAAGAGGGCTCAAGTCATGGGGGAGTTCCATGACAGGATCCACCTGGGGGTCCTCTAGCACAGGCTGTCCGAGACAAGCTGATGGGAGTCGGGACCAAATCCACTGCAGCATGGGCAGAGTCCAAGGCAATGGGCTGGGGTCTCAATCGGGAGAAAACCCTCTACCACGTTGAAGGCCGGAGGAGTGCACTGCCTTAACAACCAACAAAGAAGCTCTCCCCGACTCAGTCGTGAGGATCGGGGCAGAGGCCAAGGTAGCCAGGGTTCCGAAGGAATGGCTCGGATCTGACAAAGTCAGAGCAGACACCTCCGTTCCCTTGGATCCAGCTCCCCGTTCTCAGCCCAGAGTCTCTCAGATCCAAACAAGTCTGATCTGAGGAACTAGAGGTAAAATCATTGGCGTCAATGTTGGGACAGTGTGCAGAACTCCCAGCTCAGAGGATCCTCTGATCCATAAATCCCAAAACCCCAGGTATAAACCCCAAAACTGCAGGTCAGATTGGGGAAGGAGATTGATGGAAGGGCATAGAGGTCCTCTCTGGCTGGAGGGGCCTGGCAAGACTCCCATTTGGATTTGGGTCCGAATGAACCTCCGTATCATCCTGTCCATGTAAAGCTCCGACAAGACAGCAAGGAGGCGACAGACTGGCTGGTCTGAGATTACCTCGAAGACTACCTCTGGGCCAAGGGCTCTGTCAGCTCTGGGGAGAACCTCAGGGAATGGAGCTGGAGAGGTGGTCCTAACAGCTTTACCAAGCAAACGGGGAAATGTGCCGCTCCGGAGACAAGTTTGCGGTGCCTTTCCGCTCTTCTAGTCTCATCCTAGTCTTTATCCTTTGATTTAGTCCCAGAAGGCTTAGAGGGAGGTAGAGTCTTGAGGCGGGGGTTGGTCAGCTACTAGAGCAGATGTAGAGGTAGTCAAATCCAATGCAGAAACTGGTAGCAGGCCCTTAGCTACCAGTTTTGCTTTCCTCTTTCAACACCCTAGGGTCGAACCCTGCGCACACACTACATGGCAAAAATAGGTGGGGGAACACCCAGGCAAATAACAGTGTGGCCATCACACACAAGGGACGGTTAAGGCCTACACTACCTCACAAATTCATAACTTAACTTTTTGACAGAACACACACTAACGGGAGGAAAGGGATGAAAGGGATTACCAAAAAATGACACTAAATATACCAAAAAGTACCACTTACTACACCAAACTTGGAGCAAGAGACCACAATGCATATGCATGAAGTGGCAAACGAAATCTGTGGGAAGGTAGTAGATGAGGAATAAGGGAAGGAGCTTGGAGAAGATGCTTGAAAGATGTTGCCGGCTCGGATCTGATATGGATCCGAATACCCACAGGTTGCAGATAAACAATCTGAAGTAGTTAACAATTTAAGTGGTATGGTAATGGTAAGAGAAAGTTTTGGAAGCATACAACTACAGAAAACAAGGTAGTAATGAGAAAGTGCAGAAAAAGTGAATTCTAAGTAGCCAATAGTGTGTTGATGTATGGGAAATGCAAAACAGACATAAATAGCAATTCTGAACAGAGGAATTGGGAAATTACAAGTCGCTATTCTGAACTAGCTAAAGCTTTAGGTGACACTAGTGTTTATACAGAAGAGGGAAAAGTTAAAAATTTCCAGGGAAAACTGTACCTGAAAGGAACACAGCAGGTATGTTTAAATGCTAAAATTGCAACTTCTGCAATTATCTGCATACTAATGTTGTGCAATTATCTGCATACTAATGTTGTCCGAATTAGACAAGTGTATTTACAAATCAAAGTTTATCTAGCTGTGTATGTCCTGCATGTCATTTTATACAGGATGAAAGAATCTATGAAAATAAATATGCTATCCAAGCAGTGCATAAAAAAGCAAGCCCAGGGCTACTGGGTTGTGTTCCTATTGACCAGTGTGGCCACCACATTCATCCCTTGCACAATTAGCATGGGTTCCTGGTGCAAGTCTGAGTAGACTATCCTCAACCCACTTCACAGGCAAATACCCGTGCCCATTTGGCGACATTAGTCATGACGGATTCACATACAGCCATATTTGTTTTCATGGTCGCATTGCTAGCCTTGCCATGGTGGGCAGTCTGCGGTCTGTTCCTATTCTGAGAGCACTGCACATCACAAGACATGCCTGCCCACTACAGTTTGTCTGCACAGCTCTTCCCTTGATAGGGCACCATCTACAATCTGCGCACCTCATTCTTGGGGGAGACTGAGATGGAAACTGTTTTGGGGGATGCAGGAGGAACCCCAGAGGACACTGAAAAAACTCCACACAGGCATCTGTCTGAGGTCAGAATTGAACTCTGTACATTGTGCTTGAGAGGCAAAGACATTAAGCTATTGTGCCACTAAGCCTACAACTATGGCTGGTCAACTAAAACTTCTACACTAGAGCCGGGTAAGAAATCAGCTATGTGGTAGGTTATGCCCCCACCTCCTCCCACAAAAAGCTGCCTTTAGGTTATCCTGACTTGGTCACTGGCACAGACTAGCTACTCCTGGACTAGCTGAATCGGACTAGCTCAAAGTTGAGCAGAAACCCATTTACAATGAGTTTCCAGTTATAGCAGGTCATAGGAGATAGAAACTCACTCCACTTGTTACTAAAGGATTACTGTCATTAGCTTATATTACACAAGGTTCACTGTACATGATTACCTGTTCGTTCCAGACTGGAGGCCTGCTGAAAGAGGATACCGGTCTTGCCAAAGCCCTGGATATACTTCGGATCTGTCAAGCACAGAAAGAGCAAAGATGCCTAGTTAGCAAACAAGCTAAAAACATGGCTCATTCTCAGGTCTGCTTACATAAAAAGCACAAGTAAATGCTCAGGATGAATCATGGCACTCAGGTCTGCTCACATAAAAAGCACAAGTAAATGCTCAGGATTAATGTCACAAGGTGCTCATGTACTTCTAGCAACAGAAAAAAAAAGCTACAGTAGTTTGGTTCAGTTCTGTGTCGATATGCATACTTCTCCAGATCTTGAGAAATCACAACCCCTTCTGTGCAGAGAAATCACAACCCCTTCTGTGCAGCATTTCCCCCAAAACAACCTTAAAGTCAAAACCACAAGGATCTCTGGACTGCCTTTTACTGCTACACCTACTACAAAAGGTTACAAGAGATGCGAGCACATGTCTACACAGCAGTGCTCACTATGATACTAAAGCAAACAAAGCAAACTTGCCAATACTCTCCTGTCTGCCCCCTCCTGTAACAAGCTGCTAGCACAACCTGTCTGCCCCCTCCTGCAACAAGCTGCTAGCACAACCTGCCTGCCCCCTCCTGTAACAAGCTGCTAGCACAACCTGCCTGCCCCCTCCTGTAAAAAGCTGCTAGCACAACCTGCCTGCCCCCTCCTGTAAAAAGCTGCTAGCACAACCTGCCTGCCCCCTCCTGTAAAAGCTGCTAGCACAACCTGCCTGCCCCTCCTGTAAAAGCTGCTAGCACAACCTGTCTGCCCCTCCTGTAAAAGCTGCTAGCACAACCTGTCTGCCCCTCCTGTAAAAAGCTGCTAGCACAACCTGTCTGCCCCCTCCTGTAAAAAGCTGCTAGCACAACCTGTCTGCCCCCTCCTGTAAAAAGCTGCTAGCACAACCTGTCTGCCCCCTCCTGTAAAAAGCTGCTAGCACAACCTGTCTGCCCCCTCCTGTAAAAAGCTGCTAGCACAACCTGTCTGCCCCCTCCTGTAAAAAGCTGCTAGCACAACCTGTCTGCCCCCTTAGTGAAGCAACGCCAGTGAAGCATTCAGTCCCTTTGGCTACCTACCCAGTGTTGTCCCTCCTGTGGTCTGTATGCATGATACCCCTGGTGAGACTTGCACCAGGGCCCCCTCTACAGGGAGGCTGTAGACTCAGCAGGGACAAGAACAAATCAGAGCATGATGGGGCCATGCCAGGGCTAGCATACCGTGGGACTTTTCTACGTAGCCTTTGGCTCAAGGTGGTTACTGTGTGGTGTGATGTTGGAAGGAGGCATGTGGTCTCCAGCTTCTAAACTGCACTGAGTTTAGAGCGTCTGCTGCCTTGGTCAAGAAAGCAGAGACAGGACACACCCCAGCCCAATCCCACTCGACAGACCCCACCCCAATCCCACTAAAGACAGAATACATCTGGTCATTCCTTGCTCCCCCAGGCCAGTATTCCTGTACTGCAAGAAAGGAGCCATTTCATCCTCTTCACCTGTCCTAATTCTTACTCATCCTGCATTTCTTGGTCAGGAAAATGAATGGACCCTTACACACCTTGGGAATAATGTGGACGTTTATTAAAAGATGAGACTATCACAAGTCAAATGCCACAACCCCCCCCCCCAAAAAAAAAAGGGTGTAGTCAGAGTCAGATAGTACCATGCAGTGCTTTGCAAGCATTCCATTGTTTGGCATCAAGAAAAGCTTTGCTCCTGCAAGCTATTAAGCCAAGAGAAATGCATCTATACACTGCACTTCTGAATCGGCTGTAGTTGAACTTTGAGACACTCCAGCTGTGGTACTAAACATACACAACTTCCAGTGGACTGGAATAGCTTTATACAGAGGGAGCCTTCTTCTAAGACTTCAGTTCTATGAACTAAAACATTATACATTGGAGGTTAAAGAGTATATAAAAATAACCAGAAACACTGAAGTGACCTTTATTCCATTTGCCCTTTCAACACCTACAAGGACAAGGATAGAGAAGGCATTAAGGATAAGATGTATTTTGACAATACAAGTTAAGTGGTGGGAAAGGTTTATTACCCCAAACTACAGCCCCTTGTTACTACAACTAATTCTCACAGTATAGTGAGCTTTTTCTACCCAATAACCACCACATTATGTACTTTGATATGAACAAGCAATTTAAACTGACTTGAGACATTTACTGTCTGGATTACATAGTTTGAAGAGGGTGGAAGATACCAAAAGAGATAATGTGCAGGTACTGTAATGCTTCCACTCCCCCCATGAGTTAATGCCCATACCAACTGGATATTCTGCTTATGTAACAGCGGTTTTATTTTTACTGGTCACAAAGTTAGACATTTTCTATATGCTACAGTTTATAAACTGTTTTCTTTTGTATTAGGGTACAACACAGATCCCAATGGACCATTTTTGGGCTTACTGCAGAAGCTGGGGGTGGGATGCAAATGTTATCAATTTTTACTACCCACAAAAGTTATATTGATTCATATAAGAAATAAATGGTTTCACAGAACTGAAGTTGAGAAAGCCCTCAATTTTATGTAATTTCTACTTAACTGGAAAAGTTTTTTTTAAACCTTAGTAAGGTAACCAGCTGCTGGGACATCCATTGCACAGAAATGTTCACCTTATACCTAATCTGAAAATCAGATCCCCACCATGGGGGTTAGCAACTAATTTAGCAAACAGTTAAGACAGGAGATATTAACTGCAAGCTTCAAGATGCAGTCCCATCACAGGTTTCAGAAGGCCCACTATGTGGCCTGGACTTCAGATAAGTTTAGTGATTTGTTTAAAATGAACTCAGGAGCAGATCACAAAGCCGCTTGAGGAAAAGCAATGACCCCATATAAAAGTCTGGTATGAAGCAGATTAGTGTCCACTATTCAAAAGTGGACATGGATAAAACAGCACTTAACTTAGTTATGTACTTACCATAACTTCGGATGTATGGGATCCATCTCGCCTACATTCACAACAGATGGGTTCGGAGCCGATCCATCGGCTCCGACTCGGCAACTAATACACTAGCACGAAGTCTCTCATTGGCTGGGCTACTCCCCATCCCAGGATGCACTACACCTGCTTCCCCAGATCTTGTTTGTTCGCTTTCATACATACATGCAAACAGAAAAATTAGTAGTCACTATAACCAACTAAAGTTCTTCAAGAAAGATCTCCAAGAAAAAAGAGACTACAGCTCCTCTAAATCCGAATGGAAGGGGGAAGGAGGGTGGGTACTTATGAATGTAGGCAAGATGGATCCCATACATCCGAAGTTATGGTAAGTACATAACTAAAAGATGTAATGGGATCCTATCTCGCCTACATTCACAACAGATGGGACAGCGTCCCTAGCACCTACATCCCGGGTGGCTCATTGGAACACACTCCTGAGAACTGTGGAACCAAAGGAAGCTCTGCCTCGAGAAACCACATCCAATTTGTAATGAGAAATGAAAGTGTGCGGAGAAGTCCAAGTTGCCGCAGCACAAATATCATCTATTGATAACTTGGAGTGAAAAGCTACAGAAGTAGCCATTGCCCTGGTAGAATGAGCCTTGACTGGAAAGGGAAGGTCTTTGTTAGCCTGTGAATAAATAAAAATGATACAATCTTTAATCCATTTAGATATGGAGGTTTTTGTTACCGGTTGACCCAATTTGTTCACTGCAAAGGAAACAAACAATTGATTCGATTTCCGCGTTTGAGTGGTTCTATTCAAATAAAAACGCAGTTGTCCATGTACGTCCAATTGATGCAAAGTATATTCTGCGTTAGAGAATTCTGGGAAAAAGACAGGGAGTTCTATAGTTTGTTGAATACAGAAAGAGGAGGCCACTTTTGGTATAAATGCAGGGTTTAATTTCAATGAAACTCTATGCTTGTGAAAAATCAAATAGGGAGGATCAGAACAAAGAGCTTGAAGTTCTGAAACTCGCCTAGCAGATGTTATGGCTACTAAAAAGGCCGTTTTCCAAGACAGAAATTTTAAATCACAAGTAGCAGTTGGTTCGAAAGGACGGGCAGTTAGGGCAGCAAGAACCATATTCAAATCCCAAGGGGGACAGGATGAGATAAAGGAGGCCTAAGGAGCCAAGCCCCTTTAAGGAAAGCCTTACAAAGTTTGTGAGACATCAATGAAGGTTCAAATGAAGCATGAAAATTAGAGATAGCCGCTAACTGAACCTTAATGGTAGAAACTGAAGAGCCCGACTGAAAAAGGGAGGCCAGAAAATTCAGAACCTCCGATACTGGTGCAGTGAGAGGATCTATACCCCGTTCTTGAGCCCAGAAGGCAAACCTTTTCCATTTACTGGAATAAAGTTTGATGGTGGAAGGTTTATGAGAAGACAGTATGTGGACCACGTCCGGCGAAAGAGCATTGTCTCGGACTAAGGATGGAAGTGGAGTAACCATGCTGCCAACTTCAGGGACCTGAGAGACGGATGAAGCCATCCTGACTGACGAGTCAACAGGTCTGGCACCAGATCCAAAAACCATGGACCTTCTATCGCATGCCTCTGTAGGAAAGGAAACCAAACTTGACGAGGCCAGTGCGGGGCAATCAAAATCATCTCGCTCTCCATGTAAATGGCCTTCTGTATCACCCTCGGTAGGAGGGGGAACGGAGGGAAGGCGTAGAGAAGACCGGGGGGCCAAATGCGAGTCAGAGTGTCCCTGGGAATCTGTCCCTGAGAAGGAAACAGTGTGAAGAACTCTCTGCATTTCGCATTGTGAGGGCTGGCAAACAGGTCGCAGCAAGGAAGACCCCATCTGTCGAAGATTTTCGCAGCTACACCCTGGTTGAGGGACCACTCGTGGGGTAAAAGAATGGTCCTGCTTAATCTGTCCGCAATCACATTGGACTTCCCCGGTATGTGCGTTGCCATTAGAAAGCGGTTGGTAGCTACCGCCCAGTGCCAAAGTCTCATGGCTTCTCTGCATAGTGGGTAAGACCTGGTTCCACCTTGCTTGTTTATGTACCACACCACCGACATGTTGTCGGATAGGATAGTAATCGGGCCCTGTGGGAGAGCGTGATGGAGAGCTTGGAGTACCAATAGTACCGCTCTCATCTCCAGGACATTGATATGTAAATGTGTTTCCTGGATGTGCCATGTGCCTTGGACCGACCTGTCCAGGTAATGACCCCCCCACCCTACCTGGGAGGCGTCCGTAGCCACAGTGGCAACGGGACATTGAGGTATAAAGGGTCGCCCCTGGTCGAGATTTGATTGGAGAAGCCACCAATGCAGATCTCGACGGCAACTTTCCGTGATTATGATTAAGTGGTTCAAGGGAAGTTCCTGATAAGACCATTGAACCGACAGTAGCCATTGTAAAATTCGCATGTGAAGTCTGGCCAAGGGAACTAAAAGTATGGTCGACGCCATCGAGCCCAACAGTTGTAGGATCCGATGGGCGGGGGCTCTTTGTAGGGGGAGACAGGATTTGACTTGATCTTGTAAGACCTGAATTCTTGCTGCCGGTAAAAAGGCGCGCATTCTTTTTGTGTTTAAGTCTGCGCCTATGAAAGTAATACGCTGAGATGGCTGTAGTACAGATTTTTGCAAATTGAACGTGATCCCCAAGAAACGGCCCAAGGTGAACGTGGCTCTGAGCGCTTGGAGTAGTAGATGCTCGGAGGTGGCAGTAAGGAGCCAGTCGTCTAGATAAGGAAACACCTGGAATCCCAGACTTCTCAGGTGAGCAGTTACCACTGCCAGACACTTGAACACCCTGGGGGCTGTGGTGAGACCAAAGGGCAGTGCTCGGAATTGGAAATGACTGACTCCGAGGCGGAAGCATAAATGTCTCCTGGACTCGAGCTATGGGAATGTGATAGTAAGGGTCCTGGAGATCTATGGAGCACATCCATGCATCTTTTTCCAACAAAGGAAGAATAGATTGAAGAGTGACCATTCGGAATTTGGACTTCTTTACGAAACGATTCAATGAACTGAGGTCCAAAATGGGCCTGAAGTCCCCTGTCTTTTTTGGTACCAAAAATAATTTTAAGTTCCTGATCCGATCTGGTCGATGGGGACAGGCTGGATGGCTCTTTTTTTCTAGCAGCTTTATGCTGCCTGATCCCGCTGACTGGGTGGTACGTCCGGGATTTCCCTTAAAGAAAGGGGGGTTTGTTGAAGGGGATGATATATCCTCCGGTAATAATGCGAAGCACCCACTGATCGCTTGTTATGGATTCCCAAGCTTGTGGGTGCGCCGCAAAGCGACCCTCGACTGGCTCCGGAGTAGCACAGTCGGGCAACAACTCAGGAACGCTGGTTGTATGAAGAACCACAAAAGGAATCGCGGTCTCCAGAGTTACGGGGGCCTCTGCCACCTCTGGGGCGGCGTCTTCCAAAATTCCCCCCCCCTGCCTCTGGAGGGGGAATCACTGGGTGGAGTAGGGAAAGACTTCTGAGATTTTCTAAACCACATTTTCCCTCCTCTCCCAGCCTTGGGGTAAGGCCTAGAAGGAGCAGAAAATCGGGCCCCAACGGCAGTCAAAGTCTTGCCCTCCTGCTCGCACCGAGTTAGTGTGTCCTTCACCTTGGGTCCAAACAAAGATGACCCATCAAAGGGGGCGTCGGCGAAGGAAGACTTGAAGGCCTCCGCGAACGAACACAAGCGTAACCAGGCTTGTCTCCTGAGGGCAACGCCTGTTCCCGCTGCTCTACTCGCCCCTTCGGCCGCATATGAAATGAGCCTCATGGACGAGTTAATAGAAAAGAGGGTAGTCATCTGTGCGCCAAGTCTGGGCCAGCGCCTCAGGTAGGTTACCAACAAGAGAGTCATTTAGCTCTGAGAAGATCCCTTTGGAGCCTCGTAAAATGACATAAGTAGTTTAGCGACCGTAAAGCAAAGGCCGCTGAAGACAGGGCGCTTCCGTGCCTATCCATACTCCTAGAATCCTTATTAGGAGGATGAACAGACGTCGAAGCCT
Organism: Protopterus annectens; assembly: GCF_019279795.1. Taxonomy (NCBI): domain Eukaryota; kingdom Metazoa; phylum Chordata; order Ceratodontiformes; family Protopteridae; genus Protopterus; species Protopterus annectens. The sequence continues at coordinate 1,369,173,911 of NC_056747.1, forward strand.
CTGCCACGTCCTGCTGTGTGGCAGAAGCCACCACCAAAGCATCTACAGGCACACCCTTTGTGAGAAACTCCTTCTGGGGGGGCTGACAAAAATTTATTGGGCCTCGCAGGCACCGGTTCCACAGAATCAGGGTGTTCCCACGCCCTTCGAGAAACCAAATCAAGGAGTTCATCGAAGGGCGGAGACGCCCAGGAGGCGGAAGGCTGGGCCCCAAAGGCCTCGAGGAAGACTGACTCCTCAGCTGAAGGGGTTTTGGCTTGCCAGTCACCTCTGTCTCAGAATCTCCAAGATATCTGAGAAGGAGACATCATCCGAAGAGGATTTGGGGGACCCTTCTGCGTCATCGAGGTCAGTATCCGATGTAACAGACTCATCTTGGGAGTCTACGTGCTTCCTCTTACACAATTTCTTCCGTGGGGGTTCGTCCGAAGCAGTTTCGGACGGACCACCGAAGAAGGAACCCGATGGGGGTATCCTCAGGCCCTGGGGCCCTGCTGCCGGGGGGCTGCAACACAACAGAGGCACCAGTCTCCAAATCTGGGGACGGTGAGGTAGAATCTTGCTGAACCAGCAAAGGCATGGCCAGCGCGCTCCTCATGGCCTCAAAGGCCGGACCTCCAGAATCCAAGGAGGTCACTGGTCTAGAGGCCACGATGGCACTGGGAATTCCAGCAGCCGATGCTCCGAGAGGAAGACTAGGCACCGAAGCACCCAATCCCAAAGTATTCCCCTCGGGCCCGGCTGAAGAGGTCGCAGTACCAAACCCTGACCCGGAGGACAGGGTAGGAAGCACAGTCGGAACAGAGAGACCTCGAAGGGGTCTCTGCTCCGACCGTATGGCTCCGCTTTGCTCCACCGACTCCAACGGCTCCGAGGAGGTTGGAGGAGGAATCGAATGTGTTGGAGGGGGGGATCGGCTCCGAAGCTAACTGTGCTGGAGCAGAGACCAATTTAGTAAACACTGGAGATTGGAATAGCCTCTGTAAAACCCTATCCAGGTCCGAATCTGAAAGTCTCGATGATTTAGAGGAGGTAGACAATAGAGAAGACTTTCCTCTCGGCTCCGAGAGAGAAGGGGACCGGCTCCGAAACGGCTCCAATGCTATCGGCGCCGACTCCACCACAGCATGGACCACCATCGGCACCGAAGGAGCCTTCTCCGGAGCAGAGGGGGAAGAGTCTGAGCTGCACACTTCCACCGGCTCCGAAGCCATTGGAACCGATGGAGGGGATTCACCTCTCGATACTCCAACTTGCGGCTCCGAAGGCAATGGAGCCGAGGTAGGAGGTATCGAGGCAGACCCTTCGACCCTCGGCCCCGAAGTCAGTGGAGCCGAGGAAGAAGATTCTTTTTGGAAGCAACAGGAAGATCTAAGGCTTCCTCAAAAGAAGGCTTGATAAGCCCTTTCAATATTAATTTGTTCTTGCGTTCTTGAAGAACTCTAGATGAGAACGCATGACAGACGCTACAAGTCTCTTGCAGATGTTTCGGCCCCAAACAATAAACACATACTGAATGACTGTCTGTAATGGACATTTTATATTTGCACCGAGTGCATTTTTTAAAACCTGACTTTTGTTCCTTAGACATGATACAGGCCACAACAAGTACAACTCTAAGGAAATACTACTCTACTACAACAAGTATAGCACTACACACAAAATGCGCCAACTGAAAAGCGCGAGACACACTGGCGCGAGTACTGGTGAAAGTTTACCTCACAACAATTTGAAAAGTTAAACGGCCCAAAGCCCTCTAATTTAAACGGGCTTTGCCCAAAAAAACAACTAACCAAAGGTTAATAAAAACTAAAAACACTCAAAAGGTAGGGCATAGGCCCTCTAACTTAAACGGGCCTTGCCCGACTGAACAAATTAAATTTCTGGAAACAAGCACTCAACAAAAAACAATCAGAAATAGCCACAAAAGGCAAGAAATAGCTGTTAAAACAGCTGTTTGGTTAATATGGACAAAAATTCCCTAGGTCAAGGACCAATAAGGTAAAAATAACCACTTAGCTCCAGCCAAGTCGAGACCACGTCCAGCTTGTTAAGCGGCAAACGAGATCTGGGGAAGCAGGTGTAGTGCATCCTGGGATAGGGAGTAGCCCAGCCAATGAGAGACTTCGTGCTAGTGTATTAGTTGCAGAGTCGGAGCCGATGGATCGGCTCCGAACCCATCTGTTCGGAATGTAGGCGAGATAGGATCCCATTACATCTAATGGGAAATCAGAAAAAGCAGTGAAAGGAGACAGTGCATACAACAGCTCACAAGGAGCACAAACGAACTTCAGCTAAAAGGCCTTTGAAGCAAAGGCTCTGGTGCAAGTCCAGGGGCACACCCATCTACCAGTAAGCTTCTGAACCTGCCCAGATCCAGCAGTTAGTGGATCAGCCTGCCCAGACCCAGCAGTTAGTGGATCAGCTCTCCACGTGGCCCAGGGTATTTATCCTTAATGTAATGTTTGTCTGGGGCCATTGCCAATTCCTCCCCCAGATGATATGTACAGACCTCTCATTTTAAATGTTGCCTGGCAGTTTAATCCCAAAATGGCAACAGATAGCTTTAATAAATACTTGCTTGATGTCAGAGTGTGATGCAAACAGTTCAACATGTATTAAAGCTACATTAATCCCATGAAAAAGACCACCTTTTGGTTTCATCATGATCCCCACAACTGTTTCCATATCCTGGTTAACCCCCCCCAATTCAGTCTTCCCCATAAGGCCCGTAAACTACTTTGTTCATCTTAATAGAATGTCCAGTTTACACTTCCTTTGCATACTCTCCTCAGTTTCAGGTTTGAGTCCTTTAGACCTCCTATGCTAGCAAGCTAAAAGGCTCTGCTGTTTTCTGTCCCTCCTACCACAGGACAGTAACAGCATTAAACTTCCTTCTACAAGGACCACAGCACTGTCTACAGAACTTGATGTGCTTCCATGGCATTCTCATTACAATTACTGGTCCAAGCTTAGCCAATTATCCCTTGTGAGACTCACTGTACCTTGTGTTTGTAAGGCAAACACTTTAACCATTAGGCCACCCTCCCAACCACATCTCTCTACATCAGGAGGAATTTAATGCAAGCACTATTGCATGCCAATAAAAGGTGACCACTGCTGTCCATCTCTTCCATATTGCTCCCCTTCTGTGTCCATCATTGACCCTAGACAGGGTTATAAAATGTAGGACTGTGTAGGACTGTATACACTTAACAGCATACAGAGGTGCACACAATCTTACATTTATTCCTCCCAAATCATTTTTAGTGTCTCTCCTTATTGCGCATGTCTACTAAAACATCTTTGTTAACCACAAAGTCTACGAGACACGCCTACATTTGGAAAAATTCTACCAACCTTCTCCCTGACATCGCATCCCCCCCCCCCCCATCACTTTAGTCAAGTGACCCATTTATAATGGGCCTAAAAGAACTGCTCTTCCCACAATTTACGGACAAGAATTCTCTAATCCCCTCTTCCAAAACTGAAATCACTTCCTCAGATAATGCCTCCTTCATTCTGTTAGTCTTAGATGTCTGGCAGGCCAGTTAAACCTAGAGCACTACAGCTAGGAGCTGGAGTGTCTTCCTGTAGTCCAGACTTTAGGCACTTCAGTCACTAGCCCAGTACATACAGGCAGAGCTCAAATTTACCCTCCTGTAACAATTTCCCCCAACTACTCTACATACAACTGTAAGCACAGTCTTTCACCCTTAACACAAAGCTTCTGTCCAGCACACAAACCTTTTCAGTACAAGCTCCCATTCTTTGGTAAGCTCTTGGGCGACCCAGAGTAATACCCCAAATTCAAACTCCATCTTAAAATCCCTTCAATCCAGCCAAATCTTCCCCCTGCATGGACTTCCCTATTCTTGCAATCTTACAGGTCATAAGCAAACAGAGGTCCACAACAGCTCATGTCATTCCCATTGATGTAGAGGGGTGTGTAGAAAGGAGTACTTGTACTACAAGTACTTAATACAATGTGTGCATTACACTAACCCTGTCTTCCCACTGCTTTAGCCCATCTCAGACATTTGCATCACTGTCCACAGTGGACTAATGTCAAGAGTATACTAAACCCTTTGAGGATTGTTATAACCCTAGCATAACCATTTGTCCCTGTTGAACAGGGTTTTAAAATATGGTCAGTCACCCTTTACTGAACACCTACATTAAAACTTAGGTTAAGGATAATGGGGAATCCTTGTTTTGTACAGTTCAAAGGCATTAGTTGCAATTCAGTTTGTTCGAGCAGGGTAGTGTGTACATACAGGTTTCAACCCAATATACAAGTTTGGCATTAGGGGCAAGACTGTGCAAGAGTTCACAGATTAGGATTAGAGCAAGAGTTATGAAAGGGGGCAATATTTAATGCTGCATTTTGTGTAGTGGATTTCCAAATTGTCTTATGCTGTCAGTGTTGTGAAGTATCTTGCCTTGTAAACTTTTTTATAACACTATAGAAAATAATTGGTTCCGAATGTTTTGTTCATAGGTTGGTACTAAGCTATCGGCCCTAGGGTCTATACAAGCCTAGCCATTTCTTCTCAATATTTACTTCCCTGGACCCCTGTCTAGCAGGGCAACTGACATCACTGGGGTAACAATTTACACCATGCATAAACAAAATTGTTTTGGAGATCTTTTGAATGTCACGTGTGGTTGGCAAGGTGCTCTAAAGATTTGACCATGTTGGTTTTCCATGGCCTCCCACACTGGAAAATTGCTGTACAACCCCCCTCCCCAAGTGACAACTTAGTTTGGCTTAAAAGATAAAACTTGTGCAAGATGAACTGAGGTAGGTTAATAGCTGGTGGAAAAGCAGGTTATGATCAGTGACCTCTCCCACTTCCATGAGTCAGTCATGACCAAATTAAGATGGGGAACACTGTATAGCCATGTTACACACCTTGAGAAACAGTTTAGAAAATTAATGGAGAGTTGTAGTGGTAGCAAACTTATTGGACAAGATAGATTAAAAAAATTCAATTTGTTTCATTGACTGATTGTTAAAAAGCAAATAGAATTTATATGCAGGGCTGTAGAAAATACAGCTTCATAAGCTAAAGCCACTGCTGTGTTTCAGCTGCATTCTTTTAATATATGCAACAGAGCGTTAAGGAGCAGGGCATGTTAAAGGAATTGGTTAGCCTAAATCCCTCCAGGCTAGGAGTGTTTGTTGCTAGGGAAGTCTGAAATATCCAAGGTCAGAAAAGACCCTTGGAGCAGGTGGGTCATGTAAAAGGAAGGTATTAGTGATTCTCACCTTGGACTTCACGAAGGAATGAGAACATTTTTGCATCATTTTACAGGTATGAATTAAGCAAATGTATAGTGGGAGGACCCCACAGAAGTGTTGGCAGTGGGAAGGCCCCCCAAATGAGAACAAGTTATCAAATGTGCATATACAGCAAAGGACAAACAAGACAGCAACTTGTCAAGGGCAGTACCCTCAGTATGAGAGGTGTTGTACCTCAAAGTTAAAGTTTATGAGCCCATAGCATACTGGAATGTAGGTGTGATTGCGTGGAAGTACCCTCAGAGGGTCCAAAAGTGGTCAGTTCTGGACAGTACCTATCCGCCCAGTTATCCCAATCACAATGCTGGAGCTGTCAACTTGAACTCACACTTGGATGAAAACAAGGGATGCTGTGGGAAAAGGATGAATGAAACATCTGTCACTGCAGGATGCCAGACTTCTTACCCTTCCCTCCCTGTATGGTGATGAAGGCTAGTTATTGTCCTCTGAATTGCCAGAATCCATAACTTGTAAGGTATGCCTCAACACTTGCAAAGATAAGCAAGCAAGATCAAATCCCTGAAGAGGGAATACCTGCGTATTTTATGCATGGGAAAGTTGTACGCATTTGCACGTCAGCTTTGTTCCGATGGGGTACTTCCATTAAATGAAGTTGACAGGACTAAACTGATTACATTAAAAGGCATTTTGGAAAAAAGAAAAGCAAATTGGGGAACAAATGAGTGTTTTATTCTTGGTACACAAGAAGCACTTTGGGAAAGCCAGCATTAAGAGAGTTGCAGGATGCTAAAAAATTGTTGCAACAGGTAAGAGGTTAAAAGGCAATACAGACCAGTAAAGATGTATCTCTTTATCCTGTCTTATTAGGTTTGGAACAAACTGAGGAAGACTAAAGAGCAGAAATTTTGGAAGAGCACCTACTGTACCCCCACCCCCATATGCAAAGGTGTGGGAACCTGCTGTCCAAGATTCTGCCATTTCCCAGACCCCTACCTTTCAATCAACTGTCTGGTGGACACCCAGTCTGTGTGATACTGTTACATCTCCAGACTAGTTCCCCTGTTCAATCCTCATTTTGTGAGCAGGCTTCTGCAGTCAAGGGGGTTCTTCCTATCCCTCTTGGAGAGCTTCTACTTCCAACAGGGGCATTAGTATTGGATACGTCTGTATATCACACTCGCATGACAGGGTACAACAGGAGATAGAAACCTCTGGAGGGGATCTTTTGGCAACTCAGGGAAATTCTGGGGGCCAACAGAAGTTGATCATTCTTGGACCCCTGCTGATTTGCATACTATGCCCAAAAGTTTACCAAATATTAAAGTTTAGGGAAAAGTTAGGTCTAAAATACTGACTAGTCTAAAATACAGGCATGTAAACAAAATAAAGGGGAAGCCCCTGCTGACTACGAGTCACCTTAAAAGTATTTACTACACGTTCAGGAATACCAAACCCAGAAGACACAGAGACAGACACAGACAGATAGACACTTTATAAAAAATGTATTTCAGTTTCACTGATGATTCTAATGGGATTGTTGAAAAGCAAATAAAAATGTATGCAGGGCTGTGGAACAATACAGCTTCATAAGCTGAAGTTACTGCTGTGTTTCAACTGTATTCTTTTAATATGTAATGCAGCAGGGGGCATGTTAACCTCACAACTGCAGATTTTTGCCTAATTATTGGTCCATTTTTCATTAAATTAAGGTTTTCTGGCAAATTAGTGGCAAATCATTACAGTGAAATTAGAAAATGAGACATTTGAACTTCAGACTTGACACCCTTCAGAAAATATCAATTTTCCAAGAGCAATACTTAATTGTCCCCATTTCTTGCTCTAAGAGGTTGTGGTATGACGGTGTGTTAAAGGAATGCATTAGCTTGACTCCTCCAGCTAGGAGCGTGCTTTTGCTAGGAAAGTCTGAAATATCCAAGTTCAGAAAACAAGACCCTTGGAGCAGGTGGGTCATGTAAAGAAAGGTGTTCATGTGAAGTCCAAGGTGAGAATGAGGACTGAGAACATTTCTAAAGTCCTTGATTTGTTAGAAGTCTTTGCATCATTTTACATGGATGAATTAATAAGCAAATGCATACCTTTGCTCATGGAGACTGGTTTACCAACTGCTATGAAAATGGTCTCCCAGCAGTTGTTCCTGACTGAAGGCCAACAAGGCAAATTCTTAATTTACTACTATAACAAAATTCAAGAATCCCTCCAGCATCATGAAGGAAACCATGATCCACACCAATCCCCTCTGAGATAGCAACACCCCCCTCACCCAAATAGATGATCCACTTACAGGAAAAAACACGTTTAATTCCTGGGACAGAACCATCTGATTTGGAGCTGCACATTTTCATGTGAAACTCAGTCAACAGAAAAGTATCAGAATGCATTGTACAGACTGCAGTCAGTTGAAACAGTAATCTGCAAACAAAGCTATAAGTCTTCATGGTTCCCAAAGTGGATCTTTATCCAGATTCTGGCTACTTCTGTAGTGAGCTACCCATGAAGGAACAAAACAGGTAGTGACTACCAAACATCCCAGATGGAATCCTACACTGAAAGGCCCATCTTTAATGCTTACTCTGCAAAATGGGGAAGAAATACAACTGTAGTGGCCCTGGAACCCCAAACTGTTACAATTAAGACATTCTGGGTTACACAGCTATACAATTTTATGCCCAAAAAAGCACAGTACCAAATTAAAGACCAATAAAAGTTCCAGGAAGATAGTGACACTCCACACAAAGGGCAAAAATCTGCACTGCTTCTTAAAAGTTAAGAGGGCTTTACTACTGAAGATTTTCCAGCACATTTTCATATACTTCCCCCATGAGAAAGGGGTCAGCTATGCTGGACAAGAGGATCAAGTTATCCTTGCTCCCAAAATAAAGGCAAGAAAACATTTTATTAAAATAGCTGTGCTCTGGTTGCTTGCATGCAAGTCTGGTCTGAAGACATTAAATGAATAAGCTGTGTGAAAACTAAGAATTGATAAGATTGTACTGTAACTGGAAACAGTAGAGAGACTGGAATAGTCTGTTAATTACCCAAGCTCATACTGAACAGGTGCCAGTCTCATTTAAGGGCAGAAATATAGTACAATTTTCATGTGTTACACTGTAAACCCTCTGCAGAAACATCTTACATTTTTAGAGTTTTTATAAAAAAGAACACTGAATAAATTCTCAGAAACCAGAGAACAAGGCAAACCAAATGAATAGTACAGGGTACAGTATTAGTCGAGCCTATTTTTAACAGTAACTTAAGCAACCAGAAACTAGTTATCCGGCATCTATCAATCCCCATGGAAGCCAGTTACTGAGTTTACTGTACTGTCTTCATTAACAGTGCTGATAATTGGTGGAAATGCTGGTTAGTAACAGTGCTGCTAAACATATCCAAAGTTTCTGCACATTATTCTGATTACAAGTGAACAGCCTATTTGACCAGTCTTCTGTACTCTGGCTCGAGTGTTCCTACTGTAGCTTATCTTTTCCATGCATCAGGTCAAACTGACTTCTCTCAAGTATAATTTTATTTTGAGAACTCTGCCAAGAGACCTTCCTTGTCCTGTCAAGCAAAATGTCCTTTATAGCCTTGGCCAGATACAGGATTCTTTGTCACATTGCCACATCTCTGTAGGGATATCACTGACGTTGGTCTCTAGATTGTGAAGTGTGCCTCATGTACAAAACAAACTGCAATTGTAGTGTTAGTTAGGGACCTCCATTTTAAAGTAGCTATTAGGCCTTATGCAGACTAAAAGGTAAAATATGTAGCAAACTTCAGCAAAAGACCAGCTTTACAAAGGAAATGCAGAAGCATGAAATGTGCAGAAAATACAGAATCAGAACGCTCTTCTCTCAAAGGAAAGGTGCAATCTTTGCAGCCACAGAATGTTCAGTGGGATGTTAGATTAAAGCACATGTCACACCAGGCCTGGAAAAGTACAGTTTTGTACCCACCATAAATGTAGATGTTAGAGGATCTCCATTGCTGCAGTCCTTGCATATGGGTATTCCGCTGTCCACCATCGGCCCGAATACCAAAGGGATAGAACCGGAGTCGGTCATCGGCGCCCGAGACTGATGTCAGTACGTGCCAGTACAAATGCGCATGACCGACGCCATAACCTCAGTCTTTCTTGCCTCAGATGTCAGAATGCAAAAAACACCACGCAAAAAACACCACCCAAACCCCAACCTAAAAAGAAAAAGGGGGAAGGAGGGGGGGAAATTGGACTGCAGCAATGGAGATCCTCGAACATCTACATTTATGGTAGGTACAAAACTGTACTATGTTCTTAGTCTCCCATTGCTGCAGTCCTTACATATGGGTAGAATCCCAGAGCAACGGAAAAAAGGGAGGCTGGTCAACTAAATAGCATTAGGAGCTGCTGACATGCCCTGTAAGATTGCAGTGCCAAACCCAGCCCTAGACCTAGAATAGAGGTAAATAATGCTTTGTAAAGGTATGTACAGAACTCCAAGTAGCTGCTTCTAGAATGTCTTTAGTAGCTACCCCTCAAAAAAGCAGTAGAAGTGGCCGTAGCCCTAGTAGAATGAGGCCTGATCCCAGCTGGAACATCCTCTCCATGATGAGTAAGCAATACAATGGCTAATCCACTTGGAAATGGTTTGTTTTGAGACAGCTTTCCCTCGTGAAGTCAAAGCAAAAGAAACAAATAATTGTTGAGATCTTCTGAACTCTTTGGTTCTGCTCAAATACCTCAACTGCCTATGTACATCCAAAGAATGCAAAACTTTTTCCCCTTCATTTTGGGGGTTAGCATAAAAAGTAGGCAAATGTATAGATTGGTTCAATGCCACATTAGAAATCACTTTAGGCAGAAAAGTAGGATTAGTACGTAAGGAAACTGTCATTGTGAAAAATCAGAAAAGGTTCCACTGCCATGAGGGCCTGTAATTCAGATACCCTTCTAGCAGAAGTAACAGCCAACAAAAAAGCAGTCTTCCAAGACAACTGCAATTCAGCTGTAGCTGCAGGTTCAAAAGGAGGCAGAGTCAGCTTTTCCAAAACAAAATTAAGATCCCAGGTAGGAGTAGGAGCCCTCCGTGGGGGTCTGATATTCTTTGCCCCTCTAAGAAACTGTTTAACCAATGGATGTGAAAATAAAGGAGGGTCACAATCATAGTGAGCAGAAATAGCTGCAGCATGCACTTTTACAGAAGAGAAGGACAAACCCTTGTCCAATAAAATAGTCAAATATTGCAATGTACAACTCAAATTAGGCAATTCGACATCAAAGCCTTTAGCTGAACTCCAAAGAAAAAATCTCTTCCATTTACCAGCATAAACTTTGAGTACTAGGACGCCTGGCTTCCAAAATAACATCCAAAACTTGAGGGAGCTGAAGGTCCTCCTTCTCTAAAACAGAATGCGCCAGGCTGTCAGGTGTAGGGATTGCACCCTGACACTGAGAAAATGATTGTTTTCCTGAGTCAATAAGTGAGGAATCTGTGGTAATGGCCAAGGTGTTCCATGAATTAAGCTCCTCAACAGAGGGTACCAATGCTGACTAGGCCAATCCGGTGCTATAAGGATCATGCAAGGTTTGTCCCTCCTGACTTTCAACAGCACCTTTGGAAGAAGAGGCAAAGGAGGAAAAGCATACACGTGAAGGTTGCTCCAACTGAAGGATAGTGCATCTATTTTCCAGGCTTTTGGATGAAATAGCCTTGTGCAAAACAGTGGCAGTTGGAAATTCAGAGGAGAAGTGAACAGATCTATGTCCAGAGTTCCCCAAGCCATTGTCAACTGAAGAAATACCCGAGGGTCCAATTACCATTCGTGAGGATCCACAATCTGTCTGCTCAGAACATCTGCTAAAGAATTTTGTGCTCCTGGCAGAAACTGTGCTCGAAGAGTGATATGCAGATTCAAAGCAGTTTCCCATAACAGCATTGCTTGTCTGCAAAGAGGGTAAGAATGAGTTCCCCCTTGCTTGTTATGTACCACATGACAGTCGTGTTGTCTGTTCGAATCAACACCAGTCCTGGTTGAAGTAGGCTTTTGAATCCTTCCAAAGCAAATTGAACTGCCAGCATCTCTTTCAAGTTGATATGCAAGTGAAGTAGCTCTGGGGCCCAAAGGTCTTGAATCCAGTTTCCTCTGAAATGAGCTCCCCAGGCTGACTCAGAGGCATCTGTCGTTAATATCTGACTTGCCTCTGGATGGGTCAGAGAGCCCCTTGTTTAGGTGACATTCCTGAGCCCACCACAGAAATTCTCTGAATGCAAGGTAGAATCCGAATGACAGTGTCCAAATCGTGGCAGTGTTGAGTCCAAACGCTCTTGAGATACCATTGTAGCTTCCTCATATGCAGTTTGGCATTGGGAAGTACTAGAATGCAAGATGCCATGAACCCCAAGGCTTGAAGAACTGTCCTTGCAGTCAGCCTGGACATTACTGATAGCTGTTGGAAGTATAGGTGAAGATTCCGTTGTTTGTCCGGGGTAAGAAATGCCATCTGAGCAGCTGTATTCAGTTTCACACCCAGAAAACTGATCTCTTGTGAGGGTACTAGCTGTTGGAAGTATAGGTGAAGATTCCGTTGTTTGTCCGGGGTAAGAAATGCCATCTGAGCAGCTGTATTCAGTTTCACACCCAGAAAACTGATCTCTTGTGAGGGTACTAGACTGGACTTTATTTCGTTCACAGAATACCCTAGGCATCTTAAAACTGTCATTACATACTGCAGATGTTGAAGAAGTTCGTGCTTGCCTTGAGCCAGAATCAAACAGTCGTCCAGATAAGGATAAATTTGAATTCCTGTTAGCATGAGAAAAGCTATTACTGGAGCCAGGACTTGTGAATACCCTGGGCGCAGTAGACAAGCCAAAGGGCAATGCAGAGAACTGATAATGCAAATTCCCATTCCGAAATCTCAGGAATTTCCTGCAACTGGGCCTGATAGGAATGTGAAGATAGGCCTCTGAGATCCAGAGTCACCATCCAGTGATCTTTGCCCAGCATAGGTAACAGCTGTTGCAGTGTTAACATCTTGAATTTTGGAATTTCCAGAAAGGTATTTAGAATGGACAAGTCCAGAACTGGTCTCCAAGTATTTCCTTTCTTTGGCACTAAGAAAAGACGGGAATAAAACCCGGTGCCTCTTTCTGCAGAAGGTACTTCCTGTATTGCTTACAACTGAAGCAGAGAAGAAATTTGAGTCTGTGCTTCCAGTCTTTGCTGACGAGGCACATCCGGCATACCTCTGAAAGGAGGGAGTGTGTGAAAATAAAATTTGTAGCCTCGATTTATTATGTCCAATACCCATTTGTCTTGGGTAACCAAATGCCAATTACTTTTGAAAAATCTCAGATTTCCTCCTAGAGGGGCTGCCAGCAAGGCAGAGTCCGGCAGCTGAAGACATGGGTCATTGGGTCTGTTTCCCAAAGGACTGACCCCTGCCCTCCCCAGCAGAAGGGGTAGAAGAACTCAAAGACCTAGAAGTAACAGGGCCCTGAGAGGAAGCCCTACCTCTACCTCGCCTCGACCTGCCCTTAGATTGATAATCCGAAGAGGGGAAGACCATCCCTTAGCAGGCCAATTCCTACTGAACTTAGGGGGCTGAACCTGTAAAAAAATCCTTAACTGTCTGCATAGACTTAGCTTTTTCCTCCATTTTTTTCAAAACTGATTCTACTGGAGGGCCAAAAAGAACAGATTGTAGAGGAGCATCCATAATTCAAGCCTTAACATGCTCTGACAAGGTCTGATCTTTAAGTCAAGCATGCCTACGAATAACTGAACTAGTAGCAGCCACCCTGGAAGAAGCCTGTAAAGCATCAAAACCACACTGCAAAGAATGCTTACCAACTTGGTCTGAAGCATGCACTAAATCCTGAAGCTCCTTACATTCAATACCTTCAGCTAAAGCATCTACTTTACATTTCAATTGGCCCAGCAAATAATTTTGATACCGGAGCATATGAAACTGACAATTTAAAGCTCTCATAGCCAAAGTAGAAGAGGTATACAGTTTTTTACCCCACCTATCCAGGGCCCTAGCATCCTTGTCCAGAGGAACTGGATTTCTAACCACAGAAGCCCACCTTTGGGGCCCTGAGTAATAGTTTCTGGATCAGCCCTAGGACTCTTATAAGTACTTGTGAGCTGCTTCCGGAACCCTGTAGTATCTATCTGGTTTAACCGGGGCAGGAGGCAGAGAATCTGGGTTAAGGGCAGCCTCAGAAAACACATCCTGAACATCCAGTACAGGGGGAATAGCCAAGGGCCTATGCTGAGGCAAAAACAAGAATTCTCTTAGTCTTTTACGAGAATCAGAATAATCCTGGCCCTCCCATTTGAAATGTTCCCTCATGGAATGCAAAGTCTCAAAGAAAAATCTTCTGGAGGGACGCAGAGGGAGTAGAGTCCTCAGCCTCCGAATCAGAATAAGGAGGGAAATCCTGAAGTTCTTCTACAGAGGAATCTGACTCATTGGAAGACTGAGCCAAACCCTCCAACTCTGTCTCTACCCTGGGCCTCTTTGCAGGGGGGGGGGCATAGAACCCCTAATTAAAGTAATCAAATCTTCAGCCATCTTTAACATGTGCTTCCTAGGAGCTGGACCCTGGGGACTAGCACCAGCAGGGGCAGACTTAGACTTAGAATGGGCTCTGCTTTGAGAAGGAGGAGGCGTAACTACCCTATGAGGGGAGGGAACCACTGACATTAGAGAAGCCCCCTCAGCCTGGCCTAACACAGGAGAAGCCACTTCCTGCAGTAACAAAGGCTCCCCTTGAGACTCAGGTAAACTTTCAGAAGGAGCCGCAGAAGTAGCCAGTGGTACTACAGAACTGGCGTCTGGAGTGGACGCCTCATCCTGTTTGGACCGCAAAGACTTTTCTTTGCGTTTCTTAGAACCAGTCGTCGGAGAATCCGACGGCATGGTATAATTACAACGTTTACCAAACACCAGCCTAGCACAGTCCAACCGACGTTTAATAGTACGCTTGTTAAAAGTAGCACAAAAGCGACACCCAACAACGTCGTGCTCAGGCCCTAGACAAGGAATGCAGAGTGAATGGTAATCCCTATGAGGAATCTGTTTCCCACAAGAAATACAGTTATTAACTTTTTCTGACATCCGTCAATACTGAGGCAAGAAAAAGACAAGTGTCCCCAACGGGGTACTTAGCCCAACTTGGTCTCCGGTCTGAAACTCGAAAACTGACAATTCCAGAACGCCGAACGGCAATTGCAAATGCTGCTTCTGCTTAGGACCACGCGGCAAGAAAGACTGAGGTTATGGCGTCGGTCATGCGCATTTGTACTGGCACGTACTGACGTCAGTCTCTGGCGCCGATGACAGACGCCGGTTCTAGCCCTTTGGTATTCGGGCCGATGGTGGACAGCGGAATACCCATATGCAAGGACTGCAGCAATGGGAGACTAAGAACATCCAAAGTTACAAAGGCTAAACAGGTGTGTAAAGCATCACAGGGTTCTCAAAACCCTTTCACCATTACTTCTGTACCGCATTACACCTCTCTCTCCAATGTGTCTATGCATTTGCACAATTTTATACAAACAAAATGTTAACTGTTGACCTACTATATCAATGTAAAATTGTTAGCTTCTTTTTAATGCAACTAACTTTATGCATGTATCCCAACATATGTGAATCATTTTGCTATAACCGCATGTATCCCAACATATGTGAATCATTTTGCTATAACCGCTATCAATATTGTTTAAAATATTACTGTTAAAATGTATTACTGGAGCTTTTCTCCTTGGGTCTCCACCAAAAATGGGCCACAAGCCCAGCTGGACAAACCCAGTTAACAAATGTCAATAAAATAAATTGACGTGTGGCAGTGACAAAATCCTGTAGCTGGCCAAGGCTATAAAGGACATTTTGCTTGACAGGACAAGGAAGGTCTCTTGGCAGAAATGATGGGGAAAGGGTACTGCTGGCTAGCCAGCAAGGCATGACCTAGGTGTTTAGGGTCAACCCAAACTATCAGTAGGTTCCACTGCTAAAAAGGGAAGCCACTGGTTCACTACATATCCAGCTAAGGATGTTGGTAGTATGACCAGAAAGACATGACCAAGACAGGAGGTACCACACAATTAGAAGCGGTCCTGAAACAGCAGCTACTTAAGCTTCTGGTTGGTAGCTTATTAGCCTTAAAGAGCAACTAAAGCTGCTGACTTCCATCCACTTTGAACTGCTAATAGTTCCCAGTCTAGTGTCATTAGCTCATTCTACCCAATACAGAGAACATCTGAGAAGGCCCTCTGTTACTTTCTCATTTCTATATAAAAAATACCTGAATCTCCAGACTGCTTCTTAACCATTAAGAGTGTATTTTAGTGCATTTATTATAACTGTATTTGCCTTAATAGCTACTTATTCTAGATCAAGAGAGGTCCTTGTGCCCCTCTAGTCATTAGTCAAGCTCATAATTGAATACAATGCCCCTTTTGGGATGTACCTTACCAGACACCTGCAGCAACTGGAGACCCCCAAAAGTACCTCACCAAGAGGATCATGGGCTACAAACAGATGTCCTATGCAGCTCAACTAAAGAAACTCCAGCTCTACTCAGTTGCTTACTGCCTACTCAGAGGCGATCTATGCCTGACGTACAAAGCCATGTCAAACCCAGAATTACTGGACATGCTCCACCTCAAAAAATCGAAGTCCCTTAGAGCTACATGCTCCAGGGACCTAAACCTCAGCACAAAAATAGGACATGCTGGAGGGACAGATTCATTTCCCAGAGGCTCCCCTCACTCTGGAATAGAATCCCAATTCATGTTAGACAACCCCTCGCTCACCCTCTTAAAGCGAAATCTTGATGCGTGGATGGGAAATCGCAAATTCACCCCTGGGATCTGTGTCCCTGCTAGACAGAGGCACAGTAAACTAATCTTAAAAGGGTACCTTCTGTGACCTACTTTACAGAGGCACAGTAGGCTAATCTAATAGGGAGGCGGAAGCCAAATACACTCTGGCTAGGCTTATAAATGCCTCTGGGCAGATAGCCTAGTATCTACCCATGAACCTACTGTATTAGTGCCTCTTAAAATTGTTTCAGTTCTGCACTTGCCTTGCTTCATTTAAAAAGAAGTTTTAAGTTGCTAATTTTGTAGAGTTTTAATTGCATTTACTGTTTAGGACTACACACTCAAATTAGCCTTTTCTGTGTTTATTTACTGTATTACTGCATTGTTTAGCCGGTTTTATTTTTTGTCAAGAATACCATATTGTTTGCTCATTTCCCACCTTTCCTAGCCAGTATAGTCCAGATCCCAGGCTTTGCTTCTCAGGACTTTATTTTCTATGTGCAGAGCTATCCAGACCTTACTGTGGTAGAGGGAAGTTCTATGTGCAGAGCTATCCAGACCTTACTGTGGTAGAGGGAAGTTCTACTGCTTACCAGTGGGACTGGTGAGCATTTGTACTGCCTAACGCTAGAAGAGTGGCTTCCAGCTTTGAAATTGTAATTGTATTAGCCTTTTTGGGCTGATTTCTATCCCTTTCAACTTTAAAAATGCATGTGTTTGAGCATTTTTCGCATCATGCAGCACCATGGGGTAACTATTCCAGGTGCCAGAAAGTCTGCTCTTCAAATTTTCCCTTAGAATTATCTTCTCAGTAGTAGCACAAAAAATCTGATCCCCTGTGACTAGCACTTGCTCTAGAACCTGCTGGAAAGCACTAGGAAGCTGGAAACAAACAAGCACTCAACTCTCCTTGTCAATAAGGAGAAATTAATCGTAGGCACTATAAGTGTAGAGTACCTTGCAAAGGTAAGGGAAAACAGCTCTTGTACTTTAAACAGGCACGTCCAAGGGTCAGCTTCCAGTGATTTCTCCTGTCCACCTGGTGAATCTGGTCATACTGGGGCAATGCAGCAACTGCCTCATGTACACAGACAACCCTCTCCTACCACCAAACGCTACAACCTGCAAGAGATGCACTTATAGCCAAACTGGAAGCAAAGCTCTCCCTGCACTACACCTCAAGCGTGCCTGACCAATCAGCTATGTCTGTCCCACTCACCAGGCTCAAGTAGAAAATTACACTCTTCTGCCTGTCTGGTGCAAGGATCCACCACAACGCATGCAATCAAGTCACTCCACAAGTACAAATAAGACTTTGCCCATGTTGGAGTGAATGACTTCAGACGTACCTCCCTGGACTACATGGAGACAAGAGCTCAGATCATGTGGCCCAGGCAGGCATGACCCTAGCCAGAGTAGCATCCTGCCTTCACCCAGAATGATACCACAGTACAAGGACAAAATGACTTCAATTGGCTAAACTACTGGTATCATACAAAGGGGATCCAGTATCTGTCTGCCTGGAAGACATGATCGACAAACCATGATGCTTTGCCAGAGATGGTCTGTACCGGTCACCCCTGGGATTCAGGTTACTGTCTAAAGCTCTTGCCACCCCTATAGTGCCTTTTTAGGCAAGGTTCAAAGGACAAAACCACCGTAACAGATACAAGCATGCAAAATCTAAAAGGTAATGCTACTCAATGCTAGAAGTCTAAACTTCAAAATGCACTCTAAGCACTCCTAAAATTGGAGAACATTGATATCTGTACAGTAACAGACCTGGTTCAAAGCTCCAGAGAACACCCCTGCAATACTAGGCTACAACTCTTACCGCACATTTCAGCCACAAAACCAAAACTGAAACACTAAAGGTGGAGTATAATCCCATATTCACACCTTCAGGCTAGTTGCCCAACACAAAGCATCCAAAATTCTCCAGGTGCAACTAACACTAGGTAAGACTGCAATCCAAGTTGCAGCTCGCTACAGATCCCCCACCATGCCCAGATTCTCACTACACCTACACACTGGAAAAATATTAAGATACAACCAAACACCCCACTACTTGGTGATTTCAACTACCCTGCCATTAACTAGGAAAACTACTCTGGTACCAAACACCTTTACCCAACAGTTCTTGGAATTCATAAATCCCCATGCCCTGGATCAACTAACCCATTCTCCAAAGCCAACTTCATGCTACTGAAGTCAGAAGTGAAAACTTCATGACACTCATGCAGACTGGATCTGAAAGTTCGACTGCCGAATCCTACACTTAAGGCACTGTACAAGCACATCCACTAGTGCATGAATTGTTCCATCCCAAATAGAACCAATATGCTCTCCAAAAAAAGGAAGCCAATCTGGTGGTCCCCTGCTATAAACTAAACAAAGAAACTGTTGCAGGAGAGGAAAATCTCAAAAAACTCACCAGCCTCAGTAAGAAGCTGAGATCCCTCAAAATCCTCAAAAGCTAGTTACGAAAATAAAACTGCCAAAGATTCCAAAAACAACCACAAGGCATTCTATAACTGTCAAGAATCTAAATGGCAATGCTCAGATCTGCACTGAGCTACATCAGAATGGCATTATGTATACTGATCCAAAGGGCATTGCCAATATCCTGGCAGAGATTTAGTGCCAACTTCACCCCCCTCACCCCCTAAAGGGCCCATTTCAATACCAAAAGATTGCAAAATTCTGGTAATCACAGCCACACAGGTAGAAACTGAACTCTCCAAAGATAATACAGCATCCATGGGATCAGATGACATCCAGGGTTGTGTACTACAAGAACTACAAAATGAACTGGCACCTCACCCAAGTGTCATGTTTAATCATAGCCTCACCTCAGGCTTTGTACCCACTAAGTGGCACACAGCTACAGTTATCCCACTCAAGGGGGATCCACCTTGGATCCCGGGAACTACCATCCCATCAGTCTAAGCAGCCTGGCATGGAACTTGGACATTGGTGACCCTCAAACACTGGACCCCACCCAGTTTGGGTTTGTGAAGGGCAGATAGTCTCCTGAACTTGACTGACTTCAGTCTCCAGAGCTGTGGACGAGGGTAAGGTCCACACAGCCTATCTGGACCTCGCCAAGGCCTTTTGACACCATCCCCCACTCTGGAATCACAAACTTACTAAGCTGGGCATAAATCCCTATGTCACTTGATGGGTTGCCAACTGGCTTACTGACAGAACCCAGACTAAAAGTAGCAGACTCCAAATCCAGCTCCAGACAAGTGACAAATGGAGTACCTCAGGAGTTGTCCTGGAACCACAGTTTAGCATCTACTTCTCTGAAGTGGAGGCCAACACTAAGGGACTCCTAGTAAGTTTGAAAATGACTAAACTGGGAGCCATTATTGAATCCCCAAATGTGGATATTCTACAAAAGGGCCTTACAGAAACAGATGCCTGGTGCCAGAGCCATGGGCTCAAGCTTAATGCCAAGAAATGTATAGTTATCCCCTTTGGAAAAAAGCATGTACCCATGAATTACTACATAGGTGGCAGTACACTAAACATCGAAAGTGTACCGAGAGACTTAGGGACAGTTTGACAGTGGTCTCACCTTCTATAACCATATTGCCACAACAATCAGGAAATCATGGCAGACATCACCAAGGGCTTTTCATCCAGAAAAAAGGAGGTCATTGTCCCACTGTACTCATCCCTCAGACCCATTAGAGTATAATGCCCCATTTGGTATGTACCTCAAGACATTTGCAACAGCTGGAAAGGCCGGAGAAATACCTCACTAAAAGAATCACAGGCCTAAAGCAGATGCCATATGCTGCAGTCTAAAAACTCCAGTTAGTCTGTGGCATAGACTGCGCAGAGGTGATCTCTGCTCAACATACAAGGCCATGTCAAACCCTGAGCTGTTGGACATGCTCCACTTAAATCCCAATCCCTCAGAGCCACACTCCAGGAATCTAAACCTCATCACAATGAACAAAACATGGAAGGATAGGTTCTTGACCCAGAGACTCCCCATACATGTCAAGCAAGAGCACCTCCTTGGCCCTCTTCAAAAGGAACCTTGATGGGATGGGAGATGGGAAATTCACCCCGGGGATCATGTCACCCTGCTAGACAGAGGTCCAGGGAAGCAAATATTGTGGGAAGAAATATTCAGGGAATTGTTATGGCTAGGCTTGTATAGACTCAAGGGAAAATGACCTAGTACCAACCTATGAACCTATAACACCAATTAGATTTAGCTGAACTGATAAATTGTACCAAAGTGAAAGATTGGAAAACATGGGCAATGCCTCCAGAAAGTTTAGCCCCTCCTAGGGTACATGTGCACAAAGCTATCCGGCCTATGTTTTAGTGGCTTGAGACCTGTCCTTGTTCGGCATTAACTAGTGGCATCAGGCAGAATGTAAAGCCATGCAATCATACACAACTGTTTGTGGCTGAAGCAATGGAAACAAATTTACAAACTGACATTTGCTCCTGCCCCTAATGCCTTCCCATTAATACTGTATGCATGAATTTAATTGGCAGATATGAGGTACACTGTAGGGTTAAGCAGAGCTCCAACTCATGCAGCTATAACCAGGAACCTTGTATCTGCATTATTTTGCTATAGGTATTATGCTAGTAAACAAATACATTTTAAAAATCTTACAATCCTCTCCCCCAGAGTTTTTGGAAGTTGCCATTTTGAAGTCAGAGCAAAACCCGATCACAGGTTCATAGGTTATTAGGCTAGCAGCCCTTAAGCCATAAGCCCAACCATGTTAAGCCTGGGCTGCCCCAATTGTCCTTTGTTAGTTGGATGCACTTTACAGATAAAAGCACCAACTACTCCTGTTAATGAGGGACATTGGTGCCATCCCCAGGATTGTCACCCATCCATTTGCCCAGGTTGCGGAGCTCCGATTCACATGAATTGGAATCGGAGACTTTCCAGCATGGTCTGTTAATATCACTAGCAAGGTTGAAACCCCTGGAGTGACTAGTATCATTTGATTTGCAGACGTGCAGCATTTCCATCAGGTTAGGGCCAGAGACTGCTCTGTAGGCCAGGCACAAGTCACCTCTCAGTAGTCTATATGATATAGAGTAGTGACAGGGCTTTCAGTCACTCCACATAGGTCAGGGTCTGGAGGCCCTGTGTCTTGGTAACAAAGCTCTGCAGTTTCCAGGTGCTGGAGGTATCTGGTGAGATGCCTGCAGAATGGCACATTGTACTTTAATAGTCTGATTAAGGTGTTATAACATCCTTAGACCTGGATGTGAAGTCTTTACTTACAAGATGTGCAATGTAGAAGGCTTTACCACTGGCAACCTGGTGGTCAAAGTTCAGATTGCAGTTGACCTGTGTTCCCAGATCTTGCAGTGTTTGAACTTGGATGCTGTCAATATTGTAATTAGTGGGGAATTCTGCTTTGCCAAAGTGAACTTTAGTGCCAAAAATCACTGTCTAAAATTGAATGTAGTCATTTGTTTGCATTAGCTCCTCCTATGTTATTGTTGAGGAACTCTGAATTCTGGATTGTAAACTACAATCAGCGAACTTAGTAAGCCAAAGGCAGGCTTGGGCTTCCAAACAGTAAACGGCCCAGCACCTATTTTGTGGTGTGCCACTGGTGACTGGTCTACTGGTAGAGGTGGAATCCCTGACTGTGTTGGTGAGCCAGTTAACCCTTAAACCACAAGATTGGTAGCAAACACCTGGCTGGGAGAGTTCAGTGATACCAGAGTGGGGGATGGTGTCAAAGGATTTGGTTAGGTCCAGATAGGCAGTATGCACCATCTTACCTTTGTCCAGGGCTTTGCTGACCTTCTCAAAGAAGTCTACCAGGCTCATTAAGCATGATCTACCCTTAATCAAGCCAAGCAGGTTTGGGTCTAATGTTTGAAGTCACCTAGGTCCTTGTCAGGTAGGTCCATGATCATCCTTTCCATGGCCTTGCAGCCAAGGCTTAAACGTCTAGGTCTATACAGTTCCCAGGGTTGGTTGATGCCCCCCCCCCCCCTTATGCAAGGGGATTACTGTTGCTGTTCTCCATTTTGCTGGTACAAAGCCAATTCTCAGGCTATGGTTAAACAGAGTCAAGTGGATCGGCTAGCTCCTGTTTTAGATTGCTTAGTAAGCAACCTGGTATGTTATCCGGTCCCAGAGGCCATGTGTTTGGCCTTGGAGAGCACAGATATGTCTATCTCTAGAGATACTAGATAGAAAAACTGGTGTCCAGTATGCTTTTGGGGTATGGCTGGTGAGTATGGGGGGGGGGGGGTGAAGTTTGTCAAATCTGTCAGCTAGCAGATTGGCAATTTCCTCTGGTATAGTGTGTGGTACCATCTACCATCAATTTGGCATATAGCTGGGCACTCCTCTTTAGTATTTCAGACAGTTACAGACTGCCTTAAGATGGCCCTTGGCTAGGGATGCTATTTTAGCTTTAGAGCACTTTACAGGACTTTAAATTTATGGGTGAATTCTTCCTCTGTAGAGGCAGTTGCCTCTTGTTCAACCAGTTTCTTTTTGTTGTACAGTATTAGTTTCTTTGTTAGTGTTTATAATACAATACATGTCCACCAAGGTGTCTTGTTTTTTCAGGAGTACAAGGTTTTAATCCAGTCAGCTACAGCAGAGTCTATGCAGTTGCCAAGATTATACAGGGCATGTGTGTACATCTCTGCATAGGAGTCACTGCAGGGGGTATAAAACTTTTTATACCATCACTTAGTAGGCTATAGTTTGCTTTGGAAAAGTTCTAGTTTTTTGCTCCTTTGGGGTGTGGTTCTAATAGTTACTTTGAACAAGACTGATTTATGGTCCAACCTTACTAGGGGATGGCATCACACAGGGGCAGTGCAGATACCATTGTCAAGGACATTAGAGCCCCTTGTGGGGGGCAATTACACTGCCCAAGTCCAGGAACCTCTGGGCAACCATGTTGAGCTAGTGTAGGTTACCCAATCGATGGAGGGATAATTGAGATCTCCCATGACCAAGGAGTTGGGCTGTATGGTGAGCGACTCCAGTACTTGCACTTGGTTCATGGAGGGGGGACAGCTAGCAAGGATGTGGTAGGGTTTTTGACTATAGTTAGTTAATTGGGCATGAGTAGTTTGAGTTGTACTGTTTGACAAATCTGGAGGTGTACTTTAATGAGGATGGATACACCTCCACCTTTGGTTCTTTCCTGCTCATTCTGAAGTCTGAACAGGTGGAAGGCATTGTAGCCTTGCCCAGCTGGGGTGTTCTCTGTAGCCTTGAACCATGTTTGTTACTGCTGACAAACATCTTTAAGGTGATAAGTGCTTCCAGGAAGTGCAAATGTGTTTAGAATCCTAGCATTAAGCAGAACCTTGAGTTTCTCAAGTGGATTCTGCTAGGTCATGAATTGTTTTGCCACTGCTTTAAAGGCACTATGGGGAAGCCAAGCACCTATGGGAAATGGGTTCACACCATCTCTGGCAAAGCAGTGTGGCCAATCAACCATATCTTCCCAGGCTGACAAATACAGTATCCCCCTGGAATTACACCAGAAGCCAAGTCAATTTAAGTCCACCACTTTGTTTATATTGTGGCATCACCCTGGGTAAAGATAAAATGCCGATTAGGACTAGGGTCATACCTGCCTGGGATAGAGTTCACTCATTGTCTTCATATATTCCAGGGAGGTGCATCTCAAGTCATTCACCCCAGCAGACTAGGACAGTCATAATGGCACTTTAGTGACCACAGTGCATGTGTGATCTGATGAATCCTGGCACCTGATTGGCAACTAACCATGACTTTATCCAGCCTTGTAAGAAGGACATCATTTAGGACATCGTTGTCTCATTATGTAGTCTCCTATGACCAAGGCATTAGGTTTTGAGGCGTTTTGCCTTGGGGGCTTTTTTTGCGAGACACTGATGTGCATTATGTACAGTGGG
Source organism: Protopterus annectens (assembly GCF_019279795.1). NCBI lineage: Eukaryota > Metazoa > Chordata > Ceratodontiformes > Protopteridae > Protopterus > Protopterus annectens. The sequence goes on from NC_056747.1 coordinate 1,369,197,924, forward strand.
TTTCTATACATGCTGAGAAGGGTGCAGTTGGTTTGCACTTGGGAGGGCTCATCTTTTGGTAGGCTTCTAGTGAGCACCTCCATGTACATGGGTGTTGTGTTCTCAGCCCGACAGGTGAAGTGCATGAGCCAGCCGGTTTGTCTTGTTACAAGAGGATAGTTTCCAAACTGACAGTGCAATCTCACAGTGCTCATTTGTTTCAGGAGTAAACTATTGTCAGTATACAGGAGACAATCACTACATTGCCTCAGGATGCCCAAGTCAATCAGGCTGGCTGGAGTAATGGTGGGAAGTGACCATCATTGGTACTTGCTGGGGAGTGGCAAGTTAGATCCAGTTTATGGTGCAGGAATAAACTAGGGGCTTATTCTGACTGTTTAGGGTGAAGAGCTGTGGCAATGCTGTTCAGTGTGCAGTTGAGTTGCCTGCAAAGCAGCAAGGGACTTGGAGGAGTGACACTTGGGGAAAGAAAAAAAGTTTCCACGCATTTGCATCTATATAGGGCAGCACTAACCTCCACTGTGCAATGTACAGGGACATGCAAACACGGTTTAAATACAGGTAGAATTTAACAGTGTCAAGACAAACTGCCAACGGGAAAGCCCCAAACAGCCTCTCTCCAGCAATCCCCAACTTGGATGGAACCAGAGTTGCACACTGCCACAAGGGTGCAGGGAGGACAAGTGGACTGGTTTAGAGTCCAGTGATACCAAGCAGCCTAGATTAAGCAAGTCTGAATCTAGCCTAGGCAATACAAGGCAGTAGTAAAACATTTCAAAGTGCAGAAACAAATGCAGACAATCAGCAAAAGTGAAGCCATTAAAATACAGTTAAACGCAATACAAGCTAAAACTACTTCATTTCAGTTCTCTCATGGAGACCAATGACTGGTGTCAGAACCAATGACTGGTGTCAGAACCATAGCCTTAAGCTCAGTGTCAAAAAATGCATAGTCATTCCCTGGGAACACAGTACCCATGAACTAGCACATCAATGGCAGTACACAGGTGTCAGACCACAAGTAGATCGCAACCTATCCTCTCATACTCATTGCCACTGTGGTCAGAAAATCCTTCTGTGGTACATAGTTACAAAGGGTTTTGCCTCAATGGAAAAAAGGTCAATCTCCACTCTTCCTCAGACCAATAAAGTACAATGCCTCATTTACCTCACTAGACATATGCAAATAGAAAGACCACAAAAATACTTCTAAGGATCCTAGGCCTTAAACACTTGCCCTATGTGGAAAGGCAAAAAAATTCAGTATCATATCGCCTACTCTGAGGCAATCTTTGCTTGACCTTACAAAGCCACGTCAGACCCAGCACTGCTAGATATGCAGTATCTAAAGAAATCTCAATCCCTCTGCCACATGTGCCAGAGACCTCAACCTCATTACCACACAGAATGTGGAGGGGACAGGTTCCTAACCCAGAGACTGCCCATGCTCTGGAATATACTTCCCCTTACATGTCAGGGGGAGCAACTTGCTGGCCCTCAGAAATCTTGAGTGGATGGGAAAAAACCCTCTAGGGATCACTTCAGTGGCCCTGCTGGACAGAGGCACTGGGAAATGTCAACCTTTTGGGCTAGGCTTGTAAAGGTTCCAGGGCCATTAACCTTGTACACACACACCTATGAACCTAGGTCTTGGATTTAGTTTCAGATGCACTCCAGATCTCTGGCTAAAGAAAGACCAAACACCGATTAGCTACAGTTAAACATGGCACAAGAAAATAAGGCCACAAATCTGCCCAGTCTGAAGGTTATTTACGACAATGCATTTCAGACAGTTTAGATTTAGGATGTGAATTAAGCTACACTGGGTGAACAGAGTTGGTCAGGTGACAAAGCATGAAGGTTAATGAATGAGACTGGATCAGAAAGGACTGTTAACAGATTAGGGAAAAGTGGCAGAAAGGAGAAGTGGTGGAATGGTGCAAGTGTGGAGAGGACAGAGTACAAAAATGAAAAGGAACTAAAAGGGATAAGTGGGCAGCGAGAGTACAAAAGTGAAAAGTGAAAAGGTCCTGGTAAGAGGGATATGTGATGGACAGGCTAAGCAAAGATTAAGGGATATCCCAGTTTGGGGGTTGGCCAGTTTGGACTACTAAAGAATATTCTGCACTTCAGCCTTCATGAAGGATAGCAGTGGAGAAGCCACCACACTAGTATGTGGACAGGAACTGGTCACCCAGACTGTTTGCGCTTCCTTAGTATATTTCCGATTCCTGTGGATGCTGAGAGGAAGGTCAGACTGCTAAGCCAGTGAAGACATCGACTGACTTTGCATCAGCAGTCAATCCAAAAGCCTCACTAGAACTCCCATTGGGAAACTTAGTTTGATTTTCCAAGGCCCTAGACTGCCCAATAATGGGATTTCGGAACCTGGAAGAGTTGAAGGATGAACTGAAGAACTATACTGCTACAATGTCTAAGGGGGGGGGCTCTGCTGAAAGAGGAATGAGAAAAAAATATATATGCATGTTCGTTACTGCATTTGCTTCAGACATTTGAGGGAAACCTGGATCAACCTTCTTGGTAAAGGAAAGATCTGGAAAGTGGGAAGATGGGTCTCAGCCCAAAGTGAACCCTGCTGTGAAGTTACCAGGTGAGGACAAGAGTGAGAGGGAGGGAGAGAGATGTTTCAAATGCAAGTGAGACCATGAGACAAGATTATAATTCTGTCTGCACAAGGTTCAGTTCCAAACTGGACTGGTCCCAATACCAACTGTTCACTTTCTCTTCAAAATGTGAAAACGCTGAAAGGATAATGCCTGACAGTTTTATTCCATTTTCTACCCATCCTAGTTTGAGAAATACACAGAACACTTTGCAAGGGATTTCTTGTGCAACTGTTGAGATTCAAAAGATACCAAATTGTTCATCCAAATCAAGTCTAAGGAACAGATAATGAACAGAAAACATCTGATGTAGAGCTTCACAACTAACTTCAATGTCTACGATTTTTGTATTTTCTAACCTTATATTTGTAATAGAGTACTGTAGAGTCGCATGCTAACAAGTATTGCTATGCATGGTTAAACTCCATCTCCTCTTGAGACGTTTTAAATGTCCTAATGGTGGGAAAGCATCTGACGACAACCTGCTCAGCAAACTATTTAGCCAGATTTTCCACTAGCCCCATACTCTATTCCCTGCATTTACCTTTGATTGTTTAACCCTGTACATAAAACGGGAAGGATACAGGATTATGCTGTTGCTCCCCTGCATTTACCTGGGATTGTTTAACCTTGTACATAAACAGGAAGGATACAGGATCATGCTGTTACTCCCGTTCCTAAAGCCTAAGTTTTGCATGGCTGCCTGATCATCAACTAAGTGATCGTGGCAGCTCTCGTCACATCTGCAAGTCTGGAAATCCATTTTAGACTGATGCTAATGTAGACCTGAAAAAAAGACCCAAACCAAATCCCAGTCAACCACATTGTCTAGAGATTTTACACACACTAACTGTACTCTTGATCTTAAAAGCCCTTCACCTGTACTCTTGAAGCCCTTAACCTATTGAATGTTCTAGTATGTTAGCAGCCCCAGCCCAGTAAATGTTACTAGCTGGAGATATTAGAGTTAATATAATTGTAAAGTTAATGAACAAATGAATCCAGGTAAGCCAGCAAAGTCGCTCCTGTTTTCTTACACTTAAATACATTTTAGTATCTTCTGAAGAATGAATCCATTAAAATTCACACACACTTGTAATGGCTCTAAGAGAAGTGCTTTTGGCCCTCTTCAGATCTGCTTTTACAAGTCTAATGCTCAGTTAAATGCTAAAATCATAAAATTCAAAATGCATCACCAACATCATTTCCTATGGAAGTTACATCACTGAATCTCCTGTGCAGTTTTCACTTTAATTACATAAGCAAACAGGCGTGCCCAATCAGTGTTATTTAAGCTGATGCCTTCTCAATAGGTTTCACACAACACTTCATTAAGTCCTGGTGCTTTATCTGCCCTCAGGTCAGCAATCCCATTTAGTTTCTTAAAGTTCAGTTAGACCTTTAAGATCCTCTTCTCATACTGGGATCTATTACTTGTAGAGCCATAAAATGAAGTGTATTCACACTGATGTTTGTACAGAGCATTAGTAACAGCTTTATGTTTAACGTCTCTTATGTGCCTGTAGCACACCCTGAAAGGGCAGTTAGTTTTGCCAACAGACAGATGTACATTTCATACACTTGGCAACCTATATAATGTTCTTCGAATTGCAATTCACAAATGCTGGGATTTTGTATAGCTTCCCTGTAACTGGATGCTGGAAATTCTGACCTGTTAAATACTGGCATGCCGAGCACTGTCCACACTCAAGTGCCATGTCTCTGAATGTGTATGGTTCATTGTCCCTCATCTCCACATAACTGTTTCAAGTTCTGTTGAAACAATCTGTGCATCTACTATATGTTGTATAGATTCATCAGATGTCAATATTCACCAGTTTCTCCTGATCACATCACATATTTGCTAGTCATCTTTACAAGTCAACATGCATCGACTAGTATATGGTTGTTTTGTTATAATGCATCTGTTCAACCCAAGATACCTTTGTACATTATAGCATATTAAAACTTCAAGACACTACAGCTCTGTTTCTTGTGAGTAGAGCAGAAATTAGAACAGATTAAGGACTCTTACACAAGATAGAAGAGGTCACAAGGTTAATCATTTGTGAACTGAGGGGGTGGAGCTAGGAACTAAACCCTCTAAGGGGTAAAATGAAACATTTCAGAGCTTTATTGAAAAGGCTCACCCAGACTCTGCTACACTTTGCTGTGAGGGAAAGGTTGGTTTGCTTTTTGTTGTATTTTATAGGTAGGTACTAGGCTATCGGCCCAAGGGCCTACATAAGCCTAGCCAACAAGGTTCCATAGCTTACGCCACCAAAGAAAGTTATTTTCCTGTGCCACTGTCCAGAGACACAGAAGTGATCCCGGGGGTGTATTTCCCTATTTCCCATCCACTCAAAGATTTTTCCTGAAGAGTGCTAATGAAGAACTTTGCTTGACAGATGGGTAGCTTGTTCCAGAGTATAGGAAGTCTATGGGACAGGAACCTATCCCTCCAGCATGTCCTGTTTATTGTGGACACAAGGTTTAGGTCCCTAGAGTGTGTAGCTCAGAGATTGGGATTTATTTAGGTGTAGCATGTCCAACAGCTCTGGGTTTAACATAGCTTTATATGTTCGGCAGAGATCACCTCCGAGTAGCCGATATGCTACGGAGTAAAGCTGGAGTTTTGAGGTGGTCAGTGTATTGTTAAGAGGCCAGTAATCCTCTGAGGTACTTGTGGCCTTTCCAGCTGCTGCAGATGTCTTGAGGTACATTCCAAAAGGAGCATTGTACTTTATAATGGGGTCTAATGAGTGACGAGTAGAGGGAACAATGACCTCTTTCCTGGATGAGAACCCTTTTTGATTAGGTGTGCCATGTAGGACTTCTTGACTACTGTGGCGATGTGACTATCAAAAGGAGAGACTACTGTCCACCTGGGTCCCAAGGTCTCACACATTCAATGTCAAGTAGATTGCTGCCTATGTGGTAGTTCATGGGTACAGAGTTACCAAAGGGGAGGACACAACTTTTTGGCATTGAGCTGAGGCCATGGCTCTGACACCAGGCATCTCAGTGAGGCCCTTCTATAGGATGTCCACATCATTTGGGGACTACTATGGCTCCTAGTTTGCAGTCATCTGTAAACTTGGCCTGGGGCCTCCTGTGTTAGCTATCTACTTCTCTGAAGTACAGGCTAACAGGAGGTTCCAGGACAGAACCCTGTGGTACTCCACTTGTCACTGCTTTGAGGTCAGATTTGGAGTCTGCAACTTTTACAGTGTGGGTTCTGTCAGTGAGCCAGTTGGCAACCCATCTTGTGATGTAGGGATTTATACCTAGTTTAGCTATAATTCCAGAATGGGGATGGTGTCGAAAGCCAAGTCAAGATAGGCTGTGTGAACCACCTTACCCTCATCCACGGCTTTGGTGACTGCCTCAAAAACGTTGATCATGTTCAGGAGGCATGATCTGCCTTTCACAAACCCGAACTGGGTGGGATCCAGAGTTTGGAGGTTACCAATGTTGGTTTACGAGTTCCATGAGGATACGTTCCATGGCTTTGCAGACCAGGCTCGTCAGGCCAATAGGTTGATAGTTCCTGAGATCAGTGGTGGAGTGGTGGCTCCCCCTTTGTGGAGTGGGATAACTGTTGCTGTGTGCCACTCAGTGGGCACAAAGCCTGATGCAAGGCTATTATTGAACATGGTGCTTAAGTGGGGAGCCAGTTTGTTCTGAAGTTTGTGTAAAACGCAGCCTGGGATGTTGTCTGGTCCCATGGATGCTGAGTTTTTGGCTTTAGAGAGTGCAGCTTTTACCTGCGTAGTTGTGATTTACAGGGACTCTGCATTCTTCCTGTATAGATATGGACCCTTTAGGGGGTGAGGGGGGGTAAAGTTAGCATTGAACCCATCTGCCAGGATGTTGGCAATATCAGTTGGTTCCATCATTTTCATGGCTTTGTTCTGCAACTTAGAGCAGATCTGGGTGTTGCCATCTAGATTGACAGCTATAGAATGCTTTGTGGTTGTCCTTGGATTTAGTGGCTGGATTTAGTGGCGATTTTGTTTTTGTAGCTAGCTTTGGAGGATCTTATAAGGGATCGCAGCTTCATATTTTGAGTGCTGTGATTTTTCTTTACCTTGTGTTTTGCTTTTAACTGCATAAAGACACCACAGCTCCGGAAGAAATTTTTCCCCACCCCCTTACCCTGTCACTATCATGTTCTTAAATACCAGTCTTTCTAGCTGCCTGCCTCTTATGATAATTTGACCATATCTCGTTTCCTCTCTGCTTTTACTGGCTTGTGTTAGTAAGCACACAAAATATAATTTTGTGAAATCACTCCCATCAACTATTTAAATTTATTGGCCATTCTACTGTATTCCATAGTACTGGAATACAAAAGTGATCACCCCCTTTCAAGCTTGCCGTTTTAAAAATAAATAGCGACTCTCCACTAAAACTTTAGACAGGTAAAACAAGTTACCTACTTTCACATCTAACTTCTCTAGTGCACACTGCAGTGTTTAGGATAAACACTTTTTTCATCTCATCTAAGCATCCCTGTGGTTAGCACTTGCTCCAATACCTGCTGGAAAGCACTAGGAAGCCTTAAACTGATAGAGCCTTAAACTGATAGAAGCACTCAACTCTCATTAATACAGAGAAATTAATCAGGCATTAAACAGCCAATAAATTGTAAAAGTACCTTGCAAAGGTAAGGGAAAGCAGCTCCTGTACTTGAAGTAAAAAAACACCAAACCAGGCATGTCCAAGGGTCAGCTTCCATTGATTTCTCCTGTCCACCTGGTGAATCTGGTCATACTGGGGCAATGCAGCAATTGCCCCATGTACATGGACAACCCTCTCCTCCTACCACCCAACACTACAACCTGTGAGAGATGCACTTATAGCCAAACTGGAAGCAACGCTCTCCACCCAAGATTGTGCTAGACAGTCAAGAGGAGAAGGTTAACACCTGCACTACACCTCAAGCAACACATAGCCCTTCTAAACTCACACCACTAACACATAGCAACACTAAAGCCACATATGCAGAGGCCCTTAACTGTAACCTGCCCAAGCAACAAGGACCTCTGAAGCAGAGACACAAAAAGACACCAATCATAACCAGTGTCACCCAGCAACAGCCCCCAAGGCAAGACAACGTACCCAACACTTCAGTCATAGGTGACTAGTCCAGCACACTGATATCCCACTCACCAGGCTGAACAAGGAGAAAATTACAGTGAGCTGCCAGTCTGGTGCCAGGATCCGCGACAACTCATGCACTCAAGTCACTCCACAAGTACAAATATGAGTCATTGTCCATGTTTGTGTGAATAACTTGAGATGTACTTCCATGGGCTACATGGAGACATGTAAGAGCTCTTGGATCATGTGCCCCAGGCAGGTATGACCCTAGCCCCGAGTAGCATCCTGCCTTCACCCAGAATGATACCATCATACAAGGACAAAATGACTGACTTAACTGGCTAAACCTCTGGTGTCATTCAAAGGGGATCCAGTATCCGTCTGCCTGGGACGACATGACAAGACAGACCATGATGCTTTGCCAGAGATGGTCTGCACCTGTCGCCCCTGGGATTCAGGTTACTGGCCAAGGCTCTTGTCACCCCTATAGTGCCTTTTTTTAGGCAAAGGACAAAACCACATACAAGCATGCAAAATCTGAAGGTATTGCTACAAGTCTAAACCTCAAAATGCACTCGAGGCATTCCTAAAAATGGAGAACATTTTGTGCAGTGACTGAGACCTGGTTCAAGGCTCCAGAGGACACCCCTGCAATACCAGGCTACAACTCTTACCACACTTCAGCTACCAAACCAGGATCGAAACACTAAAGGTGCAGGAGTGTCCACATTCACCAAGGATATTCACGCCACCAGGTTAGTTGCCCAACACAATGTGTCTGAAATTCTCCAGGTGCAACTAACATGGAAAGACTGCAATACACATTGTAGCTTCCTACAGATCCCCCACCATGCCCCAAGATTCTCACTACACCTTTCTAAACATACTGGAAAATAATATGCAACCAAACACCCTAATACTGGGTGATTTCAACTACCCTGCCATTAACTGGGAAAACTACTCATGCACCAACACCTTTGCCCAACAGTTCTTGGAATTCATAAATTCCAATGCCCTGGATCAACTAATCCATAGGGGCTCCAATATCCTAGACCCGGTCATTGCCAACATGGGAAATCAATGCTCCACAGTCACCCCCACGTTGGTCAGGTCAGACAATAAGCTAGTCACCCTTAACATCCACATCCCACCCCCACCCCCCAGGAAACCTCCATAAAAAACTTCTCCAAGGCCGACTTCATGCTACTCAAGTCAGAAGTTAGACACCCATGCAGACGGGAACTGAAAGTTCGACTGCTGAATCCTACACCAAGGTACTGTATGAGCCCATCCACTCATGCATGAATCGTGCCATACCAAACAGAACCAAGATGCTCTCCTCCGAAAAAAAGGAAGCCAATCTGGTGGTGCCCTGCCATAAACACTTAAAAGGAAAAAACGTGGAGGAAAATCCCAGGATGCAAAAGAACTCCCTTACCAGCCTCAGTAAGAAGCGGAGATCCCTCAAAATCCTCCAAAAGCTAGTTACGAAAATAAAATTGCCAAAGATTTCAAAGACAACCACAAGGCATTCTATAACCGTCTTCTAAATGACGGTGCTCAGATCTGCTCTGAGCTACAACAGAATGGCATTAAATATACTGATCCCACGGATATTGCCAATATCCTGGCAGATCAATTCAGTGCCAACTTCACCCCCCTCTCACCTCCTAAATGGCCCATCTCAATACTGGAAGATTGCCAAATTCCAGTAACAGCCATACAGGTAAACGCACTCTCCAAAGCTAATACAGCATCCATGGGACCAGATGACATTCTGGGCTGTGCACTACATGAACTACAAAATGAACCAGCACCTCACCTAAGTGTCATGTTTAATCATACCCTCACCTCAGGCTTTGTGCCCACCGAGTGGCGCACAGCTACAGTTTCCCCACTCCACAAAGGGGATCCACCTTGGATCCTGGTAACTACCACCCCATCAGTCTGATGAGCCTGATCTGCAAGGCCATGGAACGCATTATGGAACTTATAAAACAGACATTGGCAACCTTAAAACACTGAACCCAACCCAGCTTGGGTTCGTGAAGGGCCGATCTTCTCCTGAACCTTGACTTCTTCGAATCAGTCTCCAGAGCTGTGGACGAGGCTAACTAAGTCCACACAGCCTATCTGGACCTCACCAAGGCCTGATACCATCCCCCACTTTGGAATCAGACAAACTTACTTAGCTGGGCATTAATCCCCATGTCACTCGATGGGTTGCAAACTGGCTTACTGAGAACCCACATTGCAAAAGTAGCAGACTCCAAAATCCAGCTAGAGACAAGTGACAAGTGGAGTACCTCAAGGTTCAGTCCTGGGACCTCTCGTTTGGCAAATACTTCTCTGAAGTACAGGCCAACACTAAGGGACTGGCTAACAAAGTTCGCAGAGGACTGCAAACTGGGAGCCATTACTGAATCCAAATGCGGATACTCTACAAAAGGGCCTTACAGAAACAGATGCTTAGTGCCACAGCCATGGGCTCAAGCTCAATGCCAAGAAATGTATAGTTATCCCCCCTTTGGGGAAAAACATGTACCTGTGAATTACCACATAGGTGGCAGTACACTAAACACTGAAAGTGTAGGACACAGGTGGACAGTGGTCTCACCTTCAATAACATTGCCACAACAGTCAGGAAATCTTTCTATGTGGCACACCTCATCACCAAGGGCTTTTCATCCAGAAAGGAGGTAATTGTCCCACTGTACTCATCCCTCAGACCCATTATAGAATACAGTGCCCCATTTGGTATGTACCTCTCAAGACCTCTACAACTGGAAAGGCTGCAGAAATATCACACAACCACAGGCCTAAAGTAGATTCCCTATGCTGACCCTTAAAAAACTCCAGCTATACTCTGTCGCATATAGTCTACTCAGAGGAGATCTCTGCTTAACATACAAGGCCATGTCAAACCCAGAGCTGTTGGACATGCTACACTCAGAGCCACACGCTCCAGGGATCTAAATCTGGTCATCACAAGAAACAAAACATGCTGGAGGGATAGGTTCCTGACCCAGAGATTCCCCAGACTCTGGTATAGAATGCCCATACATGTCAAGCAGAGCGCCTCTGGCCCTCTTCAAAAGGAACTTCGATTGGATGGGAGAAAAGAAGTTTGCCCCAGGGATAAAGTCAGCCGCCCTGCTAGACAGGGGTCCAGGGAAGTAAATAGTGTGGGAAGAAATAGCCAGGGAATTGTTATGGCTAGGCTTGTATAGGCCCTAGGGCTGATAGTCTAGTACCAACCTATGATATGAGCCTATGGGGAAGATCTTATTAGACCAACCTATGAGCCTATGGGGAAGATCTTATTAGATTTCGGACTAGGGGTTATAAACATGAAAACATTATGTTAAACAGCAACTGGGCCTCTGGACAAGACAGGAATGAGCTACTGAAGTATAAGGAACATACAGGGTTTGATATTTGGTTGCAATACCAATTCTTATGGATATTGTGAAAAGACATTGGAACATATTATGGCATATCATAGATCAGATATACGTAGTTTAGTGTTTGTTCTTCTGTAGGGGACAAAGATTGGGCTCTCATTTTAGCCATTACAAATAATGGTCTGAGCCTATTAGATCCCAACTTATGATTACTGGTGAACCACTTCACAGATGTGTCCCTTGTGGACACTGCTTCGACTTAACACTGGAACAGTGAGTACAATTTACAAGTAAAAATACATCCTTAGTATAAAAGACTTAATTTCTAGCTAACTGTAGCCGACTGGATTTAGCAACATGCTCATCTTTCGGCTGCTCTAGTCAGGGGTCGCCACAGCAGATCAACTGTTTCCATTTCTTCCTGTCCTATGCATCTTGCTCTGTCACACCAACCACCTGCATGTCCTCTCACCACATCCATAAACCTTCTTAGGCCTTTTCCTGTTACCTGGCAGCTTCATCCTTGGCATCTTTCCCCAAATATACTCTGCATCCCTCCTCAGCATATGTCCAAACCAATGTAATCTTGCCTCGCTGGCTTTGTCTCCAAACCTTCCAACCTGGGAAGACCCTCCAATATACTTATTCCTAATCCTGTCCATCCTCATCACACCCAGTGCAAATCTTATCAACTCTAGCACGTCAAGCTCAGACTCCTGCCTTTGTCAACGCCAGTGTCTCCAACCCATATAACAGATGGTCTCACTACCCTGTTGTAGACCCCTTTCACTTACTGGTACCCTGTCACAAATCGCTCCTGGCACTCTTCCACCCACTCCATTCTGCCTGTGCTCTTCCACTCACCATTACTCTGAACTGTTAATCAGAAGTATTTCAACTCCTCCACCGGCTGACCTTCATTCCTCCTCTCTAGAGGAGATCACCTCTCCAGGGTCTCCTCCACCTGTTCCCTACAGATCACAATGTCATCTGCAAACAAAGTCCACGGGGACTCCTGCCTGATCTTGTCCGTCAACCTGTCCATCACCATTACAAAGAAAGGGCTCAGAGCTGAACCTTGATGTAATCCCACCTCCACCTTAAATGCATTAGTCACGCCCACTGCAGAGCTCACCGCTGTCACACTATCCTTGTACATATCCTGCATCACTCTTACATACTTCTGACACTCACTTCCTCAATACCACAACTCCTCTCTAGGCACCATCATATGTTCTCTCTAAATCCACAAAGACAACACAACTCCTCCAGACATGCTTTCTGTACTTAATCACTCAAAGGAAACATTGCATCTGTAGTGCTCTTTCCCGGCATGAAACCATTCTGCTGATCACTAATCACCTCCCTTAACCTAGCTTTCACTACTTTCCCATAACTTCATGCTGTGGCAGATTTAATCCCTCTGTAGTTACTACAGCTCTGCACATCACCCTTATTCTTAAAAATTGGTACCAAAACACTCTCCATTCCTCAGGCATCCTCTTTCCAAGACTTCATTAATCTAGTTAAAAACTCCAGCCATTTCACCTAACACCTCCATGCTTCCACAGGTATGTCATCTGGACCAACAGCCTTTCCACTCTTCATAGCTATCTTTAACATGCTCAGCATTTTATATTGGACAGACAGCATTTTATATTTGACAGACATCTCAGCCTTTGTTTACATATCACAGAACAGTGATATTAGGAACAAGAGAAACTAATGCTTTACATAAGCATTCATTGAAACATACCACTGCACACTTCTTATTAGTCCTGTGTATTTTGTCCAACAAAACTGGGTGGCATACTTTAAAAGAAAAAAATTGGATCATTAAATAGATTGGGTTGCTTCCTCCGGGATTAAACGAGCAATTATAATTAACCAGAGTTGCTTTGTGGTTACCAGGACATATACAAGGTATAGTCATGTTCAAATTACTTGTCTGCACTGAGGAAGGCTTTATCAGCCGAAACCAGTCTGAATTTTAGTGGGGTACCGTTTCACTCTACCCTTATGGTGTGTGGATTAAACTTGGCATTTTAATTCCACACTTACATGCTGGCCTTGTTTTCTTGTGAGTACAATTTGACTGTTTGGCCTGTGCACCTGCCATACTTGCAAGGGATGGATTACTGTTGAGATCTACATGTAATAGTTCCCAGTATGAGAAGAGGGGATCTTAAAGTTCTAACCGAACTTGAACTAAATGGATTGCTGACTTGAGGGCAGCTAAGTCACAAGGACTTGGAAGTGTTACCTATGAAACTTATTCTTTGAAGGCATCTGCTTAGAGGACATTGATGTCACTTGTTAATCACATGCCAATCTGCACAGGAAGTGGTCTGTAATGAGGCAACTTCCATAGGAAGTTATGTTAGTGATTATGCATTTTGAATTTTATTGGAGGATTTTAGCAAGACGAAAAGCCAAAAGCACTCTCCTCTTTAGTGCCTTTACAATAGTCTTGGAATTTTAATAAATATGTTTTGCTATGGTATCTTCTGTTTTCTTACACTTATATCTGTAAAGTTACTTGGCTAAAAATGCATACACAGTAGGTCCTGCTGGACAAAGAATGTATGCATTTATATTAGGTAGTATTGTTGTAATTGATCAAGGTGTATGTTTACAGAACCCTGGAAGGGTGGAAAGTGAAATTTTGTAGCTTTCAGATTCTGCCACAGATCTTAGCAAAGCTGTGTGCATTGTACCAGAGTCAGGTGACCAGAAGTGATCTCATTCTCTAACCAGTACCTGGTTTCTTTGAACTCTTGCAGAAGCACTTTGACGCAATATATATCAAATCCACACAGACAGGGACAGACATCTGGCTTTTGCTGTGGTAAGACACTCAGCACACCAACTTGCCTTGTTTTAGTAAGTAGTCAGGAACAGTAATGCTTTAGTCAGTGAGGGACATTTAGGGAGAATAGTTTTAGTATTTTCTGCATCTGTGAGAAACTATTCAACTATGACTTTTTATATCTGTGGCTGAAACTATCCAGTATTCAGTTTTATTAAAATTAGTTTTTTTAATGTCCAAATGGGCACATGCCCATTTTCAGCACAGGGCTAGGGTTAACCCCAAACAGAAAGTTTTCCAAATTACAAACTAGTTATACAATACATAAGTGCATACAAAGATAAAGCATGGAGATATAAGATAGAACAGACTGAACTATACAAGAGAAGGATGGTGGGAAGTAGTTATAGTAAACAGTAGGAAGTAGACAAGTTCAGAAATAGGATGAGGCAGAGGACAATGGATCTAGAGGGTGCAGGAGGGGGATTAGATGGGAAAGACACCAATTAGGTTGAATGAATAAATATCAGAGGTGTAGTGAAAAAAAGCCTATAAAGATGGCGGGGGGGGGGGGGATCAGCCAGGTAAAGCTAAGAATTAGATGGGGTGAGATATGAGAAATTTAAACTGTAGGCAATTTGATGTGGCAAGTATGTTTTGGGATAGAGTTCCATGCCCTGGCAATGTGGTTGGAGTAAAGAATCGCCAGAAAAGTGGTTAGCTTGCATGGCTTGTAAGATGAATTTGTCAGAAGATCCAAGTCTTTAGCTAGGGGATGAAGTAGCCTACAGAGTGCAGGACACCTGTCTGGGAGGTAAAGTATGCATGTGCCATAGTGAGTTGGGTGCATGGAGTAATTATGAAGCTTGAGCCAGTTTTAGACTGTATAGGACAGTACAGTGATGGAATCTGAGATTGTGGCAAATCTGGCAATTCTGTTGTGGCAGGCATCAAGTTACCAGGTCTGTGAGAATGGGTGAGGCATAAAGAGTAGAGATTAGGGGCATCCTGGCAATAGATCGTCTTGTAGATTCTAAGGAAGGGTTTGACTTTGTAGAGAGCCTAATTTAATGGGAAGGGTTTGCCTTTGTAGAGAGCATAATTTAATGTGAACGCTTTAGGGAAAGGTTTGTCAAATCTTTTGATTCCAACACCAAGAAGCTTAGTATGAGAAAGCTGCAATTTTTATTAGAAGAATCAAAGGGGAATAAGAGGTCTGATTGTGCAAGAATACCATAAATTTAGTTTTATTGGAGATTAGGATTAACTGATCAGAAAGCCAAGATTCTACTTCTGTAGAAAATTTGTGTTATTTCTTGGAGTTTATACAGACAGGAGGCTGCACACAAGTGTGGAGTCATCAGCATATTGTATGGTAGAGACCTGGTCAGTGGCAGTATGAAGCTTTTTGGCGAATATGGAGAATAGAGGATCTAGAATGGATCCCTGTGGGATGCCCAATAGGACAGGAAGAGGAGTTTGTTTTGTCATTTTACAGCCTAACTATTAGATAAGTAATTATGGAACAATGCAAGGGCAGTGTGGCTTAGTTTAAAGGATGAAAGGTCAGAGTTTCTGATTAAGACCATTGAATGCTTTAGACATGTCAAGGAAGATGGAGACTAGATGGCCATGGTTTCTGAAATGTCCGATAGAGCTGCAGTGGTACTGCAGTTGGGTCTAAAGCCATGTTGGGAGTTGGTTAGGTTATTGGAAATTATGGCACGAGTTGGGAATGGATACATTCCTCTAGTTGGATAGTGGAGATAATAATTTAAAGGACTAACCACAATGAACATCTTGAGTGCAGTTACTCATTTCAGTGACACTGTCTGCTCCTGAAAGCAGGGCTGCTTTGGTCACACCCTACCATTTGTACTAGTATTAATTTTACACTGTATAATTGGGTACCCTTTGTAAGTGCTTTTGGGGTAGCTGTCTGGTGGCAGTGCGATTACCTCAGTCTGGGCACAAAACGGGCACAACTAGTAACCCCCCCATTATGTGGGGAACTCAAATATCCAAGTGTATGTTAGCTACTGGGAACAAGGACAGAGCTCCAAAGTTGCAAGTTTGGAGTTGTGTGGGTCTGGATAGGAGTCCCCAGCCCCAGGTCTGGAGCGTGTGTGCTTCTTAAGGGAAACTGTACTTTGTGCATGGAGGTGCATCTGAAAATACTGTGCGATTGCATCTTTGCTCTTGACCCTCTCACTGGAGTCTCCCCGATTGCTGACCTGGAGTAGGAGTCACATTGGAGGCAACTGGGTGGGATATTAATTGAACTTCAGTAGCCGGTGGGCAGTCATTGAAGGCATATGTACTCAGTAGCCACAAGGTAATCAGTTTCATTTTCACAACTTTTATTTTTTATAGTCAGGAAAAACAAGGATGTCAGAGGATTATAGCAAAATCAAGAACCAACTGGCAAAGGTGTCTGAAGCCAGAGGACTGCTGCATGCCAACGTGACAAGAAATATTTCAGCCTTGGTCACAGCTGCAGCATGGACCAGCAACCCGGAAGACAAGTCTGGTTATGTATGTGCAGTCTTCAGAAACAGCAAAGTTCACCTCTTCTGCAAAGGACAAAGTAACTAGAGAGATTTTTAACTGGAGGCCAAATGTTTGGAAGCAGAATCAGAGACTGCAGTACTTTGAGGACAAAGAAAATGAGAAACTGTGCCATTACAGAGAAGCTTACACTTTGGCAGGAGCATGGAGGTAATGGGGAGGGGAATAACAACCCTAGAAGCAGTAAAGGTCAGTAATTTCTTCCACAGTTCAGAGGGTGAGGATCATGTATTTGAAAGGGTATGTAAACAGTACAATGTTGACCAAGGGCTCTGGGTATGGTTCCCAACCCCTTGCTCCACAGTAAAGCTGTAACGGCCATTTTTAACTTGTCAAGCTTAATCAGAAGAAATGCTTACTGGAATATTTAAGTTAACACCAGAAGCTTACAGAAGAGTTCCAGGAACACAAGTAGGATTATATACAAAAGTAGGATTATATACAAGCACTTATTTTCATAGGTGGGTGAGTGGGTGTCACCACTTTTGAATGGCTGGCAGATCTTTTGGTGAGGGAACAAGCCCTTAGCACTTTGCCTGAGGACATGGTTGGAAGTCCAGGAACAAGCCCTTAGCACTTTGCCTGAGGACATTAGGACCTGGTTGGAAGTCCAGGAGTGCAATACTGCAGAAGTGTGGAGAAAGGGGATCTCTACTTAGCAAGCAGGGCATCACTGCACAAGGCAATACCCACTGCTACACATGGTTATAGGGGAACCCATGGTGGGCAGCCTAAACCACCCCAGAGTACACCAGGGAAGCTAATTCAGATACATGGCCAGGACCCAACTGTTAGATGTTTTTAATGTAATCAGAGTAGCCATGTAGCATACAAGTGTCCATGGAGGCAATGTAGGGAACAAAGGGTGAAGCCAGCAAGTGGGAAAAGCATGGCAGTGGCAACTTGCCTGGAGACAAGGGTACCAAATCACCAGTTTGTATACTCTTAGCGGATGGAAAATGGGGCACTGCTAAGAACCGCAGATGTAACCATTGTGAAGCCTACAGCAGTTAGAGAGGAGCAGTACTTGGGCAGTCCACACCAGTTAGAACTCTAGGAAGGACCCCATTCCAAATAGCCTTGGCCAGAGGGAGGAAAAGGAAGCAACCGTGTTTGAGGATATCCCTGCAAACATCTTGGAAGTATGTTGTCAGCATACAGTTAGAGGAGTCTGGTTTGGTGACAGATGTGGTACTCTGGAGGAGATCCATATATAGACCCCACACCTGAAGCTATGGCTGCCGAGGTGATTTCAGGGAGGCAGCTACCCTGTAGCAATGAGCCTGAAGGCAAACCATAGATGCTGGTAGGTACTGATGTTCCTATAGACAGGGTGACTGCAAGGGCAGAGGTGTGTAGTACCTAGGCTGACAGTGAGGTACCACTGTCAGAGGAGCCCAGACTTTTGGTGGAAAGGGAGCTGGGAAAGTTCAAAGGTAAAATGGAGACTGGCTCAACATTCAGACCCTAAATTACAAAGTTTGAGGGATGTAGCTACTGAGGCACCTAATTCAAGGAAAAGGGGAGACTATATACTGGAACGAAGTGTTACTGTATATAGGAGTGTGAAGTAATACAACAGTTGGTAGTACCCAGAGCCTACTATCTGACACTTCCAGCCATAGCCCATGACACTCCTTCTGCAGGTCATATGGCCATAAAGCATACCAAGAGATGTATTAGGCAGAACTTATTTGCCTGGGAATGCAAGGGATGCAACAGTACTGCAGGACCTGTGAGCAGTGCCAAGGTAGGAGACAAGGTCAAGACACACTTGATGCCTTTGCCTGTGATTGAGGAGCAGTTTGAGGGTAGCTATGGATATTGCGGGGCCTCTGAGTACCAAGTTCCACAGGGAAGTATGCCTTGGTGGTAGATTATGCTACTAGATACCAGAGGCAGTGGCTCTGTTGTCCAAAGAGGTGGCGGCAAATGGTTAGATTTTCATCAGGGTGGGTACCTCCTCCCAAGAGAAATACTGAGAGGTGCCAATGTCATGGTTGTCTGTGGAAACACTGGGGTAAAGCACCTAAAAACCACTCTGTACTACCCCCAGACTAGTGGTAGTGGGGAGGTTACTCCACAAGATGGACTGCTATGGGTGTTGTGGGACAAAATTTGCCCACTATGCCATCTGCACAGTCCACGGTGGTGGTGCTGCGGTAGCATTGTCGCCGGTTCAATTCTCAGCTAGACCGTCTTGTGTGGAGACATGCATGAATGGGTATACCTTCGTTGAAGGTTGTGCATCAGGGCTGGCAACTCTGCACGTAAAAAACTGCAGATCAGTGGACTGGAGTTCCTCTGTGGGTGACCCCTAACTGGGAAAAGCCAAAAGACAACATGCCATCTGCATACAGAGGTACCCAAGAGTCCACAGGTTAACCCTTTGAGTTGCTGTATAGGCATAGGGTAAGGGGGGCTTTAGATTTGATTTAGGATGAGTGGAAGGGTGAATTAATCCCACAAGGAGTCTGATGTGGTAGGTCATAAACCTCAGGACAGGCTTGGGGAGCTCATAGGCTTGGCCCAGGAGAATCTGGCAGAAGCTACACAGCAAAAAAGGTCTGGTATACCGACAGGAATGCTCAAGGACATCAGGTTATGGTGCTCATTCCGGTCAGACACAATAAGCTGCAGGCAGTTTGGGGGTAAGGAAGGTCAGTGAGATTAACTGTATGGTAAACCTGCTAGACAGGAGATGGGGAGGTCCTTGTGCCAAGTATTTGCAGGGGGTGGAAGGAGTCAGAGGGGGATCTGGTGGTCCCAGACCTGAAACACCCCAGAGGGTATTGTACCCCAGCAGTCAGGCATTCCAAATGCTTAAAGGAGCTTTGGGAGGACCCCCTGTGTTAGCCAGTCCAGATTACAGCAAATAATTTACAGTGCAGGTGGATGCTTCAAACCATGGGGTGTGGGCTGCACTCAGTTAGGATTCCCCACAGGAAGGAGCCATAGACTCCAACCCATGGAGAATATTATGCAGCTGTAGAAAAAGTCTGGCCACTGTATGGGCACTCTTGTTAGACCACAATTCCTTAACATGGCTACTGTACGTCAGCCATAAACATACCAAGTTAAGGTGGAGTCTAGGGTTGCAGGCATGACACGAGTGCAGCACAGGAGTGGGGTCAGCAATGCCAATGCAGATGGGCTCTCAAGACAGGCTGTAGGTCTATGCGTTCCCAGACATGTCCATCTCTCAACCCAATGTTTTCCAGGGTCACTTAAAAAACTAGCTTGAGTTTAAAGGGGAGAGATGAGGTAGTGCTATCTGTGCCTGTGAGTGGGGGAGTACCAGAACAGTCAAACTACAGCTAGCTATCACATTTAGTTTTTAACTAACATCTCTACAAATCAATGTGTAAAGTATAAAGTTGTTAAAAATCCTGGACAGAATGTATTTTAAAGCTATATTACTGTAACTGATCAAATGTTTGTTGATCAAAGAACCTGGAAGGGTGGAAAGTTTGAAATTGTGGCTTTCAGTTGCTGCCACATCTTAGCAAAGCTTTGCGTGTACTGTACCAGAGTATGTCATCCGCTAACCAGCATCTGGTTTCTTTGGAACCAGACAGGAAAGACTGCTGACAGGATATGAATCTCACATCCAGGAAAGGGCAGACATCTGACTTTTGCTGTGGCACGACAGCACACACAAGCTTGCCCAGCTTTAAGTAATCAGGGAACAATTCTTTGAGGGACATTTAGTGAGAAATTTAGTACTATTTTCGGCATCTGTGAGAAGTTATCCAACCATATGTTTTTACATCTGTGGTTGAAGCTCTGTTTATTGTACTCTATTCAGAGTCCTGTTTTATTATTTCATTAAATAGTTTAATATCTTTCATTGCGGCTGGCCCTTTAAAGAATAGCCAATCCTGAAAACCTTGCTGCTTTGGCACACCCTACCATTTGTATTGGTATTAAATTTTGCACAGTAAAATTGGATATCCTTCAGAGCCTTAGGGTAGCTGACTGGCAGTGAGACTGTCTGGGTAGAAAGGGGCACAGCTAATAAGTCTGCACCAGCTTTTCCTATGTCTGTATGCGAGTTAAGTGCGTCAGCTACTGGAACAGGGACAGAGTTCTAAATTGGTCAATATGGAATTGTGTGGGTCTGGAGAAAGGAGTCCAGCCCCAGGTCTGTAGTATGCTCTTGGGGGAAATTGTGCTTTGTGCTAGGGGCTACGCCTGAAACACACAGAATCCATCTTTGCTCTTTGTGACCATCCCTCACTGGAGTGCATCCCAAATGTATGTTTGGTTCCCTACATGTTATTTTTAGGGGCATGTGTGGTCAAACATTTACAGATTGTCTCTGTTAAGAGACAAAGGTGATGTATCAAGGTGGGAACTTTGAATTTCACATCCACTGGTTCATGTTATGCTTGAACATGATCAGGGAAGAACTTTGCTTCACATGAATGGGAACCCTGTTACAGAGAAGGGGTATCCTCAGATACACTTGTCCCTGCAAAAATGTCCTACTTGTATCTAAAGTCCCAAGATCAAGTAGCACTGACTATTTAGAGTTTGGCTCTTATTTTTACTTCCAAGCCCATTTGGTGTTTTTCGTTTGCCTATAATGCTACCTGACCTTTTCCCTGTTTGTAGTGTCGCAATAGTGCCTCAAGTAGGTTTGCTCACTCTGTCCTACTGTCTAAGACATTTGTGCTTCCTTACCTTTGTAAGGAGCTCAACCTTACATTTGTATTTTTACTGACCTTTATTTTAGCAGTCATTGTTTTTGCTGATTTATGGTTATCCCTGCTCCAATCACCCTCACTGAGCTAGGGCTCACTTTGCTCATTTACCCTATCCCCATTCCCACCCACCCCAACCCAAGCATACCATACCCCTGATCTATTCTCCCATTAATTCCACCTACCTCAGTCAACACTCCCTCTGCTGTACAGTTACTTTACCTTTTAGTACCACCTAGCCTCAACCTCCTCCCATCTCCCCTCAATTTCTCTGTTACGTACAAATCTCAAAATGAAATTCTGCCACTGCTTGCACTACTCTGCTATTGTGCTCTCCTCCTGCTTAACTATTCCACTGACCCAAGTGGCTATAAAATCAATCACTATCCCTCTCCAACACAAACATGCATCTCTCCTCATTCTCCTTGCATACCTGATCAACAATTGTCCTTGGATACAATATTCTCTTCCCTTTTAGACATCTAAAAAAACACAACCCTTGGTGACAGGTACAGCAAACATCCAACCAATATCTAAACTAAAAGCCAGATAAACCTCCAGTCAGATATCCATCCCAACTCAGGCCCCAGTTGAAATCCCTATTCAACTGATGACCTTTGGCCTCTTGTAAATAAATGGGGCAGGGGCATAGAAATTATGTTTAAAGACTTAATCTTGAGAGACTAATTGTACCCCTCCAGACATCCCCATTGCTGAAATTCTAATAACTCTCCCACATGTTAATCCTCACAAAGCCATTAATATCACTGCCATTTACCTACTGCCAGGTAACTACTGAATCCCTCCAGTCCTGGTCATTTTACCTCTATCCCAAGAAATCATCCTAGGTGATTTTTAACCTTAACTAGTTGTCCTGCTGCTCTGACTCACCTACCTGCTCTGACTCACCTACCAACTTCATAAACTAATACAAGTTCACCCAAACTATCCCAACTGAAATTATCCAAGAAAAAATCCCACAAGCCTAATCTAGGGTAACAGGTAGGCTGTCTACAAGTCACACCAAGTGATCATGCCCCTACATTTCTAATCAGGAGAAGAATTCATAACTAAACATGTATCCCCTTCAAATTAATCCTTGGCAAAAATAATTTCTTCTGACACCAATACACTACATCAGTGACTGGTCCCCATTAAAAAGCATGCAACTAGACCATGCTGTAGAATACAACAAATTCATTGAAATGCTAAATAGCCTTGCCCCCTTCAGGAAAATTCACCCAAAAATCCAAATTGCTCCCCTGTCTTTCTAATAAAACTAAAAAACTAATGAAGCAAAGGGATGGCCTGGTCACTTCACCACACTGCTAAAAAAACATGATTTCACCCTTTATCAGCATCTTCGAAACCAAGCTAAGAAAAGAAGTCTAGGATTAAAAACTACTTTCCAACAAAAAATACAGCTCAACCCACAAACGTTCTGGCATAACATTAACCACCTCCTTAACCCAGGTAAAACCTCCACTCCTGTTCCCCTCACTGGCAATACCAGCCAGTCCTTAGCCTCACAGTTCAACTCTCATTTCATCTACTCCATCACTGTACTCAAACTAAACCTACCACTCATTGTCCCCTCCCCATCCTCTGATGGCACCAACTCTTTAAACCCAAACTTCCTACATAAATACCAAGTAAACTAAAACCTGCTGGCCAGCTTCCAACATGAGTACCTAACTTCCTCCTCCTACTGCCTTCCCCATATCCATACTAATGTACCTTTGGAAAATCTCACATCATTCCTCTACATAAGGTGGCTCTAGATATTACAAATGACTGACCCACTGCCATCCTCTCTCATTGCCAAAATCTTAGAGAAATCTATTCACTAGCAACTCATGTATCACCTCATTACTAACTTACTTTCCAGTTTCGTACTGTTTCAGACCTAAACTGAGTACAGACACAGCCCTCCACCTTTACAGATACCATTCACCACCTCAAAAAATGAAGGACAACCAGTCTCAGCTATTTTCCTAGACATATCAAGAGCTTGACAGTATCCCAGCTACTAAACAAACTTGCCACTTACCACCTCTACTGTAACATGGTTCCATAGTTATCCAACAGTCAGACTAAATGGGCAAACCTCTCCTCCATTACCAATCATGGGGGTACCCAAGTGTCCATACATGGACCCCTCTGTTATATTTACAAATAACCTTAATACTGCCACCCAGCACCACCATCATTCAGTATGGAGAGGATTTATCTGCTCTGCCCACTCTGTTAAACATAAAAATTGCAAACATCTTTCCTGGACATTGAAAAGTACCTCACCAACCATCAACTCACTCAACCCAAAGACCAAACTCAATATTCTAACAAATTATCCAAACTCACAACACCCCTCTCTACATCCTTCTCCAATGGGAAGGTTATAAACCCATCAGACCAACCAGTTTGGAGTTACCATGCTCTAAAATTTTAACACATGCCTCACAATCAAAAAAGTTCACTCCAAACTTGGAGCTCTCTACAGGGTTAAGCCTTACCTTAAACAAGCTAGACTTGCCACAGCTAGATCTCACCTGCTAGCAACCTTCCTCTACTGCTCTGATCTTTACCAACCTATCCAAGTTATCAAACTAGAATCCTATTATAACAAAATTGCCAAGTTTGCCACCAAACAACTCCGTAACACACCACTGCTCTGCTCTCGACAACCCAACTGGCTGGAACTTGCCAGTTAGTGCTAAAGCAGCTTTCTATTGCCCATAAAATAATACAACCCCACTGACTGCCCAGCTCTTTCAAACCTGGTAAAGCCCAACACTGCAGGCTCATTAGGTCAACAAAATAATGTTAAGTGACCTTGTCTCATAACTATCATGGCAACTCCCTCTATTCCTATAAAACTGAGTAATCCAAACTTGTCCACATTTCAAACTACCCTGAAAGATTAAATACTAACTGGCTTTGCCCCTGGCTAGTTTTTCGCTCTTTTCCCATCACAACTCCTCTTGAGATATTACTACTCCTCTCTTG
Organism: Protopterus annectens; assembly: GCF_019279795.1. Taxonomy (NCBI): domain Eukaryota; kingdom Metazoa; phylum Chordata; order Ceratodontiformes; family Protopteridae; genus Protopterus; species Protopterus annectens. Next base: position 1,369,222,147 of record NC_056747.1, read on the forward strand.
AATTACTTGCATCTTACCTCTTTTGGATATTGTACATTTGCACCTAAATTTGTACCCATGAAAACATTTGTATCTATGTAAAGTTTGCTATCCTTTGTAATTCATGTGACCTTGTAAGACATTTTGGGTTTTTTTTTTTTTTACGCAACTACTTTTAGAGTTCTGGAGCTTTTCTCCCTGGGTCTCTGCTGAAAATGGGTTTCTAACCCAGTCTGACACTACCTGGTAGACAGAAAATATATTTTCATATATTATATATAAAAAATTTACATAAAATGTATACATTTTATATAAATAAAATTTGTTTTGCAGCCAAGCAAGACATCCAGAGCGAGATAGTGGGACACCCTGTATGCCAGATATAGATCCCTCAGTCTGTAGGAGTCTGACTACAAGGATAGGATCTGTATAGGACATGCAAACACCTATATTCATGAGGAACCTTTGGATGCTCCAGCTGTTGCTTGCACCTGATCAGGTACACAAAGGTGGCACTGTACTTGGATGGGTCAGATGGCCAAATAGTGGAATTCAGACTTCCTTGGACCTAGATGCCATAAGTCAAGCAACATGGACTGATTTCCTTACCATCTTGGACATGTTGGTCAAATGCCAGGTTATTGTCTATATACACATCCCCAAATTCCTGACTCTTAGGGTTCTCAGTTTCCTGGGGAAAAAGTAAAAAGACTGCACACAACTTACAAGGCTAGAAACTTTTAATAATGATAAAAAAAGAGTACAAAGGCAAGTGCTTTCACGACTTACAAGTCACTTCAGACAGTTCGAGAACTGTTTTAGAGACGCTAGGGATTGAACCCAGGACCTCATATGCAAAGCATGCACTCCACTTCTGAGCTATGTCCAAGGCACAAGGGGACAAGAGTTTATTCTGGTGGGTATTGTTAACCTGGCTTTTGCTATGGATTTTCTTTCTTGTGTTGTGCAGAACATGTTTGGATTCCATCACTGCAGCCTTTTGTTTTCATAGGTACAGCTGTCTGTAAAGTATATGAACAATTCCACATAAGCAACTGTTTAGGGTTTGAGGGTGGGTGGGGCTTGAAATTGACAGGTTTGTCACTCAACAGGATAGAATAGATTGGTATGCAAATTAATTTTCCAAAGAGACCACTTTATGGTCAGGCATTACAGGGGGAAGGCAGTGTTTTCACGTTAGCCAGGATCTCTACCAGATGTGTGGAATATCTGGAAAGGGTGTTAAATATATACAAACACCTAAGAATCTCAGGGCATGCAGGTTTGAGGGTCCACATTTAAGTGATTCAGTAATTATAGCATCCTGCCCAAGGCTGTCCACAAAATCAGAACTGAAAACTATGTCAAGCAGCTATTAAAAGCCACCCTTTGAGATTTCTACTTAAGTAGACACTCACTTTTTACTACCTTCTCTACAGGTGTGATACTGTAGAACTTTGTGTGCATGGGGCCAACACCATTAAACCAGGTTTAGTTATCCCATCAGAATGGCATTTCATTCACTGCATAATTTAAAACATGTTGCATTACACAGCACCATATTACCACCACTAGCACCAATGCCTTTTACAGCACACAAAGGCTTTCTCCAGCTTACATGAATTATTTTCCCTACATCATTCACACACCAACTGCCACATCATTGCCTAATCACAAGTGTGCTTATGCTCCACTCTAATTCAATGATCACTTTGTCAATCCTATGGCAACCACTCAAATTATAGGAACCAGGTTATCTACTCAAGGCAAGTAATCCTCTAAGCATTTCAACAAAGTGTTGAATTACAACTTGAGAAAGTGAAGCATGAATGAGGTCAAAGAGAATCAGAGGGGCTGCAGCCAACTAGTGGTTTTGGGGAGGGGGAGCAAGAATGCACATGCTGTACAAAAACTGGTGCAATCAGTATTACTGTACGGTACTGGAACCGAACCTGGACGGGTGCAATCAGTATTACTGTACAGTACTGGAACCTGGACAGGTGCAATCAGTATTACTGTAAGGTACTGGAACCTGGACAGGTGAAGATTAGTTGAGGAAGCCAGATCCTATGAAGATGGAAGTGCCCGAGACAGGTGATAGGATGCAGAGAGAAACAGCAGAAGGCCAAATAGCTCCACCTAGAGAAGATAGAGTTTATGGTGGCTTGTGCGGAAATGCAGAGGACAATCTGAAGATTTGGGACAGGCAGAAACAAGGGCATCCAAAGAGTTTGGATTGTGTGAAGAGTGACCTGCAATAGTCATGCATGACTGTCAAAACAAGACATGGTGACAGTAAGCATGATACCTGCCCCCCCCCCCCAATGCTTAAAATGGGGGTTGATCTGGTCACCATCTTGCGTGATGCCCTTCTCCTGCCAACCATAATTATTCCACAACAATTGATTGCATCACCCCTCACTATGTATACCTTTCCCTAATGGGAGGGATTATTCTGGAATCCTGCCCCGCACAAGTACCTTCCCCCTAATAGGAGGGAACACTGTCCAATGAATAGTTTTCTTGCCTATTAATCTTAATTCACATGCGCACACAGTCTTGCTCAAGGTCAGTCTGTACTTTTGTTTTCCATACATACAAAGCCCTAAACAATCTCATACCATTTCTTACATACCATTCCAGACTCCAATAAGGACAGGTTATTTGTAAATCAGAACTCCTCTGAAACTTTAAGCTAGACAGAAAACTTTAGCTACTAAAATTTCAGCAAGTTAAACTAGTCAAAACAACTAAGTTACAACAGTACAGCTTCTCCCCTGGGATCACAGCTGATCAGGTCATGCAAGGATAGTCTCTTCCATAGTATCAAACGTCAGCTCAATTCTCGTTCTGCATAAAACATTGTCCAAGACAGTTTGTAGCATGCAAAAGTTGCTGTGTTCAGACAAAAGGACAAAGTGCCAATAGGTAAGCTGCGGCAAGTGTTGACACAGGTCAGGCTTGTTACAGCCATTATGTATGGCTGTAACCATGAGCAGCTGGGCCTCCGTTTGAAGGATTTAAAGCCTACTATTCCTTTCAGCGATGCTGGACTCAAAAGTTGGCCTATAATTATAGGGTAGACTATTTACTGCTTGGGGACGGTGTCCAACAAGTTTGTTGGAGCACAGTCTTAAGGTTGGTTGGCAAGCTAAACTTAGTTTTGGGTGCTGCTCACCTAGTGCTGCTCAATTGTGCCTGGCACAGGTTTGCAACACTCTCCATGCTATTCCTCAACATCACTGCATTTATACCCACACACTCCCACTAACATCCATCAGCAATAAATTTAGTCGGTGTCAGCCACTAAAATTTATCATACTTAACCCATAACTACATCTCCTAATATGCTCTACCTCTCAAGCAGTTTCACTCCATCACACTCCTCCACCCTACCCTAATTTCACTTATCCTTCACTCGCATACTAAAACTCATTACATGCAGACTTGGCCACACCTACCTAAGCACACACCACATTTCAGTTCTACATAAACTTCAAATGGACTTCCAAAAATTAAAAAGTTACTTATTTGCCCCCCTTATGCAAAAACACATGCTACCCTCCAACCATCATTGCTTTACTCCTAGATCTCTGGGAGATCACATCCCCAACCCTGGGGGCACTCAGGATTCAAAGTTAGTCATCTCAACTACGACCTCCGCTATCAAGCTCTTTAATCCAAATTAAGAGTGCCTGAACTACAAACATGGATCTCCCCATATAAATAAAATGTATCCCTTATTGAAACATTGTTAAAAACCCTCCATTAAAATTATTTTTCCCCACATGGGTAAAATATATCAGGCCCGACCGACGGGGTAAAATATATCAGGTCTGACTGACAAGGGGGTGAGCTATTTATGCAAATACCCTATAACTCAATATCTACCCTTCTACAGTGCCAAAATTTGTAGATGCTAAAATTGTATTTTACTAGAGCTTAATACAGAAGTCACTATGTGGAATACAGATTGCAACTGCACAAATACTAGTTACTCCATAATTGAAGATAAACCATCACGGACCATAATTGAAGACATACCATCATGGACCACAAATCACACAAGCTCATGTACTTTTAACTGGACTACTCAAAATGAAGGCATCAATTGATCAATTCTCCAATTTCAAAGCAAAGGATGCAGTCCTTAACTGGATATTTAGAACTGCCCCTAACAAAGCTGGCGTTTCTGGATCACTTCCAGTTCCCTTGCGCAAGGGATTATAATCCCACATAACACCAATATACCAAGAGTGATAACTGCATCTCACAATCTGGTTCAAAATCTCAAATTTTTACCAGTCTTCCCCAAAAACCTTACCTCTAGGTTAAGCACTTTCATCTCAATAATCAGGCTTCCAAAAATGGGCTTACCTGAAACACTAACGGGGTGCGATTCAAGAAAGCATGGAAGCCACTTTAAAAGTCAAAACAGCAGAAAACATTCAAGAAACTCAAAACACTTAACCCAATGCATTGGGTGGCCATAAACAAATGTTGAAGCCTGGAAAACTACACATACAAGTCTCCTACCAAATGAAACCAAAGCTTTCAACAATTAGACTCCCACTTTATGGGAGTAACATCTGCACCCCTAAAGAATCTTAACAAATGACCCATTAGATGTCACTTCATTCAGAATAGTACCTCAACCAACCCTTCTCTCCAACCAGTCCCAAAGCCATCACAACTGAATCAGCAGACCACCATTCTGATAAATACTTGTGTTCCAGACCCCATAGACTACCCCACAATCCACAGGTGTATATTGGAATCAGATCTACCCTAACTAGTATTGGTGGAAAACAGTGAAATTACGCAAATGTCAACTCTGCCATACTTGAGGATATTTTGTCAAGGGAAGAGACAATTATATTCCCAGTTGCCAAGTTATTAAACTAAAAAAGCCTAGCCAAGTTAGCGTTTTCACTGTGATACAAATCCTGTTAAGAGGCCCATGGGATATATGCAAATGACCCCTTAATATCAAGTGTTCCAGCTATATAGATTGAGAGTCCATGACAACCAAGTCTTTGGGCACATTTAGGCTAATAAAGCCAAGCCCCACTTAGCTGTGGACGTGCATGTTTTGTCCTCCTTACGAGCTCATTAACAGCATAAGTGGACTTCTCCTAGATAACGCCTAATCTCACCCAACATGGCTTTAACCTCTCAACTATTACAGCTCTCCTTACGCAACAATAAATCAGCTTGGAGACAAAGGCAAACTAGTCTCTTCCATATTCCTGGATCTAGCAAAAGCATTTGTCCTCTTCTAGAGACATTTAAAACCACACTGGAGTAGAAGTGGGAGACAGAGGGGCAGTGGCAAACATGTCACTCATCCTACAAACCTGTAACCAGTGTCCCTCATGGCTCAAGCCAAGGTCCCCTCCTCTTCAATACCTTTTAAATAACCTCCATACTGCAGTGGGATAAATGCAGTCAATAGGATCCACATAAAACACCTCCTCCAATTCCCCTTATAATCTAGACAAAGGTCACGGTCCTCAGGTTACTACTTCACCCGCCTATAACTCTCCGCTACTCACAATCCATTCCTTTTAACAAGCTTATAGTAGCAACACATCTTAAGTAAACCCTATTACTGCTTACTCAACCAGCTAAACTGGTTGAAATTCAACTATCAAAATTCCAAATTAAACTGGCCCAAAGAACTGCTTACTCAACCAGCTAAACTGGTTGAAATTCAACTATCAAAATTCCAAATTAAACTGGCCCAAAGTACACTTCCAAACAAATGTGAACCAATGAAGACAGTAATGGTGTGATTCTCCATCTAGATACCACTCACTTCTACAGATAAAATATATTGCCCAAGTCCATCGACCAAACATGGTGAAGCAATGCATTCATCACTACAAGTGCTGGAATACTGAGCCCAAAAGTCAAGACTAATAAGTGTTTCAAACACCCTTAGGCCCCACCTTTTGTTTCCAAGGTATGCACCTGACAGTGATGGCTAAACATTACAACTGTTGTCCTTTTGGTCTTCTTGCATAATTTAAGCTTATGGACTTTCAGCCAAACCTAGAAATTCTTAATTTGCTGTCCAATACAAATGTCCTACACACCCCATTACCTGCAAATCAACCTAATGAGTTATCACTACCTAGTAAAACTGAAATTTAACTGCAAAATATCATTAGGATGAATCTTTTTTTTTTTTTTTTTTTTTTTTATATATATGGGTCTATGTCTGGTTACTGAATTAACATAGGACCGAAACTGAAGTTTTTGCACGGGGCAAGCCCCGCACTCCTTACAAGTTATATTTTACACGCCAACTCAGATCATATTACAGTGGGGAAAGAGTGAATTTCCCTAATCACTGTACTGTGATCTCCATTCAAATGCTTTGCAGTTTGAAAACAATGTGTATAAAATCAGCAACTTTTGTTTCGGTCTAAGTTCTGATTTTGTGAACACTTGTTTAAGATTTTGACGTTGTCGCCTCATACTCAAGTTTCATTTAATTCAGTAACCTGACAGGGACCCATTTCACAACTATTCCTCTCATGTTTCCTGGTCAAATTTAGACTTTTGAAAGATGCTCATCACATCCACACTGATCCAGAATTAAGATTGGGTGATCATTCAGTTCTGCCTTATCAGGATTATCCACTACATCCGTATTCAGTGCCTAGCTCTTGTTCCAGCTAGGTGTGAGCCTTACCATCAGGATTATCCACTACATCCGTATTCAGTGCCTAGCTCTCGTTCCAGCTCAGTGCGAGCCTTACCATCTGATTATCCACATCCGTATTCAGTGCTTAGCTCTCATTACAGCTCAGTGCGAGCTACAAAGTATCCATATTTTTCCATATTTAGGATGACCTTATCAGATTCTTTCAATCTTAGGTGAGAGATCTTTTACACAAACTGGGATGCAAAGAGAAAATTCAAGAGTGACTCCTTCACACAGGATTGTGTTCTGGGATGTCAAGTAATACTTCAAAGAGGTTTTCTTCTGCAGGTTTCACCACTCGACTTTAGTCAGAGACAAAATACTTCAGACAGTCTCATGGCACCCACAATTCTCATAATACATCTGGCAAGAGTCCACATAATCTACATGAAATTTTTGACCCAGTACCAACACCCTTTATCTTTTTAAATGCTGGTACTGGGGTTTTGTCAGAAATTTGGTGGAGACGTATCAAATTCAGACACCTTGGACTTCGCTTACGAGTGCAGGGAGTGTAGGACACCAAGAACAGATGCAAGCACAAATATCAAGGAGAGGAGTACCCAGATTAAGGAATCATGTACAATGTTTGGTCCCCGGGACCTCTTCATAGGTTGGTACTAGGCTATCAGCCCTAGGGCCTCTACAAGCCTAGCCACAACAATTCCCTGGCTGTTTCTTGAATATTTACTTCCCTAGTCCCCTGTCTAGCAGGGCGATTGACATGATTCCCCAGGGTGAATTTCCTATCTTCCATCCAATCAAGGTTCCTTCTGAAGAGGGCAAAAGAGGCGCTCAGCTTGACAATGTACAGGCAGTCCATTCCAGAGTATGGGGAGTTCAGTGGGTCAGAAACCTATCCCTCCAGCATGTTTTGTCCATTGTGATGACCAGGTTTAGATCCCTGGAGCATGTCAGATTGGGATTTTGTTAAGTGTAGCATGTCCAACAGCACTGGTTTGACAGACTTGTATGTTAAGCAGAAATCACCTCTTGAGTAGGCAATATGCAGAGTATATCTGAGCATAAAGTGGTTACAGCACCACATTACTGTGGTGTCATCAAGCAAGGGACAACCCGGTCATAACCGCTTTGCAGACTAGCCAAGTTAGCTTGGGATACAACTTCACTGTACAGTCATCCTGCATTCCATCAGAGCAAAATTACATGGCAAAAAAGCCAAGCAGGACTAGTGCAGACAACTATATCGGGGCATCTTTCAAGATTTGATCTGTCTGTGGGGAGTTCAATGGCCCTGGAAGATGGACTCTTTTCTTGGACAGGAACATTCCACTTTTCCACTCTAACATCCAAGGTACTTCTGATTCAGAAGGAATCAGATCATTGTGGCAATTCCCTTCTGGCCCAAGCAACCATGGTTCTTCCTTCTTTTGGAAATGACCATGGGCAATTACAACAAGCTTCCTCAGACTGATCACCCATACAAGAGTGGATCTAGTTGGTGCCCACAACCCATTCACGGCTAGTCCTCTGGTTTTACAGTATTTGTGGAAGCTTCTATCCTGTGGCCTTTTGATAAATGGACCTTTATAGCAGAATAAGTCTTCAGCATGTCTATGGATCTTCCTCTTTCAATGCGGTCTCATGTCAAAAATCTTTTTGAAAAGGGGTTTTCCTTGTGATCAGTTGTACTCTCCAACACTTGCACTATCTGAAGCAGAGCTAACCTGGCAGAGTGTAGATCAAACAAGGAATATCTGAACTCAGCAGGAAGTTTACAAGGGTTGCAAGCTCTTGTGGCGATTCAACCCCCTCGTTTTCCGTAGGGACAAGGCTTGAAATAGATCATTTTACATCTAAGCTACTATCAGACGTTACATTAAAACTATCCACTTCCCAGTTTTCTTGCCTGAACCTAAAAATAAGGGAGAAAGGCTAGTTTATACTTTGGATGTCCACAGACAACTCCAGATACTATCTTGACGGTACCAAATCTTTCAGATATTTGGATTGATGGTTCATTTGTTGTAAACATAAGGGATAGACTATTTCCTGTCTCAGTCTGCTACAGTTTGCTATACTTAAAACTATTCCACCAGGGTCCATGCCCACTCAATCATGGCCTTTGCTGTATCCAAGGGTTGGATTCTAGAAGTAGGTAAAGTAGCTCAAGTACAGTAAAGTGAGATATTAGAAGGGGATAAGCAGGTCAAGTACTTACTGCTTTAAAGAAAGCTGAGAAAGGTGAAGGTGTGAGCAGGGACAAAGCCAGGAGGCAGAAAGAAATAAACTTGACTGATATAGGAATTTTATTCCAAATTCTAACTACACTATTGAAATGGAGACTTTAGATGGTAAGCAGTTACTTGACCAAAGGGGAAGATTGAATTGGAGTAGGGGTCTTGCTGGGCAGGCAGATGGGGTATGGATCATTTTATGGGTTAAGTTGAGCTGAGCACTACACAGGAATACAAGATGGAGTTCAATATGCTGAACAAAGTAGAGTTTGGTAAATTGACTTGCCCAACAGTAGAGATGTGAATGATTACTGCTGTAGTAGCACACATTTTTATGCTGGGATGTTTGGTTGTTCCTAGCATCATCATTTCCTGCCAAAGGACAGAGGGAGGCTGGGCCACGAAAGCCGAGTGCCCAAACTAAACAAGCTCAAGCTGCCTGACTGGTCCCCGTCCATAAGAATTGCAATTCCCTATCCACTGATCCAAACTGTTTTGGAGAGCAAGGAAGGGCAGCTCTGCTTAATGTAAATAGAAGCCTGTTCCAAAGCAGGGACAGACATTTGTTTCTCCTGCAACTTTTATTTGTGCCACTGACAGTTTGGATCCCTAGACTGGGAGACCCTCATGCTGTTTGACTTTCAGATGTGTAGCAGCTCCATCAAGGCTGGATTTATGACTACTTGTAGGTCAGATATAGGTCACCTCCTCAATAGTCAGTAGGAGACAGTAATGGGATAGGGTTTTTAGTCTATTTGCATAGATCTTTAGAGAAGTAAACATCCTTAAGAGTTGACTCACTAGTCAAGCATCTGGGATGCTTGTGTAGATACTCGTGTTGAAGGCTAGGTTACTAAGGTAGCAAGAAAAATACTTGTTGCTCACATTATAAGCAATAGCACAGCATCTAGGTCCAGAGACATCATACCACTGTATTCAGCCCCCACAACCATAGAGTATAATGCCCTCTTCAGTATGTACCTGACCAAACAACTAGAATGCCCACAAAGGGTCCTTACAAAAAGAATACAAGGAGTAAACACAACATCCTACACAAACTACCTCCAAGCACTGCCTCTACTCAGCATCATACAGACTGTCAAGTAATCTTTGCCTGGCGTACAAGGCATCCCTGAACCCCATTTTTATTAACCCTTTACACATCCGCAAAATGGCATCAGAACTACTAGATTAAAAAGACTTAAAATTTACTGAACAGATGTTTTAGAATTCCCATCCTCTGGAACAGGCTTCCCCATCCACATGGAGCAGAGTTCCTCCCATCTATTTAAGCCCAGCTTGACACTTGTGCCTCTGATGGACAGAGGCAGTCAGCAAATCACCCCCTTACAAAAATCTAATTTTTGGGTCACATTTGGGTTGCATAACTAGGTTTAAGCGCCCTGATGGTCATGAGCTTAATACACCAATGAACTGCATTTGTGCCCTTCGATGGCAAACTCACAGTGCAGGTTTCAGAATAGTGTGTGTTCAACATGTGAAACTGCAACAGTGACAAACATTACAACATACAAGTGGCACCTCACTCCTTCTGCCCCAAGCACACACAAGGCACTTTTGGTGGGCCCAAGATAAACTGGTCTAGAATTATACGGACTAGTTTTATAGAAAGATTACTAGTACACTGAAGAAATATCCCCAAAGAATCCTGGCAGAATGTTCTATGCAAAATTATGAAGAGGGAAATTAAGTCTGCATTTTTTAGCTTCAAAAGGATGAATTACTAACATGCTGGTTACATGTATACAGACATTCTTAAAAATGAAATCAGATGTGCCATTCATTTTTAGTGTAAAATCTAGGTCAATGCACACCCCCCCCCCCCCAGCCAAATGAACTGCAGTTTTGTTAGAGCCATGTAATTTAATATTTAAACTTTGGATGGTGATCAGACTCCATGCAAACAGAAAAAATGTTGCTAACAGGGCCAGGTTTGACTCCTCCAAAACAGCATACCTCACCCACACAACACCCTTTCCACTTTGTGTCACTATTGTGGGGTACCCTTGCTTGGACCACAGCCCATAGTGGGGGTGCCCTTGCTTGGACCACAGCCCATAGCATTCTAGCTCAGACATGGCCAGGGGTTTATTGCATCCATCTACTGATCATTTAGTGTACATACAGAGCGACACTACTGCAGCCCCCTAGAAGTTGAACAAATGTCTTGTTATTTTGTACCACTCAGGTCTCTCCCTATGAAGTCCAGCACTTCAGGACACCTCCCTCCTATGTCACAGGAACTTCAGAATGGACACAGCTCTGTGCTACAAAAGCACAAAGTAACATCTTTCACAAAGATGAAAGTCTTGGATGAATTCTTATGATTTCTCACTTCCTTCTGTTTGGTCTTATTTTCTTTGAATTACTTTAAGCCAACAGTTTTAAACCAAGTCAAACAGTTTGACTTTCACATAACCAGAAACTGATTAACCTATTCAAGATCACATGAGGCAATACAGATTACATTCCACAGAATAATGGTAGTGATAATGTACTGCTGAATTCACTGATACAAGTAGGAGTTTCTTGCATTGTAAGAAGTTTTTTTTGCAGTGAAGCCACTTGCTGGAAAACCTAATTGTCTGGAAACAGTCTAAAACCTGCAGTTATGTTACAGCAACTTCCTGTCTGGAAAGAGCAAAAAAGTAACCATGACCTTGGATATCAGTCCACCCCATAGCAGGCAGTTTAAGACAAAAGCCTAGGCAGCATGTCTGAGGAAAAATTGTGTAGAGTAAGACATCAAAGATTCTATTTGCACCATTTTCCCCATCACACAGAGACTTACTGCTTCTATCCAAGTCCAGCAGTACAGCAATTCTTTACTTAACATGTTTTGTAATCCCCACAGAATATTGGACAAACACAGGTTTTGTAATCCCCACAGAATACTGAACATTTTGCCGCCGCCACCACCCAACAAAAGATAAATGTCTAATGAAAGCATCAGACAATAACACTAAATATTCAAAAATCAGAGCTGTATTTGTCAGGCCAAAACAAAATAAGGTTGGGGGAACAAAAGATGGGGAGCAGAACAGAAGTAAAACCTTTTACAAAGGCACCCATTACAAGTCTTCCAAAAGTACCACAGCTCTACCAAGAGTAGAATTAACATTCAGGTTCTACGATTCTAGAAATTTAACCATATACTATTTTTCAAGACTTCTCAATCTGAAAACTCTCATTGCAAACCCTGACCTTAAACTGAAAAGCTAAATAAGCATCCCAAATCCAAGAGAGTTACCCACTGCTGATAAGACAAGTTTAAACTTCATCCACACATGCTGCAAGAAGTGAAATTGGTGATCACATCTAAAAAAACACAAGACACTACATAACTATTCCAGGTTCAAGCACATCACAAAAAATGAAAGCTGAATTGAGACTCACAGGACTTACCATTGCAGGAGAAATTGTGACTCTTGTGCAGCTATACATTTTGAAAAACCTGCAAAATAAGAAACAAGTTGAAGCACAGTGGGAGAGTATTTTATTAAGCACTAACCTTCAAATAAAAAAAGAAGGTTGATCACTTTACTAGCAAGACCTTCTAATTTCCCCTGGGGTCAAACTAAATTGTTTAGTATAAATTCCTGAAGTGTAGATTTCTAGATATTTAATAGAAAATTAAAGGCACTGCTGCCCACTGATGACAGCTACTGTCCTTCAAGTTCAGTCAAGGATAAATGCTAGACGACCCCCCTCACACAACAACTTTATCACACATAAGGAGCATCAATAACTGTTAGACAACATATTTTTGTCAAATGTAGACAGTCGATATAAACCCACTTGAGACATTTTAAAATGTCAGTATCAAAGACAAGTCCACAATCCGATCAATAATGGCCACTACTACAGTGAATTAAGAACACGAATAACAGCCCTAAAATAGTCTGAATTCATTTATACCTGCAGCTTATATATGTTATGCAGAAGAAACGTAAAGACCCAACAATCAAATAACCTAGCAGAAAAATGAATCACGGGTGCAGGAAAGACCAGCAAACAGTCGAACTTTATATGCAAAGAATCTAAACAGAAAATAAAATAAAACTAAGATGAATCAAAGCACCGCAAGCAAATAAGTCTTGGCTTATAACGGCATCGATCCCAAACACATAAATCGCTACCACCAACTGTGCAAGGATTGAGAAACGAAGGGCAAGGGTACGTGGCCAACGCCTCCCAACAACAACCAATTTCCTGGTTTAATATACACGTGAATCAATCCTATCTAACCAACAGATATAATACAAGTGAACCAGTAATTTAGACAGAAAAGACAAATAAAAAGAACTTAACCTGTCAAGTATCCAGCCCCAACTACTGACTATCTAAACAGCAGCTATCCCAACCACGACCGACACAGTCACCTTGGCATTTATAAAACGCACTGTACTACCCTCTGTCGTAACTGGTTACTGTTGCACCCGCCTTCAATCTTATTGGTTATCACTGTAACACGTTCGCCTGACATTGGCTATAAACCTTGCATACTTCCGCCATACGTAGCTTGTATCGCTCTTCATGCTATTGGTTATTTGTAGAAAGAGGGCACTTTGCCCTCAGGAAATATTGGCTGAAGTTTTGGTCAGTATTCGGAACGCATAGTTTTTCCTTACGCGTTCATCACATTCCAACGCTGACTGGTGTGAATGTCCTTCACTTAACTGAAACGGAAGCTTATTTTCTTAGTTCCCGCTACTTAATCTCGCGGTATTTAAGCTTTCAATTAGATCAGACGACGTTAGCTGTATGTTAAGTAGTACTTGAAATGGAAGATGAAGGTTGCTATGTGAGTTAAGAATGTTCAATTCTTCGCCCATCATCTCGGTTTGGCAGGCCACTTGTGTAGTGAATTCCGTCGTGGTATCCAGTTTTCTTGAGTACCTCCATTACTGCGTTGGATTCAGCCACGCCACACAGTCAAGTGTTTTACAGGATACAAACAATGAGTATTCTAAAATTGTGACCAAGTTTTCTCCGTTCCTCCACCAAACTCCTAGTTTAAACAGCTGGTGACTCTTTGCTAACTCTGTTGGAAAGATATGGAACTCACTACCACCAGACCCTAGAACCTTCACTAACTGTATTCAAAAACAAGATTAAATATTACTTTAAATCACACTGGATATGTCCCTGCACCAACCCTGACTAATGCTCTGTCCATCTCGCACGTCTCTCCTCTAAGTGTCCTCTCTTCAGGCACCCCTCTCAGTATCACAATGGCCAAAACCATAACTAACGCTACTCAATATATTCTTAATCCTAAAGGTAATATACTGTTACTACCTGTTTATACATACTTGCATTGATATGTAAGCCGCAGGTGTTATGTGGTGTTGTATTGCTTTGTTCCATAACCTGTGAGTAAATGTAACCTGGGTGTATGTTGTGCCATACACCAATTGTTCTAATAATTGTACTGTGTGCATGTACCTTGGAGCTTTTCTCTCCTGAAAATGGACATTAATCCAGTTGGACCATCCCGGTTAACAAATGTAAAATAAAAATAAAGTTTTTAGAATGATAGCAACCTACGCCTATGAAGGAAGCATTATCTTAATTTATTTTTTTATTTATTTTACATTTGTTAACCGGGCTAGTCTGGCTGGATACATGTCCATTTTCAGCAGAGGCCCGAGGAGAAAAGCTCCACTAATAGACTACGACAATACATGAAGACTACTTACTAAGTAGATCAAACTTTTTAACAGAGAACAAAACAGAAAACAAATCACAATGTCCCAACAGAATACAGATTGTCTTGACTAACTTAAGTAGGTTACAGTAAGATGAAGATCAAAGTTCATATCATGTGGTTGAGGAGATAAATTCAGGCACAAGAAAATACAGTTGAGTGAAGGATATCTGAAGTGTAGGTATGTAAAAATTAATCATTGGTCAGAGGTAGAGGAGAGTGATGGTATCACACAGAGTGAAAAGAAAGCTAGTAGTTAGGCAAGCTAAAAAAAGCAAGTTAGAATGTAAGGAGAAAAGTTGGTAGTAAACTTAAGGGAGAAAGGGATAAGTGGAAAAAGAAAAGTGTGGGTAGAGTATGTTTAGATAGGGTAATGGTATTTAATCAAATTAACTGTTAAGAAAGTAAAGTTAAACAGGAGAGTGAGGTATATAGGCAGTGAGACAAGGGAAATGGGTGAGGGACCAGAAAGGGGGTTAGGAATGTTAGTTTAGGTAAGAATGGGAGAGTAAAGAAAGAAATATGCAGACTGTTCAGAGTAATAAACAGTAGTATGCTCAGTCAGGGTTAGAGCAGGGGCAGAGCCAGTGGATTTGTAGGTGGTTTTTTATCTGTTTTTTGAAAAGGTGGCATGATGTTAGGGAGGTCAGTTCAGTGGGAAGTTTATTCCAGTATGAACCGATAGTGTTTGCAAATAGGGAATCACCTGATTTATTATGAGATTTCAAGGTAGTCACTAATAGTTTGTTGGCTGATCTGAGTGTCTTGAGGTTCTTATAAGCCTATGTCTGCAGCAGAAGTGCCTTTAATTGTCTTTAAATCCCACAAAAATTCTTACCAGGTCACTGTTCTGGGTGCAGTCTTTTCCATCCCTAGTAAGTTACACACTGTTGTGAATATTCATTCCCAGCTGAGATAGCTATTAAAAATCACCACTTGGGTATGAAAATCTTAGCACAGGGTCAGAAAACGGAACACTATTATTATTCATAATAAAGACCTTTATATACTAGATTCTGTATAGTAAATTATAGGAAATGTTTGTGTAGGATTATAGGTTCATATGTTTATACTAGACCTATCTGTGCATCCCAAATGTAGGCAACAAGTTTGGTGCCCTAGAAAATCTTGTACGCTAGGGGATGGATGGTCATGCAGTTACAGGCTACCTCTGCTTAGACCAAGGGTGAATTTCCAATTTCCCAGCCACTGGTCAAGGCTACACTTGAATAGGGTCAGGGAAGAACTCTGCTTCAGATAGATGTGAAGCCTGTTCCAGAGGAGGGGTATTCCTTGAGAGGTATACACATTCTTCCGACATGTCCTATTTATTTCACAAGCAAGTTTTTGTACAGGGTAACTCTGATGCTATTTGTTTTGTGGATATGCAAGAGTTCAATCAGAGTGGGATTCAGGGATGCTTTGTATGCCAGACCTAGATTGCCCTTCAACAGTATGTAGGAGGGATAGGGCTTTGATGTGATCCGCATAGGCCATGTTTTCTTTTTGTGAGGAACCTCTGTGGATGTTCCACTTGTTGCATGTGCCTATTCAGGTTCATAGCAAAGGTGTCATTGTACTCCGTGGTGGTCCTGATTAGGGCTGAATACAGTAAAATGGTGATTTCCTGGGACCTAGATGCCATACCCATGCTTATAAGTTGAGCAAGATGGGACTATTTCTTTAGACACATGTTGGTCAAAAGCCAAGTTACTGTCTATATGTATCCCCAAATCCCTGACTACTGGGTCTACTTTTAGGGGTGTGTTATCAACCAGGTTGTTTTCTGTGGTAGCTGACTTTCCAAAGGGCATTATTATGAATTTCTTGGTATTGAATTTTAAACCATGGCTCTGGTACCAGTCATTTGTGTGTGTTAGCCCTTCTTGGTGATTATTAGTGTCTTGAGGGTAGGGTGGGATTCTGTGACAGTTCCTGGTTCCAAGAAGTAGATGCCAAAAATGAGAGGGAGAGTACAGAGCCCTGAGGGAACTCTGCTAGGGACCAGCCTTTTTGTGGAGGTGGATTCCCCTATCCTAACTTCTTGGCTCCTGTCAGTGAGCTATCTGGCTATCCTGTGGGTGACATAATGGATTATACCCAATTTAGTGAGCTTGTGTACAATGCCCGAGTGGGATTTTGTGCTGAAGATGGGCAGTATACACCTTTTTGCTCTCATCCATTGCTTTGGTGACTTTCTTGAGAAAGTCCACCAGGCGTAGTAAGCAGGACCTGCCCTTGATGAAACAAGACTTCGTTGGATGCACTGCCTGAAGGTTTTCTATGTCATCACTTATCAAATCCATAATTACTGTTTCCATGGCTTTAAATATGACACTAGTACAGCTTATGGGTTGATAGCTTATTGGGTCTTAGCTTGCTGGGCATTGCACTTCCTGCTGTTTTTGGACATGAATTTCGTCCTTCTGTTGTATACCCTATTAATGCTGGGACTCCACTAGAATGGCTTGTTTTTTGAGTTTGTTCTGTGCTTACTTTGGGTAGGTACTGCTACCTCTGTGAGCTGTACACGATTGTAAAGGAGTTTTGTGAACAAATATGCATAGGCAGCAGTGTTCCCTGGGTTTGGAGAGTGCTTACATTTTGCCAGGGTGTCATTTAAAAGTATGAGGTTTACCTTGGAATAATTCCTAAAATTTCCAGAGGTTGCTGGTGTCACAGGCTTATGTTTTTATTTCAAAGGAGACAGCTTTATGGTCTGACCTGACCAATAATGTTTAACTGACAGGGTTGGGAGGGTGACCTAATGGTTAAGGTGTTTGCCTTACAAACACAAGGTGCAGGGTTCAAGTCTCCCAAGGGATAATTGGTTAGGCTTAAAATGGCTCACAAGGGCAGTTAGCCTAGTACTGATTTATGAACTTATAAGGGTGTTAACACACTGAAAGATGCAACAATCCCCTGTATTGGTAAGGACTTGGTCAAAGATGTTTGCATCTCTAGTGGATGTTTGGACTAGCTGATCCAGGGCGTTCATGTTTTTTTTTTTCTCCAAACAATGTTATTAAATTTTCACATATGACAAAGGCAATCTTACATTTATATAAATGAAAAATATACAAAATGATACCACTTTAGTTGTAAACAGTTTACATCACAGACACCATTGAAACAACTGTAGTTGTAAGCATTATACATCACTTATAAACCATCCAGTCATTGACAGTTAAACATTATATGGCTCATTCAAATTGTGTCTCTTATACCTCGTTCCTGCTGTGCATATATGGTTCCCACAATTCCCATTTTTTCCTATGTAGTTTGCTCCTTCCCTTTTCTAAAGATCCCAATCCAGTTGTTCTATCTCTGTTACTGTATTCATTACTTCTAGTAAAGTTGGTCTAGACTTTGATTTCCATTTTCTAGTAATTGCTTTTTTGGCAGCCACTGTAATCCATTCTAAGCTCTTCTGATTGATTCTTATAATTATCATGCGATATGTTATGTGCTTTACCAAGTATTCCTTTTGTTAACGGCATCTTCTGTTCTAGATTCTATTAAAAACTCTACCAGTGCTGGTCTTTAATTTAGGAGCCCCCTTTTTCTTTCTCTTTGCTTATACTCTCATATCAATCCTTGATAGGGAAGCCAGTCTCTAACCTGCAGTCCATATGGCCTTTTCCCATTCTATTACTTTTCCCTTTCTAGTTATTTGCTCCCAATACCTTGGTTCCTTTGCCGGTTTTCTCCAATAAATTCCTGTCCCCTCTTACATATTATCTGTATCCCTGACCACTGTCATCCCTATTGGCAAAATCTCTTTTCTCCATTCTCATGCTGGTTTGGGTCTTATAATACTCCCTGCTATTTTATGAATATAATACTCTGTATGATTTTGGTTGTTCTCCTTAAGAGTCTGCATCCAAAATCCCAATCTCTCCTTATTTCTTGAGCTTCCTCCCTGTGTCAGCATCATTCTTTTACATTTGGAATTATAGTTTTTTGCTTGTGCTATGTATAAGAGCCCCCTCAAATCAAGTAATCATAGTCTGCCTTGTTCTATTAGTACAATCATCTGATCCCACTTGACATTTGCTGTCTTCCCTTTCCACATAAAATCCTTCAACTCTTTTTTATTTTTTTTTTTAATTGCTATCCACAACTTCTCCTCCGGTTGATAAAAGTATGCCTGACCCGTGTCTAAGACTAAAGGGACTAAAAACATTTTAATGCCTTGTATCTTAGCATCCATATTCATCTAACAAAACTTCCAGTTTCTCAATTTTTGAATTATCTTCTGTTTAGTCTCTTCCCACATATCCTTAGCTGCCACCACAGAGTCATTTATAATCCATACTCCTAATTACTTCATTTTATCATGTCCCCATAAATATGGATATTGTTGGACCAATTCGTGTCTGAGTACATAATTTACCTCTATTGCCTTTGTTTTAGCTTCATTAATTTTGATTTTCGAGAAGATTTGAAACTGTCTTAAAATGTTCCACAACACTGTAATGTCCCTTTCTGGTTTTGTCATGTATAAAATAATATCATCTGCAAATACAGCCAGCTTTTCCTGATTACCATACCAGTTATATCCTTGAATTTCTGAGTCCCTTATTTTCTTTGCCAGTGGTCCTAAATATAATGTAAACAACAAGGGGGAAAGCGGACAACCCTGCCTCGTTCCTCTACTCAAGTAGAAAGTATCGTAGAGGACCCCACCCACTTTAATTCGTGCTTCGATCCCTCATATTGACCTGATCCTTTATAATCAGCCTTATAATTGTATCAGGGAAAGGAAATGCTTCTATTGTCCTGCTCATGAAGTCCCAGTCTACTCTGTCAAATGCTTTCCGTGCATCAAGACCCACCAGTAAAAGAGGTACTTTCTTACATTCTGCTTCACTCTGGATCATCAGTGTTCTGTTAATATTGTCAAATGTTTGCCTCCCATCCACAAAATCACACTGATCCATATCTATCAATTTTGGTATCAATTTGCCATTTTTTTAGCCATTATAGACATAAACACTTTATAGTCATGGTTTAGCATTGAAATGGGCCTGTATGAAGCTGGATCCAATGGATCTTTATCCTCTTTATGTATTACCGTTACCGCCACCTTCTTCCAGGATGCTGGTACTTCTCCTCCTCTTAAAGTGCCATTAAACAAAACCTTCCAGATCTTTATCATTTTTTTCCCTCCTAACTTCCAGACTTCCACAGGAATACCATCTATTCCTGGGGACTTTCCTGTAGATTGGTTATACATAGCCATTTTTATCTCATCCCTTCCTATCCTAACTGTTAGTAATTGAGCCTCATCTACCTCTAACCTTGGCATGTTTAATTCTTCCACAAACATTTCTATTTGTACCTTTTCTTGATTTCCATATTTCTCTGCTTTATAGAAATTTTCATAAAATTTCCGAAATATTTGTAATACTTCTACAGGGTCTATTGTTATCTTCCTTGTTATAGGCTCCATAAGTTTGTTGACTGCCCTTTCCACTTTCTTTTGCCTGAGTTAAAGTGCTAAAAGTTTTTGTGCTCTAGAATTATTATCAAGAAACAGTTGCTTAACAGCAATCTTTCTAAACAGGTGCATATTATCAAGGTAATCCCTTATTTTCTGTTTAGCATTCTGCAGTTGCTCCTTTTCTTGTTCTGAGAGATCCCCCCTATTTTGGAATACCTTAACATTTGTCAATCCGTCTAAATAATTCTTGTTACTATTTAACTGTATCTCCCTTTCTTTTATTTCCAACATAGTTATAAACTACACTTTAATTTTATCCCATTCCTTAGCTATGTTTTCAGAAGATAATTCTATCTTATTTATTATATCCTGAATGAATTCCACAACCCATTCCTTAAATTCCTCTCCTTTCAACCAATAGGTGGGAAAGTGCTAGTGTCTCAGTTTTATTTCATTACCATGCATATTTATTTTAGTTATTATTGGTGCATAATCTGAAATAATTATTGGGTGCATTTTAAGACCTTCAATTAAATGCACATGTTCCTGTAAGATATAAAATCTATATAGCCTAGCCCAGTTTTTGTATCTCGGTGAGTAATATGTAAATTCGCTCCGAAATCCTAGTACTGAATTCACATCTTCCATGCCAAACATTTTCATAAATTTCTTCAAAACTCTACCCTCCTTTTGTTATATTTTCCCTTCTAGGCCTCCAAGACACATCTTCACTGTTGCAAACCAAATTCCAGTCTCTACCTGTAAGTAATATTCCTTGATGACAGCTGATTATTTTCTCTCAAAATTTTCTTAAACTCCATTATAGCAGTTTTGGGAGGGGGGGGGCTGTAAAGATCTAGAGTGTTCATGTTGACAAAATCTGGAAATCTTTGGACCTACAAGTTTGGGGGGTTCCTATCAGGTAGTCAAACTTTTACAAGTTTGAACCTCATATGGTCGACACCATAAGTTCGAATTTGTAAAAGTTCAAGCGTTTGAATGGAAATCTCCATAAGCGGCGTTTTCCATTTTGTTCAATGGGGTGCGATCTCGGAGTTGGTATATTTAAGTAGCGGGGGGTGGGGGTGCAGGGGGACTTGCCCCCCTGCTGCTTCTTTTCTTTTGGCTGTTCCCATTAGGGGTCACCACAGCAGATCATCTGTTTCCATGTCTTCCTGTCCTCTGCATCTTGCTCTGTCACACCAACCACCTGCATGTCCTCTCTCACCACATCCATAAACCTTATCTTAGGCCTTCCTCTTTTCCTCTTACCTGGCAGCTTCATCCTTAGCATCCTTTACCCAATATACCCAGCATCCCTCCTCAGCACATGTCCAAACCAATGCAATCTCACCTCTCTGGCTTTGTCTCCAAACCATCCAACCTGGGCAGAGCCTCTAATATACTTATTCCTAATCCTGTCTACCCTCATCACACCCAGTGCAAATCTTAACATCTTTAACTCTGCAACATCCAGCTCTGACACCTGCCTTTTTGTCAGTGCCACTGTCTCCAACCCATATAATGTAGCTGGTCTCACTACCCTCTTGTAGACTCTCCCTTTCACTCTTACTGGTACTCATGTATCACAAATCACTCCTGACACTCTTCTCCACCCACTCCACCCTGTCTGTACTCTCTTCTTCACCTCTCTTCCACACTCGCCATTACTCTGAACTGTTGATCCCAAGTATTTAAACTCATCCACCTTTGCCAACTCTACTCCCTGCATCCTCACCATTCCTCTAGCCTCCCTCTCATTCACACACATATATTCTGTCTTAGTCTTGCTGACCTTCATTCCTGTCCTCTCTAGAGCATATCTCCACCTCTCCAGGGTCTCCTCAACCTGTTCCCTACTCTCACTACATATCACAATGTCATCTGCAAACATCATAGTCCATGGGGATTCCTGTCTGATCTTGTCTGTCAACCTGTCCATCACCACTGCAGATAAGAAAAGGCTCACAACTGATCCTTGATGTAATCCCACCTCCACCTTAAACACATCTGTCACTCCCACTGCAGAACTCACCGTTGTCACATTACCCTTGTACATATCCTGTACCACTCTTACATACTTCTCTGCCACTCCCAACTTCCTCATACAATACCACAACTCCTCTCTAGTCACCCTGTCATATGCTTTCTCTAAGTCCACAAAGACACAATGCAACTCCTTCTGACCTTCTCTGTCCTTCTCCATCAACAATCACAGAGCAAACATAGCATCTGTAGTGCTCTTTCCTGGCATGAAACCATACTGCTGATCACTAATCATCACCTCCCTTCTTAACCTAGCTTCCACTACTCTTAGCCTGCCACCCTGTGTAAAACAGTTTATTTTGTTTTCCATTGTTTTTTTTTTTTATGCATAGTTGAAGTTTTATAACTTCGAACATAATGGTTCGAACATTACATGTTCGAATTTATAAGACTTCGACTATGTGATATAGACCCAGTTTGGGGTCCTATATGATTCCTAGTTTATAGTGGGGTAGTTGAAGTCACCCAGCAGTATGGTGTTCGGCTGAATGAAGAGTGGCTCAATTTCATTTAAATAAGTGTTGTGGGTTTTCTGGGTCCTAGAAGAGGACATATAGCATGGAAAGATATGGGATGCGACTTCGCTTATGGTAAACAGTTGTCCATCAAAGTGTGAATGGCATTATAGCCTTGCTCTGCTTGGGTGCTG
Organism: Protopterus annectens; assembly: GCF_019279795.1. Taxonomy (NCBI): domain Eukaryota; kingdom Metazoa; phylum Chordata; order Ceratodontiformes; family Protopteridae; genus Protopterus; species Protopterus annectens. The sequence goes on from NC_056747.1 coordinate 1,369,244,908, forward strand.
TCCTTGGCTTTAAACTGTGTCTCAGTAACTACACAGACATCTGTGTTTTTCAGGTTGAGGAGAGGTTGCAGGACATGGAGTTTTTTGTTTAGACTCCTAGCAATGAGCAGTATCACCTTTATATTATTCAGAGTTAGTTTAGTTAAGTTAGATGGCTTCTCAGGAAGGTGGTGCCTAAAAAGGCACAGTGGGGGTGGACAGGGTTTTAGCCGATATTCAAAAGCCTAAAGAGGGAAGGTGCAGACCATCCCTGGAGAAGAAGCATGGTTTGTCAACCATATCCTCCTACTCTGACAAATATTGTACCCCTTTGAATAACAACAAAGACTAAGGCTGGGATTTAATAAAGTCTGTGTAGGAATAGCATAATTCATACATGGAATGAATGGTGTCTGTGTCCGCATCTTCATCTCAGCAGTGCACCTTACATATTAATGAAGGCGCACTTCTGAGATGGAGCCATGTAACCGGATACAGAATCAGTGCAGGGGACGTGTTGCAGTAGTGCTCGCAGATCTGTAGCATGCCCCTTGCACTGCCAAAGTGATGTACAGCACTTTACAATCCCTTCAGTGTCAGTGGACACTGAGAAAAAGGATTGTGAATTGAATGTAATGCAGGGAGTCGGTGACAGGAACTGTAACACATCCCCTGGATTGAGAAAGTGCCATACAGCACTTTACGATAAAATAATGTCCTCGGACACACATCTCTGAACCTCTTAGAGCAAGAAGTCTGGGCAAAGCCATTACTAAAAGTGGGACAAAAGCCCAGAAATAGGGACAGTTTTTAAATATTGCTTTTACAAACTTAGAAAGTTGATAGAATGACAGGTTTTGCATTACCATGGATTTTCATGAAGAGTATGTGGCCTGAAAATGATATGCTTATATTTGATATATTTTGATATATATATATTTAAACTGGTTGTATTTTTTTCCATTGTATTTGAAGTTTAAGTGTAACTAAGCAGGTTTGCGTGCCATGGAGCTTTGCTCAGCAGTTCTTAAATGTCATGAAGAGCTATATACAAACATATAGCTGAAATCTTCACTGGTGGGTTAGTTTAGTGGTTAGAGTTCTGGCTTTGTGTGCAGTAGGTGCACGGTTCAAATAACAAGACAGGCCATTAAGCTTTTACATGGGAAAGCATTGTAAACTTATTTTTTATTTTATGTAATGATGTAGTAATTGATATTTATTAACCAGGGCAGTGCAGCTGGTCCAAAATGCTAGTGTCAGTGGAGATATGATGTGAAATCCCCTATTTAAACACAAGTGTCCTATACGGTACAGTGACATCCTAAGGTAACGTCATGTAAAGTGAAATATATACAGTTTATAATATGTCAGTAATGAGTAATTAATATCCAATTCTTATTTTTTTTAATGAAAGCTGTTGTTTTCCTTTAGCTGAGTTGTACTAAGCCAAGCTAAGCAATGCTTAAACAGGTCTGTCTGAGCAATACTTAACAGTGCTTAACTTCGCTTAACTGGTTTGAGCATTGCTAAGAAGTCCCATTCTAAGCAGTATTCCGCTCACCTAAACAGATTTGTGCACGTCTAAGCACTGCTCAGCATCTGCCACTTTAAGCACTGCTCAGCTCAGTTTAGCGGGTTTGCGCACTGCTCAGCTTTGCTCAGTATTTTTTGAAAATGGTCCAGTGATGGCAAAGGGTGGGAATGTGGCCTTTTTTAAACTGTACAAGTGGGAATACAGCCATAAACTGTTGAAGTTCAATCACTGCAGGAACTATGGCTGGAGTAGGTGAGGGAGTGCGCTTTTGGGCACATCGCTGGGGCATTTTGGAGTCCAGTGTCATGGCTGGGCTCCTTGTGCAACACCATGATGAGAGACTGCTGCAGGGCCAGTACCAGGGCTGCCATTACAAATTTGAGGCCTGGGCCTGTCTGGCATGCAACCTCACCAGTGCCACTGGAATCCCCTGAACTGGTGAGCAGGTGCATAACCATTATGACAACCCGAAGTGGAGAAAGGGGGTGCTCTTGGCCCAGTGGATCCAAGATGCTCAGGATGGGAATGCCCAGTAGTTTGTTAGTATATGACCCAGTGCTTTACCAAATTCTAACATGAGTATGTGAAAGACAGGTTTGCATAATGTGTGTTTTTTCCCCTACAGCTGCAGAGGAGAGGATTTGCAACATGGAAGCCCACACTGACCGCCTGGTGAAGCTGCGCCAAGAGTCTGGTGAGTACAGATCTATCTTGCAGTATGTAGTGTAATAAATAAGAAATAGTACATTGTTTACTGCCATTAGGTATACTATGTTCTGATACTACCATTAGGTATACTATGTTCTGAGTGTACTAAATAAATAAATTTGTCAGACCAACATTGCTATAAGTGACTAGTGCCAGGTGCTGTGTAATACACATGAGGGCAGCAAACAAGCTGACTACTGATGAAAGGAAGGCAATACTGAACTAATACTGTGTAGGAATGAACTTGCTAATAAACTGCAGTGTGAAAGCTACTATAAAGCTATATAATTGCAATCATTCATCATCTACAGGAAATGCAATACTACTGAATATAGAATCTTGACTGTAATAAACCACCGTGTCATGTTACTCAAAATAAAGATTATTACCACAAACTGTTGTGTTTAATCTGGTATGTTGTTGCAGAAATACAAGTATACATGTGGTTCACAGCAAATATGACTATGACAGCATGCATTAACTGAGGTTTGTCTGATAAGCAGCTGTTATGCAAAACTGTAGACTGTGGCACTGTAAAACAAGATACAGTGAAATATGTCCTGCACTAAGATCTGAACCTTGAATAGTAATGTGTAATGTATGATAGTGTGTTCCCTGCAGCATTGCCTTGTGTTAACCTTTATATTTCATCTCTATGTAGTCCTGAATGTGGGTATGCTGATGCAGGCAAGTATTGGAGCGTAATAAGTGGAGACTGCAAATATATGATGTGCAGATATATATGGGTCGGGCATGCAACCCAGCATCCTGCTATGGTCAGTACAGATCACACATATTCACATATTCTAGGGGTTAAATGTGTACACCTGCTTTCAAAGTATTAATACACAGTACACTATCTGTCATGCATGAATCTCAGGCATGTATGTTCAACTGTCACTACAGTCTTCTGTGATGCTCCACTTAGATTACAAGGTCAGACTGTATAACCAAGTGTGTATTAGGCACATATCAGTCAAGCAACAGACAGCAGTTCCCCAGTCATTCACTGTGATAAGAAATAGATATTTTGTTCAATTTTGCACACACGCACCATGGGCTGAATCCAGGGACTGGTACTAAGATGTGCTTATAGTTAAACACAAGTAATCCTGACTATTTGTAGAAACATTTAGGTAGTGTTAACAGATATTTCCCCCACAGGGCTGACAGGTAAAGAAATGTTTGTATAAGCTGTATGAAGGGTATATTAATAAACTGTGTACAAATGTTCCAGTGCCCAGCCCAATGCCTACAAATGACAGCAGGATAGCTATATACACTATGCACTCTTCCCGATATAAGTCTCTCAATTGTCATGCTGTCACAGCTGTTGTTCACTGTTGCCAGTAACCTTGCACACAGATAAAATCCCAGTACAAGTATGCCATTAGCACACTCACACAACATCAGTGCAGGGTACTACACCTTGTTAGCCATATATGTAACCATGACATGTACAAGTCCCCTCTACTCATGTACTTCGAGTTGTCACAGCTTGCCCCATAGCATTTCAGGTTGACAGATTAACAGCTCTGTATGTGCTACAGTAGCTATACACCTCATGTAGATGTGAAGTGAGGGCAGACCTGTAGAGTATTGAGCAGTACTGTTGTGAAAAATATAAGCCTATACAGATGGTAATGGGTGGTTTTTGTCTCCCCCTCCCCTTATATGCACAATAATTATTATTCATATACTACAGGTATGTTGTTCTCAAAACCTAGTGTTGGGACTTGTGTTCTATTATTGTTCATATATTTAATTGGTTGCATACTAACATACCTTGTTCAAATACCTTTGTTGGTGGCCTGTTGCCATAAATGTAACTAGCATGCTGTTACAATACTGACTGTTATTCCATTTATGCATGTGTTCTGTTTGCCATGCAACTGTTTCAATTCTGTTGTTCTGGGTTAATTGGAACACCCATGCATACTGTTATAACTAATTTTGAAATGTTTTGTTCATAACTGACCAATGCATTTTGAAAAACCTCAACACCATAGCATGTTTTGGTAGGTAGATCCCAGTGGATCTGCTTGTCCCACCTCATCTGGCTGTGGCACCGGGTTCCAGCATGTCTGGGACCCAACCTTGAGCTGCCTTCTCCACTGGCCTGGCATCACCATTGGGTGGAATGGTGTCAGGGGATGGAGCCCATCCCCCCCGGATGCAGGCATGAAGAGGACCCTGTCACCCGACAACAGTTCAGAGGCATGGTGTGCAGGGTCATCTAGAGGGACTTGGATGTACACCTGTGCCAGATCGAGGGTAGACTGGTGGACCTTGAGGGGCAGCCTGCCCCTGTGGTCCAGCCCCCAGCACAGCCACCTTCGGGGCCATGCAGAGGCAGTGGTGACTGCCCATGGGTGTGGACCTCAGTTCCACTGTTTCCATCTCGAGGCTCATGTGCTTCCAATTCCCAGCCACCCTCCCCATCCAAGGTGTTTACCCCTCTCATGTGTCATACACTGCCCCTGTCTACTGTCTTGTCTGTCTGCAAAAGCAAACTCTCCTACCAAATCTACCTCCCAAACGTACCTACAACCCTTCCTCAACATCCCACTCTCACCTTAAAAAAAGGGGGGGCATCTATTCCCACAAAAAAAAATCACATCCCATACATAGCTTTTCGTTTTTCCCCTGTGTATACTGCCATGAATCAATCATCCCATCAATTAATCAACAAACATATGTTGCCCACGCCCCTCCCTGTGGGGTGTGAGGCCCCAAATTCCAAATTCTCCACCTATTTGACAGCTATTGCTGCCCTAGAAATGGAGAGCTATGGTCCTTTTCTACACCTGTCCTACACATCCCTAGCTGCCTTTCATAATGTTTTCCTGTTGCTTGCCTCATTTCACCACTTTCCTATCACCCCTTTTTTTCTTTTCTTTTTTTGGAATTAGTACGGGTTTAAGTGGGAGTACCCACCGCTAAGTTAAGTAGTCTTGAACCCAGGACCCTGTGCACTACAGTCAGAGCAATGCACCACTACACCAAATCAACTGTGGGAATTAGTAATGCTTTTGTAAATATATCATGCATTACAGTCATTTACTGTTATGGAAAAAAGTCATCACTGCTAAGTCTTGAACCCAGGACCCTGTCCACTACAGTCAGAGCAACACACCACTAATCCAAATGAGCTGTGAGAATTGCTAATGCTTTTGTGAATATATCATTTGGATGGCACAGTGGTGCAGTGGTAACGTTATCACCTCACAGCAAGAGGTTCTCTGGTAATATTCTCTGCTAGGGTGTCTTCTGTGCGGAGTCTGCATGTCCTCCCTGCAGTTGTGTGGGTTTCCTCCAGGTGCTCCATTTACCACTACACCAATCAACTCTGGGGAGTTACTGATGCACATACCTTTCAACCTCTTAATGCAAGAAATCTGGATGAAGACTGACAAAATTGGGGACAAAGGCCCAACAATAGGGACATATTGCTCTTAGAAATATAGAAAGCCAAAAACAAAGGTCGTTGCTATGCCAAAATCCAGCAAAATGTAAAAAACAATCCAAAGTAAATGAAAGAACGTAGCTGGATACTGCTGATTGTGAAAATACATTATTTTCACAATGGTGACAGGGATAAATATTAAAATTTAACAAGTGAGCAAAGATTGGCTTTGGCAAATCTTAGTGAATACACTGATCTTACCGTAAAGATGGCAGACAAAGGCGGTTCAGTGGTCCTTATGGACACAGATTGGTACACAAATAAGTTGAAAGTTTTACTATCAGATGTACAGACATATTTGGTCATTAATCCCATAGATGTGAGATGAATAACAGATATGGTTCACAATAAACTGCAGAGACTATGTGATAATATGTTAATTACACCTCAGTTATTAGATTTTTTACACATTGAGAAGCCGATAATTCCGATTTTCAAAGCTCTCCCTAAAGTGCATAAGAGCTTGACTGACCCACCCCTGAGACCAATAGTTTCAGGAAGGGGGTGGGTCACTGAAAATGTATCTATTTGGTTAGAGGTGACCCCGAGACCAATTGTAGCATCTATGGAGCATGTCTTGATAGACACAGGACACTTTTTGAGTTTAATGGGTAACATCAAGCAAGAAGATTTGACAGGGGAGTATTTGATGGCCACCTTGGATGTTAATAACTTGTTTACAGTTATTAACAATGATTATGGGATACAGGCGGTTACAGCACTCCTTGATACATTAGGTCTTTCACACAATAAGATAGAACTAATAGTGGAGCTACTGACCCTAGTGTTGGAAAATAATATATTTCAGGGGACTGATAGCATATACAGGCAGGCACAGGGGATAGCCATGGGTACCCCCTGTGCCAACACTTATGCAAATCTTGTCCTTTCCCATTGGGAAAAGGCTCATGTGTTATGTGATAATACTTGGAGAAGACAATTGTTCATGTATCTGGGTTTTGTAGATGATATATTCATCTTGTGGAAGGGGGATAGTGAGGATTTACATAAGTTTGTTGATTATCTTCACACTACTACCACCTTTTTTAGATTCAGTGTTCAAACTTCGAGAGAGACTATGGATTTTCTTGATGTTTGTCTGACACAAAATCAGGATGGTTTTTCTTCGAAACTCTTTAGAAAAGAGTGTTGGAGGAATACTTTGCTGTCATACGACAGCATGCATCCAAGACATACCTTCCCAAATATAGTACAAGGTCAACTGAGCAGAATTTCTAGAATAAGTACAGATAACACACAATTTGAGGAGGAAGTCAGTCATCTTAGAGGATGCTTTTTCGATAGGGGTTATGGTGGTAAGATGGTTGGTGACATCATAGAAAAGAATAAACCCCTTAGGCAGAATAAATATAAACCATGGTTAAATCGACAACATAACGCAGGGGACAGAGCTTCAGACAAGGTTTGTAAATTGAATAGACATAAGATAATGCTTACCTATGGTAGTGATGCCAGAGGAATTTGTGAAATCATACAGAAAAATTGGAATATAATAGTCAGTGATGAAAGCATGAGAGATATGGTAGGTACTTGTCCACAATTCGTTTACAAAAGAAATAGAAATTTAAAAGATATGCTTTGTAAAGAAAGGAAGTTGGATATAGGTGGGAGGCCCAAAGGCACAGCTGGGACAGTTCCGTGTGGGTTTTGTAAGGCTTGTGAATATATTAGAAAAGGGACAGAATTTAGACATCCGGTTAATGGACAATTGTTTGTGTTTAGAGGTAGGGCGACTTGTAGGACCACTGATGTGGTCTACATAGCAGAGTGTTCCTTATGTCCAAGTTTTTATGTAGGGAAGACAAATCAAATGTTAAAAGTTAGAGTTTTACAACATTTGTCTAGTATAAGAAATAAGGATGAATATAATGCCCTATACCGACATATCAGAGACTACCCTACACATAAATTTACTTTTAGGGTTATTGTAAATTTAAAGTTAACCCATAGGGGGGGTGATATTAAACAAACCACTGAATTAGCTGAATCAAGATGGATCCTGGAATTAACAGCCCATAGGAATCCAGGGTTAAATGATGTGGTCCCCCTTAAGCCCACACTTTGTAAAAGGCGTTTTTTTTATTGAACTGTGATTGGATACATTGTTTTTTAAAAAGGAGTTTTTAATTGTAAGAATTTTATCTGATGAAGGGCCATCGCCCGAAAGCGCTAATACCGTACTGTTTGTTCTGTGGAATTAAACTGTTTTTATACAATCAGCAGTATCCAGCTACGTTCTTTCGTTTACTTTAGAAATATAGAAAGTTCATAGAGTAACAGGGTTATGTTTTAACATACATTTTCTGAAGGATTTGAAGTCTGTAACTAAAAGGTATGTCATTATTTAGTGACATCAGACCTCAGATTATCCCACTTATTTGCCATAAAACCACACATTTACTGAGGAACACACCAAAAATATGAGCACAAACTCTGGACGTTCTGCAAAAATATGTAAATTTTTGGTATGCTGATGCATTTCTAAATTAATCAAGCAGTACAGGGATGTACCTTTAGGGTGAAAAACATCACTGCCAAATTATGAACCCAGAACAATTTGAACTGCAGTCAGGGCAACATACCAGTAAGCCAACTGACCTCTTGAGTACAGCAACTGTTTTTACAAACAGATCCTGATAGTCAGTCACACACTACTCCTATATATAGTGGTCCAAATCACAGTGTACTTGGGCCTCTGACACAGACACAGAACCAGTACAGAGACAAATAAATGCTGCCACGTGTGACATGTGACACGTGTCACAGTCTCACCCTACAAACATACCCAGCTGATAGACCAGCATCAACTGTAGCACCATGCACAGTCAGCTAGAAAATGATCTATGAAACTCACATCACCCTGTTTCCTTACTCACTCCAACACACATTTACACAGTACACTGCTACAGAATCTGAAAATCTGTTAAAAATGGCCAGACATACATACCTCTCAATTGTACAGATTTGCACAGAATGTCCAGGTGTTTGGCTCATATTTATGGCCTGTTCCTCATAACATTTTTCTGCTAAATCACTGGGATGATATGAGGAATGAAGTCACTAACTAATGGTATACATTTTAGTTTCAGACTTCACGTCCCTCAGAAAATGTATGTCAAAACAAAACCCTGTTACTCTAGCAAATTTCCAGGTTTATGACAGCACTATTTCAAATCTGTCCCTATTTTTGGCCCTTTATCCCCCCATTTTGTCGTGCTTTGTCCCCATTTCCTGTGCTAAGAGGTTGAGAGGTAGGCAGACATTGCATGCAAAACTGTGGACACAACACATCAATCCAAACAGTGAACAGTATTTCCACCTACCCTCTGTGATTCTGTAGCTCCCACACCTTCATAATGTCCTCCTTACAGGCCAGGAAAAGGGGCAAGGCCCACATGAAGGCCTTAATTATAGCACTTTGTTGCCATACCATTGGCTAATTGAAAGGCAACACAGCTGTTCTGGATTCAATTAGCAAGTGGGAGACACAGATTGGTGCACAGGCCATTACCTGTTCATGAGCATTACCTACAAAAGCCAAGCTGCTACCTATGCAAAACAAGTCTGACACTTTCTTCAGGAAGACAGACTGTGCTTTTTCACAACACCTTTTGTGGATTTCTTCTGACAAAGGAGTACAGCACTATACCAGGTATGTCAAACAATTAAGCATATAATGGAATATAGATGGGGGGATGCAGTCATGGGAAATAGGAATTTAAACAGTAGGTCTCAGCAACACTGCCTGGACTGACATGTTGCTATTAGTCTGCTGTACAGCACCAATGCCCATCCCTGGTGTCTGTGTCTGCACTGCAGTGACATAGATCACAGCTCTGGCCCCTGAGTCACCCAGGCAAGGGTCAGCTCACATATGACTACTGCTGGATTGTCTATTGTACAATACTGACTGTGACACTGCCAGCCAAGCTAACTGGGATGATATAAATAATTGTGTAATTTGTGAATATTTACATATGTGTGTCTTACAAGTGTAAGATACCTATATATGTTATGTGGATACTAAACAACTGGTGCAGAAGTGTGTGGGTTGAACTGTATGTTATGTACTGAGCTCATACCTCTCAATTGTCCATAGCTGTGCAGACTGACCACATGGTTGCCTGATTTTGTTACTCATTTACTGCTACATGTGTGTTCTGTCTGGCCAAATGATTAAAGACAGAAGTCAAAATAATAGCACACGTGAATGTCAGATCTCGTATCCTTCAGATAACTCATGTTAATCCAAAACCTAGTATTCTATTAGCTAAGTGTGTAAGAGCAATATTTATAAAGTGTCACTGTGTGTTGGCCTTTGTCCAGATGTCTTGCTCTAACAGGTTACTGGCCAAGAGCAGAAATGTATATAAAGTATTACCTCTGCAAATGTATGTATTAATAGTAGGAACTGGAAGCCTCGAACATACAGACATAAGTTGCAAAACGTCAAATAAATAAGCTGAAGTTGTTTAAGAATGTGTTATCTCAGTTTCAGTGCAGCAAGCAGACATAAATGTCTACAGCTAGAGGTTTTTGTAGTGTGTTGAAACATAATAATCCACAAAGGAGTTGCAAAAGAGACAAACCAGCCACAAAATAAATCCAATAAGTAAAGTTTATTCCAATACAGCTTGTAAGAAAATTAACGCTCTTCTAAAACCACACAATGCGTTTTCGTCCCAATAATTAGGACTTCATCAGATACATATTTAACAATCTAATTTGCCTTATATACCAATTTGTTTATTAATTAACCTATAAAAACAAACTCCATTTATTCAAACTACCAAATCCTGTTCCTATATCACTCATGAATATTCATTAGTATAATGAATATTAAACATATATTTCTTAAAAACATTTCATTTAATTAAACTTCTTTAAAAGTTGATAGTATGTGGATTATAGAACAATAAAAACATTTAATCTGTTAAACGATGTTTGAGAAGAAACAAAAATAAAATAAAATGTAAGTGATTGCATGTTATTACCACGTACTGATGTTAATGTACTGAATATATAAACTCCCTCTAGTGTACGAAGCTGGCAATTACCTCAATCCAATACTAGATTCTTCCCTAAAATATGTATGTATAAAATGATCTATCTATATAAACACTTAATAATATTTGATGATAACCTGATACTGGTGATGTCACGAAATTTACCTAGCAACAATGTAAATAAATATGTTAAATATAAAAATATAAATATAAATATATATAAATATATAAAATTGTATAAATATAAGTGTTTGCCCTCCCACTTGCCCAGTGCTTTTTGTGTTCTTAAATTTGGTGGCTTTTGAGTTGCCCTCCCCTGCTATAAATCTCATTTTGGACACTCATCCCAGTCCCATCCCATCAGCTTATTTTATTGAATAGAGAGAGATCATTTGGGAAGCCCCCCCCCCCGGTTTCCCAAACTTAAATTATTGTGTTTAATCCCTTTCCACTTGGAGAGGGTAGATTCTGCCCTTTTGAGTTGCAAATTGCTAGTTAAAGGCTTATTGTGCCTGCTTATTTTAACTGTTTCTTAATGAAATTGGTGTGCCTTGTTTGCTGTAGCATAGACTAGATGCAGACCTGCTGAATCTAGCTTTGTTTGTATAACTTGAGCAGTAATCCAGGCCATCTTTTTTTGTATAGGCTTCCCCTGCATCCTCGTGGCAGGAGTGTGCAGTTAGAACATGTCTGATTGAAGGCTGCTGGAAGAAGGCTGAGGTTTGAGCTTTCTTGTTGGTTAATTGGTTAATCTGTTTAAGTCAGTTTGCTCTTGTTTGCTACTGTTATATTTAAATGTGTATCTGTTCTCCTGTGTTAAATTGACCTACACAGACTTTAAATAGCTTTAGCATAATCTGGTTGCATGTTTTGCTGTATTCAGATCTGTTGGTGTGATTCCTGTGTTTGGTGCAATGCCATCTTGTGTTGGCCAGGGCATGCCTGTCTGCAGTTACTGGGAGTAAGTGAACTGGTTGGAACATGTCTGGCATAGGCTGTTGAGCTAAGAACTCAGGGACCAGGGTTGGTGGGTCAGTTCAAGTGTTTCTATTTTACCTTTGTTTTTGTGGTATTTAAAACCAGCATTTGTGTGGGTTTGTGCTTGTTTGTCCATTGTGCACCACCACTGTACTGTATTAACCCTTTGTGAGGTATCTGAGTTGCAATGTTTGTCCCTTACCAGCACTCCTGTGAGAGTGAGGCCCTCGCCTGCAGCTACTGTATTGATTTTATCCAGCCATACTCACACCTATGGGTACTCTTCTTAGATAGTACCCACATACTATCCCTGACCTCTGTTCAACAGATAATGATAACCATGGACGGACATTCTCCTGTAGTTTCTCTTGCTAGTCTGGTTGATATGGGCATCCTGAGACAATGTAGCAACTGCCTTATGTACACAGACAACCCTCTACTACTACCACCTAAGAACACAATATCTGAGAAATGCAATCACATGAAGAAACTAGGCTCCTTGCTGTCTCACTCAAAAGCCAGTACACAAATGACAGACCATGATGTTTTTCCAGAGATGGCCTTCATCTGTCTCCCCTGGGTGTTAGGCTTCTGGCAAAGGCTCTTGCCTCCCCATAGTGCCTTTTTTAGGCAAAGTCATGACCACAATATTGCCAACATGAAAAAGTCATTTAAACGAAATGTAAACGTCATGCTGCTAAATGCTAGGAGTCTTAGCATGAAGCTGCATTCATTGCAAGCATTCCTTGCCCTGGAGGATGCTGACATTTGTGCAGTCCCTGAAACCTGGTTCAAAGCTGTGGAGAGCACCCCAGCCTTACCAGGTTACTCATCCTACCATAATTTCAGACCCCAAACGGAGGGCTACAAAGGCAAAGGAGGTGGAGTTTCAATAGTTATCAAAGACATACACACCTCCAGGCTAGTCAAATCGTATTACGCACAGGTGAAATACCAAGTGCAGTTAACTGTTGAGAAAACACATATTTTTATTTATTTATTTTACATTTATTAACCGGGAGAGTCCAACTGGATATATGTCCATTTTCAGTGGAAGCCCGGGGAGAAAAGCTCCAGAGCAGTAAAATCATTAACAAACGAAAGACATGTTAACCAAAAGGTTCAATTAAACAAAATATAGAGTACACACTCCACTCTAATACTTCTTATAGAAGTATAGCACATATAAGATAGTGAGTTAACCAAAGAGTGTATTTGCCAACATTCACAGGCTACATTAATATATACATGTTATAGAGGTGTTTAACAGCAAGTATAGCAGGAAGATAGAGTAGATAACTTCATAACTCATTTCTACACATGAGAGACATAATATGTCCTATAGGTTTCTTTACAGTGTTCAGTGATACTGTTACCCCAGGCAGACATTGCAAAAGCAGTAGATAAGCTGTTACTCTAGTTGCTGGAAGCAGACATACAAGTTCCTATCCAGGAGTAGTACGGATACATAATCTGTGATTCAGGAAGTGTGTTTTGAGTATTGTTTTGAATTGGGTGGTGGAGTTGCTATTTATTATGTGGGCTGAAAGGGAGTTGCAGATTTTAGAGATGAAGTGGCTATAAACGGATCATGTTTAAAGTTTGTTACCTTAAGGAGGTGTTGGGTACTTGATCTCAGGGATCTGGTAGTGGTGTAAGGCTGGAGTAGTTGCTGTAGAGCTGGGGTGTTGCCTGGATGATGTAGTACTTTGAGAGCAAGTGCTAGTTGGTTGACTTGAAGGGTCAGGGGGAGTTCTAGCAAGTTGAGTTTTTTGAGGCTTTCACAATGGTGGGTTCTAGAAGGTGATCCTGTGGTGAATCTGGCTATTTTATTGTAGCAGCTATCTAGTTTGTTAAGCTCAGTTTTTCAGAGATTGGTAAGCATGGGGGAGGCGTAAAGTAAGGTCGATAGGAAGTGTGTTCTGGCTGTGGTAACCTTACAGTGACTGGTGAGAAACTGTTTGTTGCGATAGAGTAGGCCCATTTTTCTGTGGACTCTTTTTATGGTCTGGGAGATATGAATGTCAAATTTAAGGCTATTGTCAATTTCGAGGTCTAGCAGTTTGGTGTGACTGCTGGGTGTGATGGTGGTGTTGTTATTTTCATATTCATTTCATAGCTAGCTACAGACCCCCAACCATGATGTAGGACACCCACTCCACCTATCTGGACTTAGTTAAATACATCCAGGTTCAATCCTCTACCCTGATCCTGGGTGACGTTAACTACCCAACCATAGAGTGTAAGCATACCTCTCAACCTCTTAATGCAAGAAATCTGGACAAAGCCTGACAAAATGGGGGAGAATCACTCAAAAATAGGGAAATATTTTATGTATTGCTCTTATAAACTTAGAAAGTTGCTATAGTAACGGGTTTTGATTTAACATACATCTTCTGAAGGATTTGAAGTCTGAAACTCCTCCTGGAATGTCCCTCCTGGCATGTCTAAAGGTCAGTTCCCTGTGCTTTCTCCTATTAAACTGGTGAACTTGGGCATTCTTAGGCAGTGTAGCAACTGCCTCATGTACACAGACAGCCCTCTCCTCTTACCTCCCAACACTCAGACTTGTGAGAGATGCACTTGTATATCCAAATTGGAAGCCATGCACTCTCAAGCCAAGACCGAAATAGCTGGTCAAGAGGAGAAGGGCAACACCTGCACCACACCACATGTAACACATAACCCTCCAGAACACCCATCATAGAAATCTACCCAAACAACAAAGAAATCCAAGACACAAATGCATTTGACCACCACAACACAACACAAACCACAAGACACATAGCTCATCTACACAGTGTGCCTCTCAACCTAAGCCCCTAAGGCAAAACAACTTGCCCAATACACTAATCATAGTGACTCGATAGTGAGGCACACTGATGTCCAACTCACTGGGTTGAATAAGGAGAAGGTAACAGTCAGCTGTCTGTCAGGTTCCAGAATCCAACACATAACACATGCACTCAGGTCACTCCACAACAAGTATGACTCTGTCACTGTCCATGTGGGTGTGAATGACCTGAGACGCACCTCCCTGGACTACATGAAAAAAGACACGGAGGAGCTCTCGGATTATGTGGCCCAGGCAGGTATGACCCTAGCCCTGAGCAGCATCCTACCATCACCCACAATGATACCACAGTACAAGCAGAAAATGATTGACTTCAACAATTGGCTAAGTTTCTGGTGTCATTCTAAGGGGATCTAGTATCTGTCTGCTTGGGATGACATGATTGACAGACCTCGATGCTTTGCCAGAGATGGCCTGCATCTGTCACCCCTGGGTTTTCAGACACTGGTTAAGGCGCTTGCCACCCCTGTAATGCCTTTTTAGGCGATGTTCCAATGACCAAATTACCACCATAACAGCTATAAATAAATGCAATCTGAGGGTCATGCTGCTCAACGCTAGAAGTCTAAATCTCAAGATGCACTTGCTTGAAGTACTCAAAATGGAGAACATCGACATTTGTGCTGTAACGGAGACCTGGTTTAAAGCAGCAGAAAGCACCCCTGTGCTATCAGGCTATAACTCATTCCACACCTTTCGGCCCCAGAACATGGATCGAAGCTCCAAAGGCGGTGGTGTCTCCATATTCATAAAGGATATGCACACCTCCAGACTAGTATCCCAGCATAATGCATCTGAGATACTTCAGGTACAACTAACATTGGGTAAGACGGTGATTCAGGTTGTAGTCTGCTATAGGTCCACAACCATGTCCCAAGACTCTCACTCCATGTTCCTAAGCACCCTGGAAACTACTAGGGACTAACCTAACACTCTCATACTAGGTGACTTCAACTACCCCTACATCAACTGAGAAAACTACTGATGCACCAATACACTGACCCAACACTTCCTGGAATTCATCATTTCCAATGCCCTGGACCAGCTCATTCTTACTCCCACTAGAGGAAGCAACATCCTTGACCTGGTTATTACTAACATGGGCAACAGTTGCTGTACATCAGTAGTGAATTCCTCCCTGGTTAGATCCGACCACAAACTAATCACCATGGAAATCCACATCTCACCCACACCCCCCGCAAAGGTAACCACCATGAAAAACTTCTCCAAAGCTGACTTTTGGCTCCTAAAAAGAGAGGTGGCTAACTTCACAGCACCCATGTCAATGGAAAATACATGCATTACTGCCGAATCATACACTGATGCAGTGTACGAACACGTACATAAATGCATGGAATAAGCCATACCCAACAGAACCAAGACGCTCTCCTCCAAAAAAGGAAGCCAATCTGGTGGTCCTCTGCCATTATTAAACTCTGCAACACAAGGAAGAAACTGTTGCAGAAAAAGGTGAAGTCCCAAGACTTGGAAAAACTATGTTATTAGCCCCAACAAAAAGTTGAGATCCCTCATCAAAACCTCTAAAGCCAGCTATGAAGGCAGAATTGTGGCAAACACTAAAAACAACCACAAAGCCTTCTATAGTTATATCAAGACTCTCCACGGCAATATCCAGGTTTGCTCTGAGTTGCTGCACAATAGTACCTCCTGTACTGAGCCAACAGATATTGCCAACATACTGGCTGACAGATTCAGTGCCAACTTTACCCCTCCCTCCCAAAGGACCAATCACAATACTGGAGGAATGCCAGTCACCCAGCATTACTGGAGCACAGGTTAAATCTGCATTGTCCAAGACCAGGGATACAGATTCCATGGGGCCCGACGATATCCCTGGGTGTGTTCTACATGAACTACAAAGTGAACTGGCACCACATCTGTGTGCCCTGTTCAATCATAGCCTCACCTCAGGCTTTGTCCCTACCGAGTGGCACACTGCTACAGGCTTCCCTCTCCATAAAGGTGGAGCAACTACAGACCCTGGGAATTATTGCCCCATTAGCCTGATGAGTCTGATATGTAAGGCTATGGAGAGCATCATCATGGACCTAATTAACAAGGATATAGGGAATCTCCAAACTCTAGATCCCACACAATTTGGTTTTGTGAAAGGTAGATCATGCCTGCTCAACCTGGTTGACTTCTTTGAGACAGTCATCACAGCTGTGGATGAGGTGCAAGGCAGTTCATACAGCCTACCTTGATCTGGACAAGGCCTTTGATACCGTTCCCCACTCAGGAATTATTGATAAACTCACCAAACTAGGCATCAACCCCTATATCACTAAGTGGGTTGCAAACTGGCTGACAGATAGAACCCACAGTGTGAAAGTAGCGGACTCCAAGTCTGACTGCCAACTAGTCACGAATGGAGTCCCATAGGGATTGATCCTGGGTCCTCCCCTGTTTGGCATCTACTTCTTAGAAGTCCAGGCCAACATGGAGGGAATCTGGCTGACCAAGTTCGCAGACTACTGCAAGCTGGGAGCCATTATTAACTCCCCAAGTGTTGTAGACATCCTTCAGAAAGGCCTCACTGAGACCAATGACTAACGTCGAAACCATGGCCTTAAGCTTAATGCCAAAAAATCCGTCGTCATCCCCTTTAGGAAAAACACAGTTCCCATTAATTACCACATTGATGAGAGTCCACTGATCACTGAAGGCTTTATAAGAGATCTGGGGACACAAGTTGACAGCAACCTCTCCTTCGACCACCACATTGCCACTGTGGTCAGAAAGGCCTTATATGTGGCACATCTCATTACCAAGGGTTTTGTTTTCAGGAAGAAAGAAGTCATCTTCTCTCTCTACTCTTCTCTCATTAGGTCAGTCATCGAGTATAATGCCCCTGTTGGCATATACCTTACTAGACACATGCAACAGCTGGAAAGGCCACAAAAATACCTCACGAAGAGGATCCTGGGCCTTAAACACATGTCCTACATGGATTGACTCAAAAAGCTCCAGCTATTCTCTGTCTTTTATCATCTACTAAGAGGTGATCTATGCTTGACTTACAAAGCCATGCCTGACCCAGCTTCCAACAAGACCAGTCCAGGTCACTCATCAGGTTGAGTGTGTGTGTGTGTGTGTGTGTGTGTGTGTGTGTGTGTGTGTGTGTGTGTGTGTGTGTGTGTGTGTGTGTGTGTGTGTGTGTGTGTGTGTGTGTGTGTGTGTGTGTATGTGTGTGTGCACGTGTGTGTGCACGCGTGTGTGTGTGCGTGTTAGTGTTAACACAGTGGAGCATGACTTGGACTCATGCAGCTATCAGTCCCAGCAATGTGGAGACCATGATTGCTTTGCCTACCACAGTGAGGTCACTCCTGAGGAGTATGTATGACACTGAGTTGAGGGTTGGCCTTATAGCCTATAGGTGTATAGTAGATGTTTGATGGCCTGGTATTCCCTGATGGGGAACGTCTGTGATGTCCCTAGCTGCTACATGTGCTATGTGATGTGAATGATGAATGGAGGTTTATGCACATTAATGGTCCTCAGTGGGGGAACATGAAACATCAGGATAAGGGGGAGCAATGCATGTTGTAATGTACCCACACATACTGTACTGATAGAGGGCAGGGGTATAATGTGGGTGTTAGTGGTGGATAGTGCTAGCAAATGTGGATATGCAGGGTCTGTACATAATGGTAGCCAATGTGTGTGGTCCTGTGATGTGTTCCTCTGTCCATGTCTTTCAGGTGAGATGTATCGGAGATGACACCCATCATACTCGGAGGCCGAGACTGTGGTGATCATTGATGCCTTCAGACTCCATCACAGGGTACTGTTGGGGAGGAGCTGGCAAAACCTGCAGGAACACACTGCCCTTTGGGCAGAACTGGAGGCAACTGTAAACAATGTGGGACACCACGACAAGACCTATGAACAGGTCAAACACCATGCCACAGACCCAATACACATTGCACGGCAAAGGGCTGCAGTTGTGGCCAGGGACTGTGCTGGCACAGGTGGAGGGCCTGCTACTCAAGCACCACTCACAGCCACGAAGGAGTTCCTCACAAACCTTGGTCCAGCCACCATCTCCCAGGAAACCATCACTACATAAGTCATGGAGGTGGGTGGCACAGAGTCAGCAGCCGAGGAGCATCTAGGTAAGGCCCCGATGGGCATCACGTCAATACTGTAGCATTCATAATGGCAGCCTTTGCAGACCTGGTCACATATGTCAGGTCAAACTGCATTTGTGGATGGGATTTTGTAATGCACACAAGTGCACACCTATTGTGAATATCAGCAATTTGAGTAGTATCACAGCTTGTACTGTACATGTTCATAAATGCACATATTATCCTGTGCCAATGCTACATGTGTGTGTGCTGACAGTACCTCTCCCCACAACTACATAGGTCCCTCTGGTCTAGCTGGGAAACAGCAAGCTGAAACCGGTGAGTGTGGAATTGACTTGTTGTGGCTCACCAATACCCTAGGCATGTTAAGGACAGCCAGTTTTCCATGCACATAACTGTTATGCTTATCCATATTGCAATATGTGCGTGTTCACTTGTGGTGGGGTTAACTGCGGTGCATCACATTGGTCATCACAGCAGCCTATTCGCAAGAGCTGTAACATATTGGCATGGACATTTGTATAGCTGTTGCCACTGTCTTATACAGCGGTACAGGGGTACATTAGTATTGTGTACACGGGTGCACTGTGTGTTAGGGGAAGGTCCATCACATACTCCCACTCCTCACGTATCTCAGAGGTGTATAGTAGTAGCAACATTAACTCGTTGTAGCTGCACTGCATGTTGTTGACAGCCTGTCCAGAGTGTGTCTGTTGTGGTCTGATTGTGTGTCATGCATGTAATCATTTAGAAAGTGTGGTCTGTATAACGCCTTTGTTCTACCTCACTGTGTGTGTGTGTGTGTGTGTGTGTGTGTGTGTGTGTGTGTGTGTGTGTGTGTGTGTGTGTGTGTATCAGCAAGCATTATAGTGCAGGTAGTAATTTACATATGTTGTCTTCCCCTCACAGGTGAACATGGGGGTTGGGGTTTCTCCCCCCCTCACAACCTGATGTCAGTGTCTTATTGGACTGTTATGATGATGGTGGTCATAGTGAGGCACAGGTGGGGTTGTTGGGGGCTGAATCTGTGCCATTGGTTGATATTCCACTTTCCCCCACAATGTACTCGCACACGGTCAGTATGCCCACACATACCTAGTCCCCAGCAGCCACAGATAATGGACAGTCAGAGGGTAGTGGCATCGTAGAGGCTAGTGTGGCTACTATGGCAACTGTGAGTGTAGACACTAGCCATAGCCAGAGACCTGGTGAGAATTCACACAGGCAGAGTGAGAGGGGTGCTCGGGTATATATTAGAACATCGAATATTTAACAGTTCGAATCACTAAAGGCTGACCTTTAATGATCGAACTGTTAACAGATATACCCCAGGGATTAATTCAGTGTCACTGCTTGACAGAGGCACAGAAAAATGATAGGCATAGTTTTTATTCAAACTAAAGGGGTGGCGAAAGCCACATAACTATAGGCTAGGCTTATAAATGCCCTTGGGCAGATAGCCTAGTATGAACCTATGAACCTATAAAACATTGAATGTTCAGAAAAAAAAAATAAACACACAAACCCCCCCCCCACTAAATGGTGTAGTGCACCCCCCACACCCCCGCTACTTAAATATACCAAATCCGAGACCGCACTACATTGAAGTAAACAGAAATCTCCTCTTACGGAGATTTCCGTTTACTTGTTCGATGTTCTGCAGTTTCGCTATTCTTGTGTCAACAATGTCATATTCGACATTGTCAGCTTTTGGGAATTTAATATAGACCTGGGGTGCTCAAAGGAGGACTGCTGCCCATTCAGCTCTTGTCAGAGGTGTCACCCAAAGCATGTTTCTGTCTGTCATGGAGGCACAGGCACATTCTGAACGCTACACCAGACAGATGCTCAGGGTCATGAATGCAACATTTCCTGCCATGCGTGATGACCTCCACAGTATTGGTGATGCCATACATAATTTTGTTGATGTCATGGATAGACGGTGGGGTGAGACATTGTCAGTGCTCAACCATTCAATGTCTGTGCTTGAGCATGTGGTGGAAGTAGGGCATCGGACACATGGACGTAGGTCAGCAACAAGATCAGCTTGAGAGCCCATGTGGCCATGCACATTCACACTCCCATAGTGGCAGTACCACCAGCACTGCCGAAAGGAGGGTGCTGTCCACACTGCAACATAGCAGGCCATGGACATGTAGTCCTGGCTGGTCCCATCAGGGACATGGATCCAGCAGACAGCAGTCACCATCAAGGAGTAGTACCACATTGGGCCTTGCGACTGGTGGTGCCAATGACACTCCTGGCAGAACCAGTTCCCCTGTCTGTGGACGGAGATAGTGAACTGTGCATCCTGCCATGTACGGTCCACGGCTGTCCAGCATACCCCAGTGTAGGGCAACCACATGGCTTGACTGTGTGCATACACACACTCACACATCACTATCACAGGCAGATCACCAACAGACACACACAGCTCCTCTCTATGGCCCAGTTGAACACCACCCCTCCAGACACATACACACACATGATGTCAACTGTATGGCCCAGCCTAGGCCTTTGGCAGCCCCACACCACACCCCATGCATGTGATGATACCTGTGTCACATCCCTGTTATCAATACCATTGATGCAGGGACATTCTAATATGGGTCTGATGCACAGGGTACTGAATATAATACAGTGTAGTAATGGTATGTTGTGTAAGGTGCTGTCTGCAGGCAATTGTCATGGGTTCACGTCAAATAGCATGTACCTTTCTGCCATGATGTATTATTGCTGTTAGTACGGCTGACTGTCTGTTGTCTCACATACCATATTCTGTGTTCTAGGGGTGTGTGTGTGTACAGCCTGTGGGGCTGCTGACATTACCGAAGCTTAGTATGGGGGAGTGGAAACACAGTGACTTTTCATCACCAAGGTATGGCTATATATGTACATGTTTACCGGGTGTGTATGCATGCAACAGTGTATGAGGGACAATGGGGGCAGACAGTGTGACCTTGCATGCATACTCCTTGACACAGCCAGCTAGCCTTCATACATGTCACCTGGGTGTTTTATAAGACCACAGGTTCATCGATACAGAGGAGGTTACTGCAGTACTGGCACTGGGTCCCTTACAAGCCTAGCCATTACTGTATCCCCAACAGAATCATCCACCAGTACCTGTTGCCCCTGCCATTGCTGGACACAGGTTGAAACCCAGGGACAGATGTTTATCTTTCCCATCCACTCACCCTTGATGCAGTTAATGAGGGTATACATGGTATTGTGTTTGACATGTTTGGGGAGTGTAGTCCTGACACAGGGCAGCCTCTGGTAGCCAAACCTGGCTCTCCAGCACGTGTGTCTGCTATCTCATATATGAATCAGGCCTCTTGTGCTGGTAATGCTCACAGAGCCATACTCTTGTACATGGGGCAGCTGTTGAAGGTCTGAGCACAACATTGCCATCTTGGAATGCCACAGACACCTGTGGACAACCTGACCAGTAACCAGCGAGCCAGTACTGATTACAGACTGTCTGCATGGAACAGGTGTTGAGGGCCATGGCTGACCTTTATGGGTGTTAACATAGCGTTTACAGATTCTGCACATGTCTGCATAGATGCAGACTAGACTAACCATGCTGCTAATGTATTGTTGTACTGACTGAAGACTATTCAGAGGTAATGTCCACCTTTTGGCTGGATGCAGCCCCTTTACCTATGTGGTGAACCACATACAAGCAATTCCTGATGACTGCCAATGCTCATTGCCTGAATGCAACTATGTTGCCATCCTGGCTACCCAGGTCTGTCATCGCAGTCTGTGTGTTTATGGGGTTGGTGCTGATGTGGGAAATACTGGGGACATGTCCTTGCCGTATGGCATGCTGACACTGTTGTCTGCATTCAGTTTGAGGCTAGGACCTTAACACCATTCCATACCCACTGTATGGCCCATTGCTGTGTGTTAACAGCAGTTTGTGGCTCAATGCCAGAGTGCAAAATACTTACAGTTCACACAGCCTTAAGCTGTACCTACATATGTGGGTGGTGCCACTTAGCATTCATGCCTGTATACATGTGGGTTACTGGGGGCACCAGGTAGTTACAGGGCCTTCGCATGTCTATATATTACACACACATAGGCAACACAGATTGTGTTTGCCACATTATCAAATGTGGATTGTGGGACGCAACTTGTAGTAATGTGACAGTTGGCAGGACATACCATACCCACGGCAAGTCCAACACTCAGGACTTCCTCTGGTTTGCTACTATGACACCTTCTTTGTGTGACATTACCTTAGCTTACACTATTTGTCATAACATTAAGGTGCTTCTGATGTGTAATAACTGTGCAATACAACCACTACAGAACTGTATGAAATGTTTGTTGTCCTACACTCTCGGGACCTCTTTACTGTTTCAGTTGTTGTCACAGGTCACACCTTGCCAAACACACACTGCAACCTGCAGGGTGGTAAAGATGGTGGCTATACCTGTGACCTCTGCATATGTCTGCAGAGTGCCCTGATGTTTGACACATATTTTCTTTCCATCTGTCATGAAATTATGGTTTTCTGGCAAACTGTAGGAACATCATGACAGACTAACATTGCAGATTAATGACGGATACTGTCATGTAATAACACATTCCCTTTGGAAAGTGCATTCAAATGCACAACATGTTCTAGTATCTACTTTCCATGTGTGTTGCAGCAATATGTGAAGGTTATGCTCAATGTTTGGTGTTTGCCCCAGTTTTCCATATGGCTTTAACCAGATGTCTTTTTGTGAGGGGTTGAGAGGTATGCTGGTGGCCATAACACAGGTAGAGTGCTGCAAGGGGATACACACACACACACACACACACACACACACACACACACACACACACACACACTCTCTCTCACACTCACACTCATGACCTTCCCTTGCTGATAGCAGAACTTCTACCTGCCTAGTTTTACAAACAATAGTGCTATATACATAACACAAACACCACAGAGCTACTATAGTGTTGCAGTGTCTGCCACTACTGTACAAGTGGGTGACAATTGCAGAGGCTGTTAGGATTGCCATTGGTGTGTTCACAGGTTCTTAACATGGTAGAGCCTTCTGAAATACACACACTACTGCATAGGGACATGCATTGAAACACACATGCACACAGAGTTGACACTTTTCCTATTAGAGGGCCTACCTATCTAGTTATGTACAGTACAGACTGATATGACTATTGCATGTGCCACAGTGCCTTTGTATTAGAAAATGTGTAACTGTGCTTGTAAGGTGGATGACATCTGTAGGGGCCATGACTAGGTTGGCAATGGGGAGTTAACAGGATAGAACAGGCACACAGAATTGTATAACCATTGCATACACACAGGGAAGATGCATACAGAAATAGATACACTCACACAGTTGGCAATAGTCAGATTAGAACCCCTACCTATCTACTTGTATGTACTATAGTGCTATGTACACATTGCATGCGCCACAGAGGTTATATGCCAGGGACATAACTCACTACCTCTTACAACAATTAATCTTGGGAATGCCGTAATGTATGGTGGGATAAACCACCCAAAATAGTGACTGGTCTCACGTATTGCTCTTACAAAACTGGACAAATGATAGGGTAACAGGCTTTGCATCAGCAAGATGTTTCAAACGGGTATGATATCTGATGCTGACATGTCTGTATCTATAGCAACTGTCATGTATTTGCTGATGATTTGTCATAAATCCCCATTGTTAGGGACACGGACCACATGTATGTTGCAAACATCTTGATATTCTGCATACATCTATACAGAAGACTGGTATGGCCTGTAGAGTTTAACATGGTGCATATAAGGTGGATGCTATCAACAGGTTTTTTAAAGTAATGCCATGGGGAGGGAGTCAACAGGCCTTAAAATGGTATAACCAGCACACACAGGGGATATGCTTCACACACACACACACACACACACACACACACACACACACACTAGTATAGTTGGCTGTATTGAGATTCAAACACCTACCAGTCTACTTGTATGTACTATAGTGCTGCCTACTTATCGCACGTGCCACGAAGTTTATAGGGCTGAGAAGTGTCCAAAGGTACTTCTAAGGTAAATGACATCAGCAGGCCTAGGGCAATGGGAAGTGTATTGGGTGGAACAGGCCTCAAAATGGTATAACCAACACACACACAGACTGAGGATATGGCTCTCACCCACACACACACACAGTTGCCAGTATTGAGATTAGAACCCCTACCTATTTAGTTATTTATACTATAGTGTTGCTTAGTTATCACATGCGCCACAAAGCTTATAGGGCTGATAAGTGTTGAAAGGTACTTCTAAGGTGAATGACATCAGCAGCCCTTGTAAAGTAGGGCAATGGAGAGTGTACTGGATGGGAAAGGCCTCAAAATACTTTAACCTACAGACATACACTTACAAGTACTGAGATCAGAACCCCTACCTATCTAGTTATTTGTACTATAGTGTTATGTAGTTATCGCACACACCAGAAAGCTTATAGGGCTGACGAGTGTCCAAAGGTACTTCTAAGGTGAATGACATCAGGAGCCCTTGTAAAGTAGGGCATTGAGAAGTGTACTGGTTGGGAAAGGCCTCAAAAGAATTTAACCCACACGCACACACACACAGACAAAGGCTGGTGATGTGAGATTACAACCCCTACCTCTCTACTATTATACAATGGAGCTCACCTTCATGCTGGCACATGCCACTGGTTGCAATTGGTGTGCAGTTGTTTGCAGCAGGACATCACTCTGTGCCTTTCAGTGTGTCTCTGTCTATGACTCTCTGTCTGTGTCTCCCTCTCTCTATCTATCACTGTCTGTCTCTCTCTTCCCCATTTCTGTATGTGTATGCTTGAAATATTTTTATGTGTTGCCTATATATATATATATATATATATATATATATATATATATGTTTGTGTATCACACTCAGCAGATGCAGATATAGCACATATGGGCCACCTACAGATAGCTGAGGGTAATCCTGTGTGATGAGTGTGGGTAGAGACAGTTAAGGTGTACATAGCTGTCTGTATGCAAAGACATATATGCACAATACAGTTGTATAGTCCGATGTGGGTTTAGACATGGGCTGTAATTCTCTAAGTGTAGGAGCATGCCCAGTATGACCTTCTATAGTAAGAGTGGGAGTCCATTCCAGAGATAGCTGTACTCTGGTCCAGGGTTTTGTGTCCTACAGCCATACCTTGCAACCTGTCAGTGCAAGAAATTGGGGAATAGCCTGCCAAAATGGGGGGGGACAATAGCCCAAACAAAGGGAGATATTTTAAATATTCCTCTTATAAACTTAGAAAGGTGCTAGAGTAACAGGGTTTGTTTTAGCAGACATTTTCTGACATATATGATGTCTGAAACTGAAATGTATGTCATTACTTACTGACATAAATCCTCGGATCATCACAGTGATTTAACAGAAAAATATAAGATTTGTGATGAACAGAGCGAAATTATGAGCCAAAATATAGACATTCTGGCCAAATCTGGTCAGTTGAGAGGTGTGGCTACAGTTGATTGGCTGATGAAACTGTGTAAACAGTCCAGCACCTCACTGATATACTGGCTGGGGATCTCCTGGTTGTGTGGTTTCCTTATTAACTGAAAAGTCATATCCTGGTGTGGGTACAGAATGCATTCTACTGAGCAGGGTTTTCCATGATATGTGCGGTATATTCTACATAGCACTGTGATTTCCAGGAATGTCAGCGGCAGAGCAGTATAGAGTAATGTCTTGAACTGCTGACAGACATTTGTTGACAGGTTCATAGGAGGTTACTAGGCTATTGGCCCCGAGGCCCCTATAACCATAGCAGACAAGAGTGTAGCCCATGTTTAGATATGTCAGCACCCAGAGCCCCTACCCAGCAGGTACACAGGTGGAATCCCAGGACTGTATTTCCTGTTTCCCATCCAGTTATCCAGGGTGCCCTTCAAAAGGGCTATTGAGGTACTCTGCTTGATGTTGACAGGGAGTGTATTCCACAGATGGTGGAGTCTGTGAGACACAAATCTGTCATACCTACATGTCTTATTGATATCACAGACCAGGTTGATGCTGCGCCTATAGGTTGCTCGAGTGGAGCTTGACTTCCAGATATGCAGCAGTCCCGTCAAGGCAGGGTCTGGATTGCTTTGTATGGCTGACAGAGGTCACCTCAGAGGAGTATGTATGAAACTGTGTTTAGGGACAGTGCTTTTACCCTATCTGTGTAGGGTATGTGTGGTCTCTCCAGCTGCTGCATGTGCTTTGTGAGGTATATGCCAAAGGGGGCGTTGTACTCCATAATTGACCTTATAAGGGTAGAATACATGGATCTCATGACCTCTTTGTCCCTTGATGAGATACCCTTACTTATGAGCTGAGCCATGTAGACAGCTTTCCATACAATGGAAACAACATGGTGGTCAGAAGTCAGGTTGCTATCAACCTTGCTGGCCATATCCCTCAGTACTGATTGTGTAGTTAGGATGCTGTTGTTAATGTGATAATATGTGGGGATGTCACTCTCCCCAAAGGGGATGATGATGCATTTTTTTGCATTCAGCTTGAGGCCATGTCTGTGACACCAGTCACTTGTTTGGGTGAGACCCTTTCGGATGATGTCAACATCACTTGGGGGAATTGATGACTATGCCCAGCTTTCAGTCATCTGCAAACCTGGCCTGCCATAGGCCAGTAGTTGTGGCCTGCATTTCAAAGTAGTGTATCCCATATGACAGAGGCCCCAAGACCAATCCCTGGGGTACACCGCTTATTACAGTTCTACTGCTTGGGTTGGTTACCCCTACTATGATTAGGTGGATGCTATCATTAAGCCAGTTTGCTACCATCTGGTAACATATGGATTGATGACTAGTTGACAGAGTTTATGTACTTTGGACAAGTGGGGACTAGTGTCAAAGGCTTTGGCCAAGGTGAGGTGGGCAGTATGCACCATCTTCCCCTCGTCCATGGCTTTGGTGACTGTCTCAAAGATGTCAACCAGATTTAACAGACATACCTCCCCTTGAGAAAGCCAGACTGTGTGGGGTCAAGTATTTGGAGTTTGCCAATGTCCCTGTTAATGAGGTCCATGATAATCCATTCCATGGCCTTGCAGATCAGGCTAGTTAGGCTGATAGGTCTATAATTTCCTGGATCATTGGACACACCACATTTGTGTAAAGGGATGACAGTGGCTGTCCTCCACTCAGCTGGGACAAAGCTGGTACTCAGGCTTTGGTTGAATAGAGTGCTGAATTGTGCTGCAAGTTCATGCCTGAGTTCATGTAGGATGCAGCCTGGGATGTTGTCAGGTCCCATGGAGGCTGTCTTTTTTTGATTTTGAGAGGGCAGTGATGACTGGTTCCCTAGAGATAAGGAGTGGGGGGCAGGTTACTGATGGGGACAGAGGGGAGAAGTCTTCACTTAATCTGTCAGCCAGTAGATTGCCTATATCTACAACATGTGTGTATGTGGTGTCCTTGACCACCACTTCTGAAGAGATCTGGGTGCTTCCTTTGAGACTGTGGACATATGTGAGGAAGGTCTTATGAGTGTCTTTGGTAGATGTCTCCAATTTGGACTTGAAGTTGCATTTAGAGGATTTCACTGGTGCTCTTATTTGCTTGTTCAGCCTAAGGAGAAATTGCTTCCAGTTGGACACTGGCTCCTTCCTGGACATGAATGTGCTCCTTTTGTTATGTGGTTTCTGTATTGCAGATGTCTACCAGGCAGACTTACTCTTCCTTGCAGAGGATGATTTTGTCCTGTCAGGTATTCCTGATTCCATGCATCTATATATATGGTTATATAGTACTTCAGTGTACATTTGGATGCTGGTGCATGTTCCTACAGTGTGGGATAGGGCTGTGCAACTCTTTATACCATCCCTCAGGTGTTTGTAATCAGCTTTGGTGTATTGTTTGTTTTCTGCCATAGCTGGGGGGGGGGGGTTAAGGGGAGATGGTGACATTGAAAGTGATTGTTTTTTTGTCAGAACTTAACCAGGAAGAATGATACCATATGGGTGGTGCAGTGGTTAATCCTGTTGGTTAGTACCACGTCCAAGATATGTATCACATCTTGTGGGGGTATCAAGTATCTGTCCCAAGGAATTTGCATTGATAACATGGAGGGATCTCTGTGCATTTCTATTCTGGCATGGGTAGTTGTTCCAATCTATGGTTGGGTAATTAAAGTCAGCCTGAATCAGGGTAAAGGTTTGAATCTTGATAGATTTGTAGAGGTCCAGATAGGAGGAGTGGGCATCTTGTGTCAAATATGTGGGCCTGTAGCTGCCTATAATTTGAATAGGGGTAATTCCAATGGTTAACTGCACCTGGAGTGTCTCATGTGTGTCATACTGTTTGACCAGCCTGGAGGTGTGTGTCTCTTTAATATACATTTCAGCTCCATCTCCTTTGGCTTTGCTGGCCACATTTTGTGATCTGGCTGTGTGATAGGATGAGTAACCAGGTAAGGATAGGGTGCTCTCCACAGCTTTGACCCAGGTTTCTGTGACTGCACAAATGTCAGCATCTTCCAAGGTTAGGAATGCTTGCAATGAGTGCAGTTTCATGTTTAGAGTCCTAGCATTTAGCAGCATGACCCTTAATTTGAAGTTTGTTGGGAGTTTTATGTTGGTAGTTTCCCTAATAAAGGCACTATGGGGGAGTCAAGGGCCTTTGGCAGGGGACTGAAGCCCAAGTGACACAGATGCAGGCCATCTCTGGCAAAGCATCGTGGTCTGTCGATCATATCTTCCCAGGCTGTCAGGCACTGGATCCCCTTGGAATGACAGCAGAAAGTAAGTCAATTATTAATGTCAATCATTTTCTGTTTGTATTCATATTGGCATCATTCTGGGTGACAGTAGAATGCTGCTTAAGCCTAGGGGCATACCTGCATGGGACACATATTCAGGAAACTCAATCATGTCTGTCTTCCTATAGTCCAGGGATGTACATCTGAGGTCATTCACACCAACATGGAGTAGGACAGGGTCATAACAGTACCTGTTGTGGAGAGACTTGAGAGCATGTGTGATATGGTGGATTCTGGTACCTGACTAACAATTAACCATGACTTTCTTGTTATCCAGCCTGGTGAGAGGCATATCTGTGTATCTCAGAATGGAGTCTCATATGACTAATATGCTGGCTTTATGGTTAGGCCTTACTGGCTGCGAGACACTGGTGTGTGGACTATGCATGGTATGTGGTGTGTAGGTTTGTGGAGTTCTCATGTGTTTTTGCCTGTGAGGTCTCCTTTGTTTGATTTTGTTTTTGTTGAGAACCTCCACATATGTGAGTTTGTGTTGTGTAGTTGTGGGTAATGTTTACTGACTCCATACACTGCAGGAAACCTATGTTACTGCAGAATTTGTCCTGGTTTGCACATTCTCTATTTGTTTGGCCAGTGGTTCCCCTTCCCCTTATATGTGTCTCTGTTCTGCTGCAGTCCAGTCACAGGTTTTGTCCACAGTTGCTGCTGTATTTGTATTTGTGGTGTGAGTGGGGTGGAAGCCGCAGCATCACACACAGGGTTATGGACTTCACACCTCTAAGTGTACCTGTTTAGTAGGTTGTCCATCATTGCACCCCTACATCTTCTGTGGTCCCCAGATGGTTTGTGTTGTAATGTTATTATAAGGCTACATGTTGGCCATAGTTGTACAACCATCACAGACTGACATTTGGACAGGCCCATATATAGCAGTCAGACACAGGCCCACACATAGGGACAGGGTGTTAATATTGCTCTGCCAAACATAGACAGTTGGGAGAACAGTTTGGTATTAGCTTGCATTTTCTTATGGCCAAGCTGTCTGCTTCTCTGCTGTCTGCCATTGATGCTTTCACATCAGCCTTTATTGTTTTGCAAATAGGTTGGCAGGCAAATGAAATGTTATGACAAGCAGAACAGATATACAAGGCATAACTGTGGTCCTTCTGTGACACCCTGGCATTTCAGGGGTATGGATGGTGCCCAGTGAGTTGTTGTCAGTACTAATACAGTAAGGTGGCAGCCATTCATAGCCTGGCACTACACTGACTTTCAAGAAGCTGCTGTCCTAGTAGGTACTGTGTAGCTTAGTCCGAGCTGTGTACTGTCCATACGTGGGGCCCCCTGCTCCTGAATTCCTGCAGTAATGGATACTGACTTATGGACAGTGTGTACTACTGCTACCATAGGTGTAGCTGACATGCAATATAGTCAGCACGGCCAGTCTTGAAACATGGACCTTGTCAACCACAGTACTGTACTTAAACCAGTAAGTCACAACTGCCGACAGTAAGTGCTGCCTACTTCCTGACAGTATTAACCACGCATATACATAGCTCATTGACCCCTGCATATTGTGGACATGCAAGAAGTTAGCAAGTTGATTGTGACAGCCCTGGGAATGTGTGCTCTCCTGCTATTACCCTACAAACATAAATGTTACTACAGGTGTGTTGGGGAGAGGGGGGCATACCTCTCAACTGTGCACATTTCCAGAGACTGTCTAGATGTTTGCTTTATATTTTGGTTCCATTTAGCATAGTATTGTGATTATCCTGGAAAATAGTGACATATCATTAAAGACAGAAGTTAGAAAGCAATGGCAGACATTTGAGTTTCAGACTTCTTACCCTTCAACTGCAAGACCTGGTGTGATATGACTGTATCAGTTTTTATGAGGTATATTTCATCATTGTCCCTATTAGTGGCCCTTTGACGCATATTTCTTTATAGCTTTGTACAGCTGACTTGTTGTGAGAGGTGTATATGGGACTCCAACACTGATATCCATGCATGTGACCTCTGACCCCTCATACACTGCAGTTAGTTTTGTCACCTAGGGGACTGCTGCATATTGTGGGGCAGCCAGTATTTGGCGGACATTTCCTGTTGCC
The DNA here is from genome assembly GCF_019279795.1 of Protopterus annectens. Lineage (NCBI taxonomy): Eukaryota > Metazoa > Chordata > Ceratodontiformes > Protopteridae > Protopterus > Protopterus annectens. The sequence goes on from NC_056747.1 coordinate 1,369,276,460, forward strand.
CCACATAGCTGTCAGTTGTCTGCTGCTATCCGGGTAGGCTACTCCATTCCCTTGTATACATGCAGCAATACCATAGATATGCTACCACAGAGTACTTCTCCATTCATTTGTTGTTAAGATGAGTGACTTACCTTGTGCCTGCCGCAGTTGTAAGGACAGTGCTTGAGGATTGTCTCAGTTGGATGCATGCAGTACACAGCCTGTGCATGGTAAGGTACAGGTAGTGTGATGTGTGTGGCATCCTTTTTACTGTGTGTGCGAGTCGGAGAGAGGCATCAGTCCCTGGGTCCCTAGGGTGTCAGTGTATGTGCTATGTGTTGCCTCTTTGCCAAGGCCAGGGCATACTGGGCATGCCTACATCTGCCTACGGGAAGAGGCTCAGGGGGTTCCTCCTCTGAGTCCCCCTGTGTCTGTGGGGACCTTGACAATAGTGGGAGGCTGTGTGTCCCTTCCCTGTGATGTTCCTGTGACAGCTGTTTCCACAGGATATTATTATGTAGCATGGCAGATACTATGAACATGTATGCACATGTGGCTGGAGAGTACTGCAGGGCTCCACCAGATATGTCAAGGCAGTGGAACCGTGACTTGAGCAGCCCAAACACATGCTCTATGTTGTTCCTAGTTTGTGCGTATGCCTCATTATGGCATTCTTCAGTGTGTGTGAGTGTGTGTTTGTGTCTGTGTGTGTGTGCTTGTGCGCATTTCTGATGGGTGTCATCATCTACGGTTCCAGTGCATAACCAGCATCCCCCACTAGATGGCCATATGGGATGTCCACCCTGGCAAATGCCTGGTACAGCTGTGAGGTGTGCCAGATGTGGGAATCATGATAACTGCCAGGGCTGCCAGCACATACATTGATGATAATGACCTGAGCATTGCACATGACCTGGCAGTTGATGGAGTGATAGCCTTTGCGGTTGATGTAGACTCTACCCTCCTCATTGGGTGGTGCTTTGATGTGGAAATGGGTGCATTCTATGGCACCCAGTACCTCTTGGTAGTGTGCTACATGGTGGAAGAGATGCATATTGGTGGTCCTGTCCTCAGGGATGCGGGGGAAATAAATGTACTCACTGGAATGTGTTAGCATGACATCCAGGAACTGGTGGAGTACGCTGGATGCAGATGCCTGTGAAACCCCATGATGTCCCCAGTAGGTCTTTGGAAAGTACCTGTAGCTAGTATTCTGAAGGGTAAACATTCCCTTGTTTCCACTGAGATGGGTTCCCCTCTGTTGGCTCTGGGTCTGAGGTGAGGGCGGCAGAGCTCAGTGATTTGCTGAAGTATGTCCCTGTCCACCCTGTAGCGCTCAACTATCTCCAGCTCATGTAGCCCCTGAAAGGTTACCCTGGGTCTGAACACTCTTCTCCTCCTCAGTCTGGGCCAGTTATCAGCACCATCCTCATTACAGCCCTCAGTCTGTAGCATGTAGAGATGTAACAAAGCAGCAGTAGCCTCTATCTTTTTGTCAGTTAAAATTCCCAAGTGTGTACACCAATGGTGCTGAGTATGTGGGAAAATCAGATTGAAGGGTGTTTGCATACTTTATACTGGTGTGCTGCAGGTGAAGCCTGTGTGATTGGCTGATTATGATACATTCCACCTGCCAGCTACATTATTGAGGGGATCGAATGGGCCACTGTGTGTGGCAGAAGGATTATTAGTCATTTATAGCTGACTGCCCTTTCTCAGCTATTTCTGTTTATTTATTTTTTCCCCATTTCCTCCTGTTTTAAGCTCCATGTTGCACCGTGCAAACTTGTGTAGCTCGTGTAAACATTGCTGAGCAGAAAGGGCCCTCCCCTGGATACAAACATGCTCAGCATTTTTTAAATCAGCTAAGCAGCCTCAGACACCCCCCCCCCCTTACTTAGCTGTGTTTAGCTGAGTGCAAACAGGAGCCGTGGAGCTCCAATGTGCTTACACAAAGCATGACACACACCCTTTTCATGTCAGCTGCCTTTTCTGCCTACACCACCACGTTATAACTCCTACACGGTTAGGTACTCATGGACATGGTGTCCCATTTTGCTATTCAATAAACTTATCTCATTTACATATACCTACTTGCTTATATCCCATTTACACCACTACACCAGAACCTATGTCCTTAGCAACCACTGTTACCTGCCATTGTTATGAGACTGCATGCTGGCTACTATAATGAAAAAAATAATTTTACCATTCAGATTGCCTTTTTACTATTTTTATTTTATTTTTTGTAGGACCGCATGTTTGCATGCCACTGCGCTCTGCTTAAACAGCCCATATCTGCCAAAAAACCCTTTTTATTTTAACCATTTTGCAACACTTTTGCATGCCAATGACCATAGTTTTGGCCATTGGCATGCCTAATGCACATAATATATGCTTTAGTTTTAGTTGCCAAGGCCCCGTTTTTATTTTTGCAGTCCAGTACACAGTTACTAACCACATACATTTCTGCTGCAGACACGGCTCCTACACGGGTGCCTGTCTGCTTGCTGGATCACAAATTCACCTCATTTTGTGTGGTTTACACCAGCAAATGAGGTGATTTGCATTATGCCATTGCCTCCATGGCTGAATAGTGCTGGGAAGCTTGTGCACACCCCCAGCCATGTTTCTTGGATCGCTCAGCCTCTGAACTCCATGTTCAGGCCATACCACTATGCTTACACGGAGATTAGCTCCATGTAAGCTTTATTGAATTACCCCCTAAGACAATTATTATAGTCAATTATCTTTTGTTCATATTGCGGAATCATCCTCAGAGAAGGCAGAATGCTACTCAATGCTGGGCTTGTACTGGCTTGGGACACATTGTCTGAGAGCTCCCTCATGTCTCTCTTCATATAGTCCAAGGAGGTATGTCTCCAGACATTTTAATCCATGTGCTTAGCGGTCTACATAATCAGCAACAGCAGCGGCAACATCAGAGCCCCATTACGGCTGGTGGTAATGGAGCCTTTGAGAGTTTGAATATTGGCGCCAACAATTTGAGTAGCATTTCACCAGCAGTAACAGTTTCAAATAATCGTTCACCCTAACCGACACCATTGGCTTCTATTCCATGCGGGCAGCGAGTGCCTTCCCTAACACCAATGACTTTTAATGGTGAAAGTGGCTTATTGAGGCGAGAACAGAATAATGGTAGTGGCAACAACAATAATACTTTCAACAATTTAGCATCTACGGATGGCAACATGAATTTGAACCCAGGGCTTATTGGACTCCCTAATCTCAACGAATGGCTTACTACACCTATGGTCTTGACCCAAATGAATTCTACAGCCACAATGGTGAGTCCGGCTAGGGAAGAATCAAACTTAACTGATTTGCTGAACTCTTTCGATCATATTTTGTTAAAATACAAAAAGTTAAATTTGGAAATAGATTATTTCAATGAGTGTTTGCGATTGGAGTTAGTACCGAAGGGTATCAAGATTTGTCAATATCTGACAGGCCTAATTCCTGATTCCCAATTCCACTTAGACCTGGTTAAATTGTTTAATAAACAAGGTCTTGAATTATTGGACTTAATGAAAGTAAATTATAGTAAAATAGTGGAAGAATTAAGAGATAATATCATTCCCTTGGACACTCAGATTAAATCACATCCTGATTTTTCCAGATATAAATTTGAATATTCACGCATATTTTAAACTATTGACTTTTTTATCAATAAAGCGAGAGCAGTTAAATGCAAAAATTTACAGCGCGACCACTTGCAGTACCAACAAGGATCGGCTTACCCATGTCCATCTCCATCACAACAATGGAGAATGAATGGGTATAGGAAGGAAGGGGAAGGAAGTATTAATATTAATAATAACTCACAACTTGGAAATGTCCAAAACTGTCCAAACCTTGATATCTCTGGTCAGGATATGGAAATGACTAATAATCCACAGGGGGCATGTTCTGACAGTATTCCACAAACTAATTTGACAACCACTGGAGACATTAATGCTGATGAGGGCCCCCGTAGAACTCAACGTTTACAGAATCAATCTAAACCAAATTTCCAGTCTAATAACAACCAGTGGGGCAATAATCAACAGGGTTTTCAGAGGGGGAGAATGCAGAACAGGCGGAACCAGAGAAAGAAATACAACAAATGGAAATAAATCAAATGGTTCCGAATAACATCCCTTTGATTATTACGAATTCTGAGGGTGACTTTCTATCTATAATTACTCTTCAGTGTATGTCCCTGTCGAGCTGGCTGATTTGCTGGCAAAAGGCCTCACATTTATTCCTACTAAAAGACTGAATGTTACAAACTGTATTTTGGACCTGAAATTATTTTGAGAAAGCTGAATTTGGCAGTTTTGTTGGGTAATATGAATAGAATGGATAGAAATGAATTTAGAATTGCAAGCACTTATAATCCACCATTGCATAACTCTTTGTATATATTCGAAAAAATGTGTGAGCTTGATTTTAGACATATGGATTATTTGAGAAAAAACAGCATAAGTAGGAATAATCTTACAAACGAAGAATTAAATTGGATACAATATTTGAAAGACACTAGGGTCCATATTATGAAACCAGATAAGGGTGGAGGTTTGGTTTTCATGGACCATGTTGACTATGAAAATAAAATTGAAGTAATGCTAGCATCTGAATCTTATGATAAAGTGTCCATGAATGAATATAATCAAGCTAATAATAGGATCAAAATTTATATAAATGATTTATTTATAACACAGAGAATTGATATAGAGTTATATAACTACCTAATTATGCCATCACCTATTGTTCCAGTTATATTTGGTGTGCCAAAAATACATAAGGATCTGAGTAATCTACCCCCTCAGACCTATAGTGGATGGCAGGAATAGTGCAACTTATGTTTGCGCAAAGGTAGTTGATGGGATCCTTAAGAAGTATGTAAGTTCCGAAATATGTTTAAGTAAGGATTCTTGGTCTTTCTTAGAAAAGATAAATGATATAAGTTTCTATGAACATAATAACCTACTTACAATCGATGTAAAAGACCTCTACACCTCAATACCACAAGAATTGGGGATTGAGTGAGTAATATTGAATTTAAAAGAAAAAGATGCACTTACATCTGAATTAGTTCTAGTAGAAGAACTACTAAATATAGTACTAGCACATAATTATATAACATTTAAGAAGAACTTTTTCCATCAAAAGAGTGGGGTGGCGATGGGTTCACCCTGCGGTTCAAGTTTTGCAAAACTTGGTTATGAATTATTGGGAAAGGCACTATATATTTAGTAAGGAACATATAAATTCACAAATTATATACTATACCCGATATTTAGACAATATATTTATATTTTAAAGGAAATCAAAACCAAGCTAAAGATCTTGTTAAGTATCTTAATGAAAGCACTGATTTTCTTGAATTCACATATAATTTTGAAGAGAAACAAATTCTATTTCTTGATGTACTTTTGATTAAAAACAATATTGACAAAAAGTACGAAAGAAAAATTTACAGAAAACCATCATATTCTAATACTTTCTTGCATTATTTAAGTGCCCACCCTATGTTCCAAAAAAAGTCAGTAGTGAAGGGACAATTGGTGAGGGCAGCACGGATGATTTTAATGATGAATGTAAAAATCTAAAAGACATGTTTCTCAGAAGGGCATACCCAAATACCTTCTTGGATAATATCATTGATGAAATTCAAGAGAAGAGAAGTAGAGGTATTTATACACGGATTGTAAGAGGGGTTATAGAAGTACAAATCCAAGAAACAGTACTAAATACTTCTAGGGGCTCTAATTGTGAAATGACAGATCTTGCCATAAATGGAACGATGGGTAGAAAAACTTCATGTTTTGAACATAGTCTTATTTTGACTTTCAACTCTGATTTTTACTTCCTAAAAAGTATTGTATATAAAAATTGGAACATCCTGAAGGAAAGTAAAGAACTAATAGAGAAAATAGGTGAAGCACCCAAATTCACGGTAAGAAGAGATAGAAACTTTAAAGAACTTTTGGAGGGTATACACAAAAATAATAGTAATAATAATAATACTATTAGAAGGGGCATACATAACGGTGGCTCCTGTTCCTATTGTAAATATATTATAGTGGGTAACTTAGTAATCATTAATAATTTAGACCTGAGAAGTAAGGGTAAATTTAACTGTAATTCTAAAATGGTGGTTTACTTAGCTAATTGCCAGTTTTGCCATTGTTTCTATGTGGGCAAAACTATTTGTAGATTAAGAGATAGAATGTACGAACATACTTATAATATAAGTAAACTCAAGCAAGAAAATGCATTAGCTAAGCATGTGTCAGAATATCCCACCCATAAATTTAAGTTCTGGATCTTGGATCAATTAATACCTAATATAAGAGGGAGACCAATAGAAATAGAATTGGAAAGACTGGAATTGTTATGGCAGATTAGATTATATGCATATAACTGGCCGGGTCTCAATGATATGTGTTCCATTATGGCTATATTAAAACTCAAAAGCCTTTGTAGATAGTTTTATAAGAAATTTTGCTGCTATTTTAACTAAGGATATAATTGTAATTAGAATATATTTAGTTGCTGCTGTTTGTTTTAAGACTGGGCTCTTCTGGTATTTGTTTGTATTGGAATAGCTTAGTAGTCATTTCAAATGAAAATATTATTATTGTTCAACTATTTTTATAAGAATAGTTAGTTTTTATTAGGATAGCTTATATATTAATAGAAAGTTTTTATAATATGAATTGAATATATGGGGCATATTGGTTTAATGTTTGATATCGATGCAACAGCTGATCAAGTGTTTATATTATTTAAACTGCATTATTTGATTTGTGATTTAATCTGATGAAGTTTGTGTATCTCTCGGACGAAAAGTGCTTCAGCTTATTGGATTTACAATAAATGGATTGTTTCAACTGTCGTTTGGCATACTTTGTGGTTTCCGGAAATTTTAATCCATGTGGACTTTGACTGAGTCATACTGGTACTTGTGCTTCAGTGACTTGAGAGCTTGCTTGATCTGGTGGATCCTGGTCTCTGTTAGGCAACTGACTGTAGCCCTCTCCTTGCTGAGCCTGGTGAGTGGAACATCAGTGTGCATCATAATGGAGTCTTCTATGATCAAGATATTAGATTGTGAGTTTGTCTGCCTTATGGGCTTAGGTGTTGAGGCACAGTGAGGTGTGGCTGATTGTGTCATGGTGGGTGCGGCTGAAGTAGTATGTTTTTGAGGGTGCTGAGGACACTTATTTTGATTACTGCATCTAGGAGGCCTTTGAGGTTTGGGTACTTTGAGGTTTGGCTTACTTTAAAGGGGTATAAGTACATGTTCATCATATTGATCACTGCTGTAGTAGCCTTAGTTATATGGGTTACTGTATATCGTACCAAGAGTATAACAGCCAGCCAGCTTCCCAAGCTTCAGGGCACTTTTCATGCGCCCAGACTCAGGTTTTTTCGAGGACTGATGGTCAGCTTGTGATTTCCTTTGCTGGGCAGATAAATCCCTTTGGAGGAAAAATACTTCTATTTTCTTAACTTTGTTCATGTTTTATTACTTTCCTGTTCAAGAAAGTTATTTTAAAGCCAGAAGTGTTGTGTTTTAATGGACTGTCTTGAGACTGTAACATATTTGTAAAAGGAGAGCTTGTTTTTTTTCTGTAACTGAAAACATTTTTTTTCTGTGGAGAAATTATGTTTATTTTACTTTTGTGAGGCTGGCCGAGTATTTTAAAGTCCTTTTTACTGTGTTTTCTTGTCAAAAATGAACTTTTGTAGACTGGTAGTGTTTACCAGCAATTGCTGTTTGTCTTGCCCAGGAAAGAGTCAACATTTTCTCCTTGACTGTGGAACAGACTACAGTCCCACAGTCAATCCTTCTTCCAGCCATTAAAAAAAAAACAAAAAAAACAAACAAACAGCCTTTGCCACAACAGCAGGCTAGTAATTTGCTTCAACTGCAGGTGGGTGACTCTGCTGTGACCATTTGTTGTGCCTCAGACCACTCATCTTTTACCCCGGATCCCTGTGGTTTAGCACCTACAGCCAATATGGACTGGGGGTTAGCCATGTCCTCTGCGACTGTTGGTCCTCTCAGTGCAGAAAGGAGACACTCTTGTTGGTCTTGGGACAGAGAACATGGAAGTTTTCCTTGTTGTGTCCAATATGCTGTGTCCATCCCTGGGGAAGATGCTGCTGTCAATAGTAACATGGTTGACCCCATTTTCCTTTTGTGCCACAATGCTGTGTCCATCCCTGGGGAAGATGCTGATGTCAATAGTAACATGGTTTACCCCATTTTCCTTTTGTGCCAGAATGCTGTGTCCATCCCTGGGGAAGATGCTGATGTCAATAGTAACATGGTTGACCCCATTTTCCTTTTGTGCCAGAATGCTGTGTCCATCCCTGGGGAAGATGCTGATGTCAATAGTAACATGGTTGACCCCATTTTCCTTTTGTGCCAGAATGCTGTGTCCATTCCTGGGGAAGATGCTGCTGTCAATAGTAACATGGTTGACCCCATTTTCCTTTTGTGCCAGAATGCTGTGTCCATCCCTGGGGAAGATGCTGCTGTCATTACTAACATGGTTGACCCCATTTTTCCTGTCAAAAAGAAACAGAAAACCAAGCAAGTATCTACACCTCCTTAATTTTCTTTGGATAGGAGCAGTTTACTGGGTTTGGCTCAGAGTTTAATTCAGGCTATTGATCCTTCCTGTAAAGTACTTTCCGTTACAAGAAAGAGGGATTCCTATTTTTCTGAACATAATCAAGATTCTGAATCTGAACAGGAAGATGCAGGGATGGAAATATGTTTTCCTCAGATTTCTAATTTAGGCTGTGGGAGAGAGCTGAGTTTCTGATTCTCCTTGTGGGGGCTCTCTTTCTTTGAAACTATTTTAGCAATACTCTTTTTCTGAGATGAATGCTAGAATTGCCTAATGTTCTCAGTGGACAAAAACTGAGGTTTCTTAGTCCCTCAGGAAATACTATGAGCTGTTCCAGAAGGATTTTGCTCTGTCTGTTTAAAGACTGTGTGTTACTACCTGCAATATTCCTAGTACTCAGTCAACTGCCCCTAAAAAGGCATATAGGATGTATAAAGTTCCTCAGTCTTTTTACATTTTATAGACTATTCAAAAACCTGACCCAGCAGCTTTAGCTATAGCTGTAGTTGATCCCACTGCTGCTAACCACTGAGTTAATTCAAATCCTACTATTTCTGATTAGGATGGGAAAATTATTGATAAGTATGGGGAAAAAGTGTTTACTTCTGCAATGGTGATTCTTGAAATTGTGAATTTTCAGGCAGATATGTTAAACATTTGTTCTGACAAATTGTGAAATTCTGAGGAATGTTTTAACTGCAGTTTCTTCTTGTGAGGAAAAATCTGTTTTAAATGAATTAGTTTCTTCTTTTGCACTGGTCATCACTTATTGTTTACAGTGTGTGTAGGACTCTGTTGATACTTCTTCCAGGGTTATGGCCACTGGTACTGTTTTGAGGTGATTTGCATGGTTGCATTCTCACAATCTCCCAGATGATAAAAATGAGCTTTTTTATATTCTCCCTTGGACAGAGATTTAGTGTTTGCTACAGACATGGTCAGAAAGTGTGATGAAAGGGTCAAGCTAATTCAAGGAATCTCTTAAGATTTTTTATCCCTCCTTTTCCCAAGATGACTGCCACAGAAAATGAGATAAAATGAAATGATCTAACTGACTTTTTTAGTGTAATAGTGGTGCCCCTGCAGCCACACATATGGGTCTAAATATACCAGCTCTAAGTTTCCCCAACTTCAGAGAAAAGTGAAGAATTGTATTTCCTTTTCTAAGAGTTTGTGTAGCCTTGGAGGGTGTATATTTAGACATCGAGTCTGGGGGCAGAAACCCACACCAGGGAGTGGAGGGCAGCTCTTTTCTTTTCCAACTGTTAGTTTTAATATTTTCCTTAATGACATACAGGGCAGCAAGAAACTGCAAGCGGTAGGTGCTCATTGGTTGAACAGCACACCAGAAAGAAAAGACAAGGAAGCAGGTTTAACGAATTGTATGTGAAGTTTATGCTGCTTTCACACACTGCTGCAAGGTTTATTCTGTGTTCCGGGTTACAATCTTCATCCACACACTGCTGCAAGGTTTATTCTGTGTTCAGGGTTAGAATCTTCATCCACACACTGCTGCAAGATTTATTCTGTGTTCAGGGTTAGAATCTTCATCCACACACTGCTGCAAGATTTATTCTGTGTTCCGGGTTAGAATCTTCATCCACACACTGCTGCAAGGTTTATTCTGTGTTCTGGGTTAGAATCTTCATCCACACACTGCTGCAAGGTTTATTCTGTGTTCTGGGTTGGAATCTTCATCCACACACTGCTGCAAGGTTTATTCTGTGTTCTGGGTTAGAATCTTCATCCACACACTGCTGCAAGGTTTATTCTGTGTTCCGGGTAGAATCTTCATCATACCTCCTAACCTCTTAGAGCAAAAAATTTGGACAAAGCCATAAATAAATGTGGGACAAAGGTCCAAAAAAATAGGGACAAGTTTTAAATATTGCTCTTACATAATTAGAAAGTTGATTGAATAACAGGTTTTGCATTAGCACACTTTTTCTGAAGGGTGAGAAGTATGAAACTCAAATGTCTGTCATTACTTTCTAGCTTCAGTCTTTAATGATTTCCAACTAATTTGCCAGAAAACCACAATTTTATGAAAAACGGACCAAACATACGAGGCAAAAATTTGGACATTCTGCGAAAATCTGTACAGTTGAGAGTTATCTTCATCCACGCACTGCTGCGAGGTTTATTCTGTGTTCTGGATTAGAATCTCTATCCACACACTGCTGCAAGGTTTATTCTGAGTTCCGGATTAGAATTTTCATCCACACACTACTACAAGGTTTATTCTGTATTCCGGGTTGGAATTTTCATCCACACACTGCTGCAAGGTTTATTATATGTTCCGGGTTAGAATCTTCATCCACACACTGCTGCAAGGTTTATTCTGTATTCTGGGTTAGAATCTTCATCCACACACTGTTGCAAGGTTTATTCTGTATTCCAGGTTGGAATCTTCATCCACACACTGCTGCAAGGTTTATTCTATGTTCCGGGTTAGAATCTTCATACACACACTGCTGCAAGGTTTATTCTGTGTTCTGGGTTAGAATCTTCATCCACACACTGTTGCAAGGTTTGTTCTGTGTTCTGGGTTAGAATCTTCATCCACACACTGCTGCAAGGTTTATTCTGTGTTCAGGGTTAGAATCTTCATCCACACACTGCTGCAAGGTTTATTCTATGTTCAGGATTACAATCTTTATCCACACACTGCTGCAAGGTTTATTCTGTGTTCTGGGTTAGAATCTTAATCTACACACTACTGCAAGGTTTATTCTGTGTTCTGGGTTAGAATCTTCATCCACACACTACTGCAAGGTTTATTCTGAGTTCCGGATTAAAATTTTCATCCACACACTACTGCAAGGTTTATTCTGTGCTCTGGGTTAGAATCTTCATCTGATTTTGAAATGTGAATATGATTAGAAAATTGGCTGCAATTTATTTAATGTAGTGGTAAGTTGTGTATCTTTATAGTTCATCCACTAAGTTTTATTCCTGACATCAAGTATTTTCATTTAATGTGTAAAAAGTGCATTATTTCTATGTGATCCCCCACTACGTCCAAGTAGTTTTATATTGAAGATAGTGTCCCTTGTGCTAGGATCATTAGTCACCAAGAAATGAAATGCAATAATTTCTGCACTCTACAGGGCATTATAAAAATCAGTGAACGGAATAATTGCCTCATTCATTATAAAGATGTACTTGTCAATGGGAAATGATTGTTTTCCTGCTTAAAAAAAAAAAAAGAAATATTATAAAAACTCCAGGCAAGAAGGGCAAGGTTAAGTGACTTTTCAGCAGCTGGCCATGAAAAATTCTAGCAAAGGAGTACCCAGTAAATTACCAAAAAAGTTTAAATCTGCAGCCTGCCAGCTCTTGAACTATAATCCAATGTTCATACCCTAAGCTCACAGTGGAAAACTTAAATAAGTAAGTATGGTATTGCATTAAGCATTTCAAGAAGTAATAGATTAAAAAGCTTTACTCTTACGTGTTAGAGGAAATAGATCTATGTTGTTTATTAAGTAGTAGCAAGACCAGATGACTGTTTTTTATTTATGACAAAATAAATAGTTATTGAGCCAAAAAAATGTAGAGTATGAAATGTGCATGTTCAGGAATGCAAATAAGAAGAAAGACTAGGCCACACAAATGTATTACACAAGGCTGTGGACTGACAGACTGTGAGCTTATAGCTCAAATGGTAGGCCACAGTACAGGGGTTACATATATGAAAAAGAAAGATGAGGCGACACAAATGTGTTGCATGAATCTAAGGACTGACAGACTGTGAGCTTACAGCTCAAATGGCAGGCCACAATACAAGGGGCTATATATATATGAAAAAGAAAAATAAAGTCACACAAATGTATTACACAAGGCTGGGGACTGACAGACTGTGAGCTTATAGCTCAAATGGCAGGCCACAGTACAGGGGTTACATATATGAAAAAGAAAGATGAGGCCACACAAATGTATTGCACGAGTCTAAGGACTGACAGACTGTGAGCTTGCAGCTCAAATGGCAGGCCACAATACAAGGGGCTATATATAGGAAAAAGAAAAAGAAAGTCACACAAATGTATTACACAAGGCTGGGGACTGACAGACTGTGAGCTTATAGCTCAAATGGCAGGCCACAGTACAGGGGTTACATATATGAAAAAGAAAGATGAGGCCACACAAATGTATTGCACGAGTCTAAGGACTGACAGACTGTGAGCTTGTAGCTAAAATGGCAGGCCACAATACAAGGGGCTATATATATGAAAAAGAAAAATAAAGTCACACAAATGTATTACACAAGGATGGGGACTGACAGACTGTGAGCTTATAGCTCAAATGGCAGGCCACAGTACAGGGGTTACATATATGAAAAAGAAAGATGAGGCCACACAAATGTATTGCACGAGTCTAAGGACTGACAGACTGTGAGCTTGCAGCTCAAATGGCAGGCCACAATACAAGGGGCTATATATATGAAAAAGAAAAAGTCACACAAATGTATTACACAACGCTGGGGACTGACAGACTGTGAGCTTATATCTCAAATGGCATGCCAGAGTACAGGGATTACATATATGAAAAAGAAAGATGAGGCCACACAAATGTATTGCATGAGTCTAAGGACTGACAGACTGTGAGCTTGCAGCTCAAATGGCAGGCCACAATGCAAGGGGCTATATATATGAAAAAGAAAAATAAAGTCACACAAATGTATTACACAAGGCTGGGGACTGACAGACTGTGAGCTTATAGCTCAAATGGCAAGCCACAGTACAGGGAATACACATATGAAAAAGAAGGAGCCATTGAGACAGAACAGGAAAGTAAATGCGAATAATATGATATGAGCCAGTAATAAAATAGAAGAGTCAGGATAGTACAAAGAAAATGACCAAGGTGTTTGCACCATAAATGAGGACAAGAAGGTCAGAGCTGTAGATGTGAATGTGGTAACACAAAAGCACAAAATAAAAGTATCGACAGAGGGGCATCAGTAAATATAACACCTTATGAAAACTACTCTAAGTTGAGACAACAACAAATGTTAAAATGTTAGACATCAATGAAAATAAAGGACTAGTGTACAACATTGTTAAAAAGCTGACTACTATTTTCAATGTTTAGAAGGAGGGAACACATTTACAATGTACTTTTTTCAAATGTTAGTAGTGTTGAAGGTAATGAATGCAGACATTTGATAGTATTAGAAACAAAATAATAGTTATATTAGAAAACAACAAAGCAAACAAAATAATAGTTGTACTGGAAAACAACAAAACAAATATAATAATAATATTAATAATAATAATTAGAAAGTAAATTAGACTGCATATGGACCCCAGAATGACTCTAGTGGAAGAACCTGATAGGAGTATTACTTTTCATTAGGAAAAGACACAAATATAATAATAATATTAATAATAATAATTAGAAAGTAAATTAGACTGCATATGGACCCCAGAATGACTCTAGTGGAAGAACCTGATAGGAGTATTACTTTTCATTAGGAAAAGACACAAATATAATAATAATATTAATAATAATAATTAGAAAGTAAATTAGACTGCATATGGACCCCAGAATGACTCTAGTGGAAGAACCTGATAGGAGTATTACTTTTCATTAGGAAAAGACACACATATAATAATAATATTAATAATAATAATTAGAAAGTAAATTAGACTGCATATGGACCCCAGAATGACTCTAGTGGAAGAACCTGATAGGAGTATTACTTTTCATTAGGAAAAGACACAAATATAATAATAATATTAATAATAATAATTAGAAAGTAAATTAGACTGCATATGGACCCCAGAATGACTCTAGTGGAAGAACCTGATAGGAGTATTACTTTTCATTAGGAAAAGACACAAATATAATAATAATATTAATAATAATAATTAGAAAGTAAACTAGACTGCATATGGACCCCAGAATGACTCTAGTGGAAAAAACTGATAGGAGTAATACTTTTCATTAGGAAAAGACGCAAATATAATAATAATATTAATAATAATAATTAGAAAGTAAATTAGACTGCATATGGACCCCAGAATGACTCTAGTGGAAGAACCTGATAGGAGTATTACTTTTCATTAGGAAAAGACACAAATATAATAATAATATTAATAATAATAATTAGAAAGTAAATTAGACTGCATATGGACCCCAGAATGACTCTAGTGGAAGAACCTGATAGGAGTATTACTTTTCATTAGGAAAAGACAGGGGTAAAGAATTAGAGAAGCTTCAAAAATGCAAATTATTAAAAAAGTGTTAGGTCTCACAGAGTGGGCCTCATCAAAAGTGTTAGGTCCCACAGAGTGGGCCTCACCAAAAGTGTTAGGTCCCACAGAGTGCGCCTCACCAAAAGTGTTAGGTCCCACAGAGTGGGCCTCACCAAAAGTGTTAGGTCCCACAGAGTGCGCCTCACCAAAAGTGTTAGGTCCCACAGAGTGGGCCTCACCAAAAGTGTTAGGTCCCACAGAGTGGGCCTCACCAAAAGTGTTAGGTCCCACAGAGTGGGCCTCACCAAAAGTGTTAGGTCCCACAGAGTGCGCCTCACCAAAAGTGTTAGGTCCCACAGAGTGCGCCTCACCAAAAGTGTTAGGTCCCACAGAGTGCGCCTCACCAAAAGTGTTAGGTCCCACAGAGTGGGCCTCACCAAAAGTAACCCAGCTTAAGTCCCAAAGATCAAGTGAATATAGGCTGGGCCTCCCCAATAACACCACCACCGAAGTCTAAAAGGCCGAATGAAGCTAGGATCTATGTTGGTACGAGAGTTAGTAAACAGAAGAGCTTTGTCTTATTTATTCAATGCCATTCACTTCATTTTATACATACTTGTATTTTTCCTGTTATTTGATATTTTCTTGTATTAATTTCATCAGTTTTGTGAAGTGTTTTGTGTTAAAGTAGTTTAATAAAAGTTGAGATGAGGGTTATATACCTCACACCACTAATGGAGCGCACCACAAAAGAGTATTAATGTTGCAACAGTAGTCAGTAACTTGGACGTGATATCTGGATATTTCCAACTTTAACTTCACAATATCAGTATAAACATGCTGATTTCAATTCATATAAGCTTACTGACATGCAAAATACTGATATTTAGAGTAAATTTTGCAAATGAGATTATTCGGTATATTAGGCAAGTGATACAGATGATTACAAAATGCAAAAATTTTAGTGGCAGCATTAACATTCATGGAAGAAAGAAACGGAACATGATGAGACAAAAAGAGGTTAGTGTAAAAGATAATGGGGCTATATTAAAATAAAGAATAGCCATGTTTTCCAAAAATGGTATATTACCAGGCTATCTGTGAAGATGAAGGCAATACCTTGAGTGTCAGCTGTTTCTATTACAAAACAGGTCAGGGGTCTGTTGTTGTGGTAAATTATACCTCTAGGTTTATAAAGGCCTTTAGCATAATAACAGGCCACCAGGCAAAAATTAAGAATGGCATTTCATTTGTATTGTCTGAGAAACAAGAGGCATTACTGATGTTGAAGAAGTAGATTGCTGATGTGGGATATTACACCTTTGGTTTATAAAGGACTTCAGCACAATGGCAAGCCATGAGGAAGATGAAGAATAATGGCGTTCTAACTGCACAGTTTGAGAAACAGTAGTCATTAAAGTTATTGAAGAAGATAGTAAGTTCACATCTAGAATAGAGGCGGTCCTCATGACTCCACTTGTACTAGTTGGCTGTACAGAACAAAAAAGTGGATAATATTGAAATGTATTACTCCAGGCCAGACCTCTCAACTTCTTCGCACAAGAAATCTGGACAAAGGGAAAAATAATGAGGGGACAAAGGCCCAAAAAATGGAATAAATTTGAAATACTGCCCTTATAAACTTAGAAAATTGCTAGAATACATGGTTTTATGTTACTGTGCATTTTCTTTTTTTTCCAAAAACATTTTTATTTTGTTTTCATTATAAACATACCCAAATGTACATATAGTAAATACAATAAAACAATAACAAAACTATTTACAATATTTACATTTATCCATGATAAGCAATCATTTTATCCACGAGAAGTTATCAGTATTTGTTCAAAAGGTTTTCCAATTTTTGCCATGCTATTTTTTATGAGTAATGTTATGGGATCTATAACAAATGCTTTGCAGTTCTTTTTTACAAACAACGTTCACTAAATTAATAAATTCCTTAAACATCAAATCTTGATTACTTTTCCAGTTCAAATTAATAACTTTTCTGGCAATTGCAAAAATTGACCAGAGTAACTGAATCTGAGACTTAGGTATTGCATTAGGAACACTGAATAGGATTAGTGAGTTAGAAATATGACAGCTATCAGACTATAAAGCCTTTACAAAATATCTGAAGTCTTTTTAGTATTGAACAACATTTCTACATTCAATGAACATGTGAACCCAGTTGGCCTCTAGTAATTCATCACATTTCCAACATTTACTTTCGCAGTTTTTGACTATAACATTTATTTTATGTGGAGTATAGAAACTCCTATTCATAAATTTCCATGTATACAATCTCCAATATAATGAAGAAGAGGTACCATACGTAGATTTCAATAACATTTTTTTGGATTCATCAGATATTTGTTCTCCATTAATCTTTACATAGTAATTCCAAAAATCTGAGTCAAACTTTAGAGTGTCTTCTCTTAGTATCTTATAGGTAGGTGAAATACTTAATTTTTGATCATCTGTCTTTTCAATACACCTAATAAAAGCTGAATCAAACTAGGTATAGATTCAGTCTCTAGGTTGATTGATACTCTCATTTTGTTTTCTATAAATTGCTGTAATGAGTGTATAAACAACCAACTGCTTGACTGTTATCAAAACTGCACAGAATATACTTTAGTGGTTTAATACTCTTATTTTCAATAAACTGATGCCAGAATGTCATGTTATTTTCCCTTAATTTTTGCATTGCATTGATGTTGAAAGAATCTAGGCAATCACGTAAAAGCCAATGAACTCTACTTATTCCGTATTGTTCCTTAAATTGATTTTCTATAGTTCTGACATCAGTTATATGAATCTCATGTATTATTTTCCACCCAGATATATAGGTAGGTGAGATCCAATGTAATATTACATTAATTATAACTGATTTAGAATAAAGATCTCAGCTAAGGAATGCTATCCCATTACTGTTCCAAGCTCTAATGTGCCATTTATATGTAATCTTAGGTTTTAAGGGGAACCATAAAAATTTAAGTAGCATGGAATCTAATTTTTTTAATAAGTTTTTGGGAGGGAGTAGTATCAATGACTGTATATAAAACAAAATTTTAGGTAAAATGATCATTTTAATTAAAGAGAGCATATCCTCCAGTGTGAAGAACATTTTATTCCACTTTTTGATTAGTTCACTAATGGTGGTTATTAAATTATTGTAGTTTAGTTTACCAGACTCTTTCCATGTACTCTTTATACTGACACCCAGATATTCTAATACATAATTCTCCCAATTAAACAGGCTAGTCTCTCTTAGGTTTTTGTTGATCTTTTTGTTAATTAGTAATGTTTTGGATTTATTATGATTAAATTTAAGCCCTGAAATTATTTTAAACTTGCTTAAGGTATTTATAACATCATGCAAAGAACCATCAATATCACCCAACATTAACAACATATCATCAGCAAATAATTGTATCTTAGGACAATAGTCATTAACCTGAAAGCCTTTTATATTTTGCTTGTTTCTGATATATGTAGTAAAAGGTTCCACTGAAAGAGCAAACAATAATGGTGACAAAGGACAACCTTTTCTAGTTCCCTTGAGGATTTCTAATGGTGAGGATAGACATGATTCAATTTTCACATAAGCTTGTGCCCCACCATAAATTTTCATTAATAAGTTGACAAAATCTGAGGAGAATTCAAAACCAGCCAGAATTCTTTGTAGATAAGACCAGCTAATAGAATCAAAAGCCTTTTCTATGTCTAGGCTGATAATAGTTAGTTGTTGTTTGTATTTGCATGCTATGTCTATTAATGATAGTAATTTAATAATGTTATCTTGCACTATTCTATAAAGAATGAACCCTGTGGGATCATTATGTATTAGATTCGATAATATTTTCTTTATCCTATTAGCTAATATTGTCATGAAAATTTTATAATCAGTGTTTAGTAATGAAATTGGCCTATATGAATCACAAGATTTGGGGTCCTTACCTTGTTTTAAAATGGGGGAGATAATTGAATATTTCCATGATGGGGGTGTTATACATTTTTGCTTAACCATAGTAAAGGCACTCATCCTTTTCTTTATTATATATTCAGGAAATATCTTATATAGTTCAGGAATTATTCCATGGAGCTTTATTATCTTTTAAAATGCTTTATTTGCTATTTCACTTCTGTTAGTGTTATTTGTTTATTTACTATGTTATTTTGGGGTCTATATTGAATCTGTGAATGTTCACAATGTAGAATCTGACACTGTCGACACATGAACAGCGAAACCGCAGAACATCGAAGAGGTAAACGGAAATCTCCATAAGGGGAGATTTACGTTTACTTCAATGTAGTGCAGGCTCAGAATTGGTATATTTAAGTAGTGGGGGGTGCACGGGGGGCTTGACCCCCTGCTTACAACAAGTAGTATTGTTTCCCACTCTCTCCTTTTTTAAAGTACCAACATTTTATTCTAACATATATATAAACTTTAAAGCTGTCCCATAGTATAGTATAGGTCACTTCACCATTATCATTTGTTTTCATAAACATGTCTATTTCTTTCATTATCCATTTCCTAAAGTCTTTTAACCTAGTTATGTAAGCAGGAATTCTCTGTAGAAATCTTAAATCATCTGTATGGGTAGTTAATGTAAAGTTTATAATATTATGGTCTGAAAGTGGACAAGTCATTACAGCTACGTCACTTATTTTTGAGTATATATTATTTGATACATAGACCAATATGAATAGTGAGTATAGAATAAGGAATAATGTTCTCTTAGACCATGTATATCTTTAAGGTTCATCTGGTTTGTAAAGTCATGTAACTTCTTGGCTTGAGATGTTACTTTTATTTTACCATTTTTAGAGGTATCATTGCCTGATAATAGGCAGTTAAAATCACCTGTTGCTATAATTTCCCCTTTTGCATTTAAAGTAATCATGTCCAGATATTTGTCAACATATTTAGCACTTAGTCCTGGTATCCTGTATATATTAATCAAAGTATAACACTTCCTATTGATTTCCAAAGTAACAATGCTTAGCATCCCATCTTTATCTGAAATTGTATCTGTAATTCTTGGCATAGTATAAGTATTTTTCCATAGTATAAGAGTGCCCCTTCTTTTAGTCTTAAAACATGAATCAGCCAGAATGGTATAGCCATTAAATGAGTATTTTTGTAGGTCTTTTTAATAGATGGGTTTCCTGTAAAAAGATAATTTGGGCTTTATGCATTTTGATATATTTAAGCAAACCATCTCTTTTGACATTATTGTTCAAACCATTAATATTTAATGATAAACATTTATAAGCCATTGACTATAATGTGTATGTTGTTACTTACTGAAAGACCTTTCTTCCGTGTTGACTTGAAATCTACTGAAAGCTTACTTATCATGGATGTATAACATATATTAAGCACTACTTTCAAAAACCCAAAACTATTTACAAACAGATACATGACACATAAAGTTTCTTGTTTATTTAAAAACTTAACTAAACCATCCATCTGCCACCTCTCCAACACCAAACGACAGAAATGATCCACCTTTGCTTGGAATATAGTATAAAAACAAAAAGAAAAGCACTATGAAAGCAACTAAAGAAATCACTTGGTGTCATTTAGTTACTAAAAGTGTTATTGAATCTGCAGAATGTATGCATCTATAAAAGAACATAGGTATTTTCAAAGGAGTTAAACACTTTTATCAGAACTAATTATTTACCATTTAAAGTATCTAAGTGAAAGATAACAGCATTTCAAAAGAAAAGAATTCTAAATAAAGCCAATTAACAAGTTCAAAAGGTCAAGTGATGTCATCACTGTTGTTTCCTCAAGCTGCAGCTTCATAAACTTGTTAAAAAGTATTGAAATAGGCTCATGCACAGCAGAGGTTGTCTCTAGTGAGGAAAAAAGCATTTTCGGTGGGAAATAAAATCTTGAAACTTTTAGAGTTTACAGAAAGCAAAAAAAAAAAAAAAAAAAAAAAAAAAACACTCAAGCTGCCTTGTCATGAATCTTCACAATGAGAACAGTCAAACAGACCACCAGTTTCCTCATAAAACAGCAACATCATGAAAAAATGAACCCTTTCATATAAAAACAGCTATTTAGAAGTAACAACAGATGCCTCAAATCAGAAATCATTTTATAACATTTCAATCATTTACCCACCAATTAACCAGACTAGAGGAAAAAAATAAAGAACCTAGGCTTGTTGGCTGTTGGTGAAGCACCCACCAAGAGGAGAAAACGCTGAGAGAAGAAAGGAGCCACTTTTGAGACTTTAAGTATTTTTCCTCTGTTTATTTGCTAAGTTCTTCTGCATAGCCACCTATTTTGAGCATTTCCTGGCTTGTTAAATTTGATTTCTGCATTAGTAACTGTATTTAGAGCACAACCTAGAGCTGTTTACTGAATTTCCTGTTTGCACTTATATTTTCAACATTTTCACTGTTTTTTAATGTTTCTTGTATGGCTTATTGACATAAGCAATGTAAATATTTATTTAGAACATATGTATTCATGAGAAAGTTGTTCACAGCTTCATGCATTTGCAGTATTTTATATGATATATTTTTTTAAACATGTTTTACATACATTTCATTTTATTTCATGATGTACCTTTAAGTATTTGAATCTTCAAAATGTTTCTAATTAATTAATTGATGGTGATGGTTATATAAGGGAGATCTTTTGATGTACTGATTGTCTGATGAAGTCAAGAAGTTGACGAAAACGCACATTTTTGTTTGTTAGTGGATTAAGGCGTTTACGTGCTTTTGGTCTTGGCTGCAAGCCTTTCTACAATAATTTTTTACAATAAACGTGATTGACTTTATTTCCTGGTGGCGAGGGGTCTGTCTTTGTGACTGCTGCTTGTT
The DNA here is from genome assembly GCF_019279795.1 of Protopterus annectens. Classification (NCBI taxonomy): domain Eukaryota; kingdom Metazoa; phylum Chordata; order Ceratodontiformes; family Protopteridae; genus Protopterus; species Protopterus annectens. The sequence goes on from NC_056747.1 coordinate 1,369,298,148, forward strand.
TTGTGATTTTGGTCTGTTTGCAGTTCCTGCTTTTGTGGTTCTCAGTTACAGGCTTGCTGTTCTTGAACTGTTTGTAAGTTTCTGTGAGGCCATTTTTTGCTTGGGCTAAAGGAAAGTCTCTCTGTTGATCAGTGGCAGTGAAAAACATTGAGCAGCCTGCCTGCCCCTGTGGGAGTGGTTACTGACTTGAAACTGTAGTTTTATTAGCCATTCTGGGTCAATTCCAAAACTCCTTCATCTTCCCCTCTTAAAACCTGGTTGCCTCATGGTTTTGGCATCTTTTCAGGCTTGTTGGCTGTTGGTGAAGCACCCACCAAGAGGAGAAAATGCTGAGAGAAGAAAGGAGCCACTTTTGAGACTTTAAGTATTTTTCCTTTGTTTATTTGCTAAGTTTTTCTGCATAGCCGCCTATTTTGAGCATTTTCTGGCTTGTTAAATTTGATTTCTGCATTAGTAACTGTATTTAGAGCACAACCTAGAGCTGTTTACTGAATTTCCTGTTTGCACTTATTTTTAAAATAGTTTTTTTCTCAAAACTTGCATTTTATCTGTCTTTGGCCTAGCACTCTTGTGTGGGGTCATTTACTGCACTGTTATAACTTGCTGATACTTGTTAACCTCTGCTATCTCTGAAAAAACAAAAAAAATCTTGCTTTTTTCCCACTTTTCTGAGATTTAAAAAAGTTCAGTTACAGGCTTGCTGTTCTTGAACTGTTTGTAAGTTTCTGTGAGGCCATTTTTTGCTTGAGCTAAAGGAACGTCTCTCTGTTGATCAGTGGCAGTGAAAAACATTGAGCAGCCTGCCTGCCCCTGTGGGAGTGGTTACTGACTTGAAACTGTAGTTTTATTGGCCATTTTGGGTCAATTCCAAACTCCTTCATCTTCCTCTCTTAAAACCCTCTTTTGCGGTTTTGCACGTTTTTCTGCATAAGCGCAACAGCAGGCAGCGCCTAATTGGGTTTAAACTATTCCTGGCTCCACAAAGTCTGCTCTTCACTTTTTCCCTTAGAACTGCTCTATCTCTCAATTTAAACACCATATTCTCATTCTAAGGCCCTTCACTGGTCCAATTAAGTAATCCTACAAGTTAGCACTATTTAACCATAAGCACTACTTACTCTTATACTCTCTGATTACCCTGTCCTCTATTGGTCCATCTTAAATTCAGTTTCCCTATTACTCTAGCATGTCCAAAGGTCAGTCAATGGTTTCCTCTCCAGTCCAGCTGGTGAATCTGGGAATTTTGAGGCAATGTTACAACTGTCTCATGTACACGGACAACCCTCTCCTCCTCCAAACAGGTTCAAATATATGTGAGAGATGCAACTATTTAGCCAAACTGGAGGCTGAGCTCTCATCTCAAAACTGGTGTAACCAGTCAGGAGGAGAAGGTAACCTCACACAACACATTTCCAGTATCACATAGTCCCACCACATCAGCAAACCAAACACATAAATACACAAAAACATACTCGGACGCTCTAAATAAAAATCTACCTAAGCAACAGAGACCTCCAAAGCAGACATCCAAGCAAATGCTACCTCAAAACAAAACACACACAACACATAACCCACAAAGTCAGTGTGCCAAGCAGCCACAGCCCTTAAGGCTGAATAACACACCTGATACTCTTGTTATAGGTGACTCTATTGTCAGACACACTGACGTCCTGCTCACCAGGCTGAATAAAGAGAAGGTCACAGTGAGCTGCCTATCGGGTGCAAGGATCCGACACATAACTCAAGCACTCAGGTCACTCCAAAGCAAATACAAATATGACTCAGTCATTGTACATGCTGGTGTGAATGACCTGAGATGTACCTCCCTGGACTACATGAAAAGAGACATAGAGGAGCTCTCTGATCATGTAGCCCAGGCTGGTATGACCCTGACCTTGAGCAGCATCTTACCCTCACCTAGAATGATGCCACTGTACAAAGACAAAATGATCGATTTTAACAATTGGCTAAAATTTTGGTGTCATTCAAAGGGGATCCAGTGTCTGTCAGCCTGGGATGACATGCTCGACTAGCCACGTTGCTTCTCTAGGGACGGCTTGCACCTGTCACCACTGGGCTTTCGGATATTGGCAAAGGCTCTTGCCACCCCCATAGTGCCTTATTAGGCAAGGCTCAAAAGTCAAACCCACCCCATAGACAGCACAAGGAACAAGAAACTAAGGGTAATGCTGCTAAACGCCAGAAGTCTTAACCTCAAGCTGCACGCACTCGAAGCTCTCCTCAGTATGGAGAACATCGATATCTGTGCAGTGACAGAAACCTGGTTCAAGGCTCCAGAGAGCACCCCAGCACTACCAGGCTATACCTCATATCATGCTTTTCAGCCCCAAAACCCGGACCGAACCACAAAGGAGGAGTTTCCATATTTATCAAGGAAATCCACACCTCCAGGTTAGTGGCATTGCACGGTATCGGAGACCATCCATGTGCAACTAACAGTGGGCAAGACTGCTTTTCAGTTTATAGCATTCTACAGACCACCCTCTCAAAGTCAGGAATCCCATTCGCCTTTCCTGAAAACATTGGAGAACATGAAGATCTCTCCGAACACCATTATACTGGCGACTTCAACTACCCAAACATTGACTGGAAGCACTACTCAAGCCCCAGCACCTTAGCCCAAAGATTCCTGGAAATTATAAACTCAAATGCTATGGAACAACTAGTCACCACTCCCACAAGAGGGACAACATACTAGACCTGATCATTACCAACATGGGGACTCTATGCTCCACACCAGAAGTATATCCCTCATTGGTAAGATCAGACCATAAATTAATTTCACTGGATGTCCACATCCCGACCCCACCCCCAGCCCAGAAAACCACAGTGAAAAACTTCTCAAAAGCGAACTTCTCACTTCTCAAAACCGAAGTGGAATCCTTCAAGGCCCCAGGGCCAGTGGAAACTATAGCCCAAACTGCAGAATACTATATAAATGCATTCTACGGACATCTCCAGGAATGCATGGATCATGCTATCCCAAACAAAACCAAGACCCAATCATCCAAAGGCAGGTGTCCAGTCTGGTGGACCCCTGCCATAAATAAACTGTACAACAGAAGGAGGAAGCTACTACATGATAGAGCAAAATCCCTAATAGGGAAGGCATCTATGATCAGTACTAGCAAAAAATTATGATCCCTCATAAAATCCTCCAAGGCCAGCTTCGAGAGAAAAATTGCACAGGACGCCAAAGACAATCATAAAGCTTTTTTCAGTTATGTTAGAAATCTGGGATGCAACTCCCAGACTTGTTCTGAGTTGATTCTAAACGACAAAAAATACACTGAACCCACAGACATCGCCAATATCCTGGCAGACAGGTTCAGTGCAAACTTCTCCACCCCCTCCCCCTCAAAAGAGCAAGTATCTATCCCAGCAGAGGGCTGCCTCCCAAACATCTCAGATGCTCAGGTGAAGGCTGCCCTCTCCAAAGCAAAACACACTGCTTCCATGGGACCAGATGGCGTCCCAGGTTGCATCCTACATGAACTACAAGAGGAACTAATCCCTCAAATAAAACAGCTATACAATCTCAGCCTCACTACAGGATATGTGCCCACAGAATGGCGTACAGCAACAGTGGTCCCACTCCACAAAGGTGGAGCCTCTGGACCCTGGAAACTATCGCCCCATAAGCCTGACTAGCTTAGTCTGCAAGGCTATGGAGAGGATCATCATGGATCTCATAAACAAAGACATTGGGGACCTACAGACACTAGATCCTACCCAGTTCAGCTTTGTCAAGGGCAGATCCTGCCTTTTGAACCTGGTTGACTTCTTTGAAACAGTCACCAAAGCCATAGATGAAGGGAAGGTAGTCCACACAGCCTATCTGGACCTTGCAAAGGCATTTGACACAATACCCCACTTGGGCATCATAGATAAGCTATCCAGCTTAAATATAAACCCCTATGTCACAAGATGGGTGCAAACTGGCTCAAAGACAGAACCCACAGAGTGAGAGTTGCTGGAGCCATGTCAGACTCGAAACCGGTCACAAGTGGCATCCCACAGGGTTCTGTCCTGGGACCACTCTTGTTCAGTATATACTTTTCCGAGGTACAGGCAAGCGTGGGAGGACTATGGCTCACCAAGTTTGCAGCCGACTGCAAACTGGCGCCATAATCAACTCTCCAGCTGACACAAATATCCTTCAAAAAGGTCTCACAGAGACAGATAACTGGTGCCAGCACCATGGTTTAAAGCTAAATGCCAAAAAATGTATAGTCATACCCTTTGGCAAAAACAATGTGCCCACAAATTACCACATAGGCGGAAACCCATTAAGTACAGAGAAAGTTATTAGGGACCTGGGGACCCAAGTTGATAGCAATCTCTCCTTTGAAAACCACATTGCCAAAGTGGTTAGAAAGACCTTCTACATAGCCCACCTCATCATGAAGGGTTTCACATCTAGATCAAGAGATGTAATCGTGCCCCTTTATTCATCCCTCATCAGGCTCATCATAGAATACAATGCCCCTTTTGGGATGTACCTTACCTGACACCTGCAGCAATTAGAAAGACCCCAAAAGTATCTCACCAAGAGGATCAAGGGTCTCAAACAGATGCCATATGCTGCTCTGTTAAAAAAACTGCAGCTCTACTCAGTTGCATACCGCCTACTTCGAGGCGATCTATACCTGACATACAAAGCTATGTCAAATCCAGAATTAATGGACATGCTCCACCTCAGAAAATCTAAATCCCTTAGAGCCACACACTCGAGGGACTTGAACCTCAGCACAGAAATAAATAGAACTTGCTGGAGGGACAGGTTCATAACCCAGAGGCTCCCTTCGCTCTGAAATATAATTCCAGTTCATGTGAGGCAGAGCACCTCACTGAATCTCTTCAAGAAGAATCTCGATAAGTGGATGGGGGATCGTAGGTTTGTCCCAGGGATTACTCCCGTGTCACTATTAGACAGAGGCACTGTAAACTAAACCTTAAAAAGGGCACATTATACTCAAATCAAGGCGTGGCGTAAGCCATACAGAATTGGGCTAGGCTTATAATTGCCCCAGGGCAGATAGCCTAGTATGAACCTATGAACCTATATATTTAGCCATCTATAAAACACCATTAATTTACTGTATTAATGTTTATATGTGTCTAAACAAAGAGTCTAAAACATCTAGTTAGAAACACTAATCAGAAGCACTTTGGTATTAAGTCAACTTATACTATTACTGAAGAATTAGAAGATATATATCATTTGTAGTTATTTAAAAGGGAAAAGTATGTAAAGTACTTATAGTGGGGAAAAGGAATATTAGTAACAAAAAGGAATAGGAAGAAAAGAGAGAGAGAGAGAGAGAGAGAGAATGTTATTTAAATACTTAGTGCTATATGTAATTAAAAGAAGTAGATATAGAAAGGAAAGAGAACGTTAATAATAAAGATGATTCACATTACCTTACAGTATAGAGAGTTTCCAGAATCAAATATATTATGATTCATAAAACAAAGCATTTAAAATTAGAAGGAATTTATTCATGTGTCCTTTAGTTTCTTAATTTTATTTACTCCTTCCTTCACAGACCATCCATTTTTTGTTGCCTGTCTCTTCAAACTCTGGGATGACCATTCCATTTCTTGTGTGTCTGACAGTATTTTCTTCTTTTGGATAAATTCTACTACTTCTTGTATGGAATCAAAGATCTTCACTCCTTCTGGAAAGGTGATTGTTATTCTTGCAGGAAAAAGGATTTGAGCTTTAATATTGTGTTTTTCAAGGACTTAATTAGAGGAACACACTCCTTTCTTCTGGATATGACTGTAGATGTGTAGTCATTGTCAAAATGAATAACCTTTTCACCCATCTTGATAGGAGAATTAGTCCAAGCTGATTTCAGCACTAAGTCCTTGTCCTGTGAGGAAAGAAATCTAACGTTTATAGACCTGGAGTTAGATGAACTCAGAGACGAAGCTGTATTTGCCAGGGACTGATGAACCCTCTCAGTTCCAAAAGAGAGGAATTCAGGCATGTTTAGTGCTCATGAAAACTACTTACTGGGGAAATGAATCATGTTAGCACCCTTTTCTTTCTCAGGAATTCCATATATTCTTATGTTATTTCTCCTTGATCTACTTTCAAGGTCTTTGAATTACTCAGTCAGTCTGGCATTTTGTTTCAGAAGAACTTCACTGTGATGTTCATTTTCTGTCACTCTGGTATCCAGGTCAGTTACTGTTTCCTCTAAGGCAAGAATCTGTTCAGATTGTTTTTTTACTATTCCATTTAAAAGTTCCAGTTGTTTACTGCATTCTTGTTTGATAATATCCATTTTGTTTTCGAATTTGACCATTTTTAGTGACAGTTCTTGGATGTTTGTTATTATAAGATGTAGCTCTTTCTTCACTGCACTCTCCTGGTGTGGGTTCTTGACGTTGCTCATGTTTTTAGTGACAGTTCTTGGATGTTTGTTATTATAAGATGTAGCTCTTTCTTCACTGCA